>NC_069500.1:610616682-610984360 GCF_027579735.1 Bombina bombina | reverse complement strand
GTTGGGGTATTGTGGGGGGCTGCTACACAACAGAAAACATTAAAAATTGCAAAAAATTGCAAAAAAAAACACTTGTTTTTGGGGCAAATTGGGTACTGGCAGACAGCTGCCAGTACCCAAGATGGCGGCAATTAGGTAGGGGAGAGGGTTAGAGAGCTGGGGGGGGGGGGATCATGGAGGTTGGGGCTAAGGCAGGGGTCCATCACAGCTAAAACATTTTATTTTTTTTATTAAAAAAAAGAAAAACTCCTTTTATTTAGTACTGGCAGACTTTCTGCCAGTACTTAAGATGGCGGGGACAATTGTGGGGTGGGGGAGGGAAGAGAACTGTTTGGGAGGGATCAGGGGGTGGGATGTGTCAGGTGGGAGGCTGATCTCTACCCTAAAGCTAAAATTAACCCTGCAAGCTCCCTACAACCTACCTAATTAACCCCTTCACTGCTGGGCATAATTTACGTGTGGTGCGCAGCAGCATTTAGTGGCCTTCTAATTACCAAAAAGCAATGCCAAAGCCATATAAGTCTGCTATTTCTGAACAAAGGGGATCCCAAAGAAGCATTTACAACCATTTGTGCCTTAATTGCAGAAGCTGTTTGTAAATAATTTCAGTGGGAAACCTAAAGTTTGTGACAAAATTTGTGAAAAAGTGAACTTTTTTTTTTATTTGATGACATTTGGCGGTGAAATGGTGGCATGAAATATACCAAAATGGGCCTAGATCAATACTTTGGGTTGTCTTCTAAAAATAAAAAAAATATATACAAGTCAAGGGATATTCAGGTATTCCTGACAGATATCAGGGTTCCAATGTAACTAGCGCTAATTTTGAAAAAAAGTTGTTTGGAAATAGCAAAGTGCTACTTGTATTTATGGCCCTATAACTTGCAAAAAAAGTAAAGAACATGTAAACATTGGGTATTTCTAAACTCAGGACAAAATTTAGAAACTATTTAGCATAGGTGTTTTTTGGTGATTGTAGATGTGTAACAGATTTTGGGGGTCAAAGTTAGAAAAAGTGTGTTTTTTTCAATTTTTTCCTCATATTTTATATTTTTTTTATAGGAAATTATAAGATATGATGAAAATAATGGTATCCTTAGAAAGTCCATTTAATGGCGAGAAAAACGGTATATAATATGTGTGGGTACAGTAAATGAGTAAGAGGGAAATTACAGCTAAACACAAACACCGCAGAAATGTAAAAATAGCCATTGTCATTAAGGGTAAGAAAATTGAAAAATGGTCCGGTCATTAAGGGGTTAATTTAAAGATACTCAGTTGAATTTAGAAAAGCAACAATTTTTATAGTTAAATTACAGGAAAAAGGGAACAAAACAAATAATGAAAGTATATACGTTTTTTTAACTACACATAATTAATTACAAACTCATACTATTTAACCCCTTAAGGACTAGTGCCCTACAGGGTACGGCACTGGTCGTGTAGCCCTTAAGGACCAGTGCCGTACCCTGTACTTCACTGATGTCCTAAGCTCTTTCTGCAGCTTTTCAAGCAACCATTAGGAAAGTGGTGAAATGATTATTGGAGTTTGCTGTTTTTAAAGGGACACTAAACCCAAAATTTTTCTTTCATGATTCAAATAGAGCATGCAATTTTAAGCAACTTTCTAATTTACTCCTATTATCAAATTTTCTTCATTCTCTTGGTATATGTATGTAAAAAGCAGGAATATGATGCATAGGAGCCGGACCCTTTTTGGTTGAGAACCTGGGTTATGCTTGCTTATTGGATGGTAAATGAAAGCATCAAATAAGCAAATGCTATCCATGGTGCTGAACCTAAAATGGGCTGGCTGCTAAGATTTAAATTCCTGCTTTTAAAATAAAGATAGCAAGAGAACAAAGAAAAATTGATAATAGGAGTAAATTAGAAAGTTGCTTAAAATGTCATGCTCTATCTGAATCATGACAGAAAAAAATTGGGTTCAATGTCCCTTTAAGGACATTGTAAGGACCGTTTTACTGCTAGGTTGCATTGCTATTCCACTTTTCAGTTCATTATGCATGTGGTATGTTCATGATAAATGTTATAGAAGATATTAGCTGTAACACCTGTACACAGTATTGTCCTTTTTGATGTAAATGACATGCTGAGGAGCTAAATACCTACCTGCTTAAACCACTTAGAGCTAAGTTGTAGCTCATTGCTGTGTGAGTACCTGTCAATTAGACTATATTCCCCTTTGAAAAAACGGTCTTCACTATTGTTTATTTTCTGTATTATTTCTCTGCATAATTGAAAAACATAACAAGAGGGAATGCCGAGGGGCCTGATACCTACCTGCCTAACCGCTAAGAGTTGCGTTATAGCTCAAAAGTGTGTGAGTACCTGACCACTCATAAAAATATTGTTTTGTTAAAACTGACTTTTGTCCGTTTTGCTTTTTTTGTCTGTTTTTGCTTTTTTTTTCCCCCTGAGGTCTGTTTCCAGGATTAACCCAGCACCCCAAAGAATCTGGAGGAAATCTCAACCTGTATGATTGAAGGACTATATCATTTTAAACAATTGTTTTGGCATTTAGAATATCGCAACCATGTCAACGTACTCCTCCAGACTTCAATAAAGCGAGAAAAGTACGGGGGGGGGGGGGAAACACACATAATTGCACACTAACCCTAATCGCCATCCCCAAGGCACAACACTGTGTGATCTGCGTTCTTATCTCAGAAAATGAAGGGTCTCTGCAGAAAGAACGGCAGTAGCAGTTAAAAAACAAATTTTGCCTGCACTTTTAATTTCTGTCTGCAGGTGTCACTGTTACTTTCTATCTCAAGGGAAATATTTGCTATGTTCCTCTCTTTTAAATTTCCTCTCACTTCCTTATCTCCAGTGCGGTACAGGGAACAGCACATTGCAGAAAAGGTGAGTCAGGGCTTAACACATGTATTCTAGGATTGTAGGAGCCAACGAAAATACTTAGACAGATTTTGTTTTTATTATTCTTTAATAAGTGTGTGTGTGTGTGTGTGTGTGTATATATGGTGTGTGTGTATATGGTATGGTGTGTGTGTGTGTATGATGTGTGTGTGTGTGTGTGTGTATGGTGTGTGCGTGTGTATATGGTGTGTGTGTGTGTGTGTGTATATGGTGTGTGTGTGTATATGGGGTGTGAGTGTGTATATGGGGTGTGTGTGTGTGTATATGGTGTGTTTGTGTGTATATGGTGTGTTTGTGTATGGTGTGTGTGTGTATATATATATATATATATATATATATATATATATATATATATATATATATATATATATATATATATATATATATATATAGTGTGTGTATATGGTGTGTCTGTGTATTTTGTGTATGTTGTGTGTGTATGCGGTGTGTGTGTATGTGGTGTGTGTGTGTATGTATGTGGTGTGTGTGTATGTGGTGTGTGTATGTTTGTAATGTGTGTATGTGTATATGGTGTGTGTATATGGTGTGCGTGTATGTGTATATGTTGTGTGTGCTGTGTATATGGTGTGTGTATGTTTGTATGTGTGTGTGTGTGTGTGTGTGTGTGTGTGTGTGTGTGTGTGTGTATATATATGGTCTGTGTGTGATGTTTTTATATGTTGTTTGTGTGATGTGTGTGTGTGTATGGTGTGGGTGGGTGGGTGTGTGTGTTTATGTTGTATACACTGGCTGTACATAAACCTGTCCTCATGCACACCGTGTAAGGGCAACAAACACAGCAACACCAGCTTCTTAAAGACACTGCAGAAAAATTTTCACAAAAAAAAAATCTCGCAGAAAATGAAAAAAAGTTCTGCCTCTGGGATTGCCATAACCCTACTCTATTAAACCCCACATCGCAAAGAAACCACCACTCCCCCACATAGCAAAGTACCCCACTATACTATTAACCCCTAAACCACCACAACCCCATCACAAAATACTCACTAACATCTAAACCCCCTAACCAGTTACCAAAAAAAAAAAAAAACACACAAAAACAACCATTACATGAAAAAAGCAACCATTAGAGAAAATAAAAAAAATACCATTACAGAAAAAACAAATAAATTATGCCTATTCTAAAACCCCACTTAAAGGGACAGTATACTGTAAAATTGTTTTTCCCTTAATGTGTTTCCAATTACTTTTTTTTACCAGCTGCAGAGTATAAAATGTATGACATTTGCTTTTTAAAGGGACATTATACATTTAAAAAAATATGGGGTATTTAAATAAAGAATTCAAAGAATATAAAGTTTGTAATTGACATGTATTAGCAATTTTTCTGCTAAAGCTTCTAAAATTGATGACAAAGTTTCACTCCATAAGAATACGTTCGTAGGACACACTAGCTACAAAGCAAGGAGTTTTTCCTCGCTCCCTAGCTAGTGTCCTTATAGCCAGCCCCCATGCTGGAGCTGCTAATACATGTCAATTACAATCCCCTCCGTGACTGTGCCACTGTGCAGGGGAATAGGGAATCTCACTCACTGGGCCCCGTGCCCAGCACCCTGTTCCCCCTTCTAATTGTTTACTTGCCTGCCAGCTGTCCCCCTCCGTTTTCAGACTGAGCCCCACAAGTTGGCTGTTATTATGTGTTGCAGCATTGTGGGCTGTGCGTGAGTATGATCATGCTTTCTAACATAGCTGTAATGCCCATATTCAATGCTCATACTCACGCACAGCCCACAATGCTGCAACATAGCATATCGCTAAGGGGATAATTGAGCAAACGAGACGTGCACAAAAGCTTGGAGAATATTGCGTATATAGTACATTATACGCAATGTAAACTTTGATAACTAGTAGAGCACCGTGCTTATTAGTCACAAGCTACAAGGAGGAGGCTGCTGGCATGTACTACTACATACGGGGAGTAAAGCAAACTAACACAAAATGCACGGTATACCGAAGTATTCACGCACAACACGTCCAGCCGCACATACTGTTATCACTCACAGTTATGCACTAAGATGCCGCGCACATATCTTCAGCACCGTCATCAAAATAGGGAGTCGGGCGTACACCATCCCACTCTGCAGATTTTTAGAAGATGGGAAACTAAGAGATAGAGATAGACTGGAGACTATTGCAGATGGACGCTATACACACTGGCTTAAATATGCACAACTCCAACATTTTTTACAAACCTCCCCCCATAGAAAGGAGTTTCTTCGCTTGATGACTCCCTTTGAACGACTGTGCGACAGAGAAACAGTAGTCCAGAGTCCACTCTCGATATCCCGGCGACTTCTAATAGACCCCCAATACTCTATTCTACCAAGCTACACTACAAAATGGGCACACAACCTTCACACTGACATTGACAATGACGCTTGGCGCATCATATTCCAAAGATCAAAACAATCTTCTACCTCTCCACAGATACTGGAGATGAATTACAAAATATTATCTCGTTGGTATTTAACACCGACTAGGTTGAATACTATATACCCCGACTCTTCGCGAATGTGTTGGAGGGGCTGTGGCGAGCAGGGTAGCCTAATTCACATGTGGTGGGACTGTCCCCTGATAAAAGACTTGTGGAAAGCGGTAGAAACCCACTTGCAGAGGTTAGCGGGAGACACATTTAGGCTCACCCCCAGAATAGCATTACTAAATGACACCACCCACATCTCATGCAAGCTAAGATCCCTCATAGTACAAATTGGGCTCAATGGGGCCCGCTCCTTAATAGCTCGGGCGTGGAAATCTTCATCATCTCCAACCGCGGAGATGTGGATTGACAGGACGACAGAGCTCATTGGCTTGGAGGAGTATGGGTTTTTGAAACGGAATAAGCTCCCTTTCTTTCTGGATGCTAAATTCTTATGGGAAAACATACACCCACAGCGCTAATGCACAAATACAAACACATATCTCACGGAGGTACAATACTCACTGCTGAGGACGAGGGCTGCTCTCCTCCCCCCCTGGCTGGGGGGACCTGGGAAGAACCAGACAGTGTCTAGCGTCTTTGGGTGAGTGGATCTGCTTAGACCTATAGATAACATGGTTTGACCTTGTTGTTTAGAGTAACAATATTTAGATGCAGTATGGAACTGTTAGGGATTGCTAAGTTAGGCCTAGATTTGGAGTTTGGCGGTAGAAGGGCTGTTAACGCTCCGCGGGTTTTTTTCTGGCCGCACCATAAATTTAACTCTGGTATCGAGAGTTCAAACAAATGCTGCGTTAGGCTCCAAAAAAGGAGCGTAGAGCATTTTTACCGCAAATGCAACTCTCGATACCAGAGTTGCTTACGGACGCGGCCAGCCTCAAAAACGTGCTCGTGCACGATTCCCCCATAGGAAACAATGGGGCTGTTTGAGCTGAAAAAAAACCTAACACCTGCAAAAAAGCAGCGTTCAGCTCCTAAAGCAGCCCCATTGTTTCCTATGGGGAAACACTTCCTAAGTCTGCACCTAACACTCTAACATGTACCCCGAGTCTAAACACCCCTAACCTTACACTTATTAACCCCTATTCTGCCGCCCCCGCTATCGCTGACCCCTGCATATTTTTTTTAACCCCTAATCTGCCGCTCCGTAAACCGCCGCAACCTACGTTATCCCTATGTACCCCTAATCTGCTGCCCTAACATCGCCGACCCCTATATTATATTTATTAACCCCTAATCTGCCCCCCTCAACGTCGCCGACACCTGCTTACACTTATTAACCCCTAATCTGCCGAGCGGACCTGAGCGCTACTATAATAAAGTTATTAACCCCTAATCCGCCTCACTAACCCTATCATAAATAGTATTAACCCCTAATCTGCCCTCCCTAACATCGCCGACACCTACCTTCAATTATTAACCCCTAATCTGCCGAGCGGACCTCACCGCTATTCTAATAAATGTATTAACCCCTAAAGCTAAGTCTAACCCTAACACTAACACCCCCCTAACTTAAATATAATTTAAATCTAACGAAATGAATTAACTCTTATTAAATAAATTATTCCTATTTAAAGCTAAATACTTACCTGTAAAATAAATCCTAATATAGCTACAATATAAATTATAATTACATTGTAGCTATTTTAGGATTAATATTTATTTTACAGGCAACTTTGTAATTATTTTAACCAGGTACAATAGCTATTAAATAGTTAAGAACTATTTAATAGTTACCTAGTTAAAATAATAACAAATTTACCTGTAAAATAAATCCTAACCTAAGATATAATTAAACCTAACACTACCCTATCAATACATTAATTAAATAAACTACCTACAATTACCTACAATTAACCTAACACTACACTATCAATAAATTAAACACAATTCCTACAAATAAATACAATTAAATAAAACTAGCTAAAGTACAAAAAATAAAAAAGAACTAAGTTACAAAAAATAAAAAAATATTTACAAACATAAGAAAAATATTACAACAATTTTAAACTAATTACACCTACTCTAAGCCCCCTAATAAAATAACAAAGCCCCCCAAAATAAAAAATTCCCTACCCTATTCTAAATTAAAAAAGTTACAAGCTCTTTTACCTTACCAGCCCTGAACAGGGCCCTTTGCGGGGCATGCCCCAAGAATTTCAGCTCTTTTGCCTGTAAAAAAAAACATACAATACCCCCCCCCCCCCAACATTACAACCCACCACCCACATACCCCTAATCTAACCCAAACCCCCCTTAAAGAAACCTAACACTAAGCCCCTGAAGATCTTCCTACCTTGTCTTCACCATCCAGGTATCACTGATCCGTCCTGGCTCCAACATCTTCATCCAACCCAAGCGGGGGTTGGCGATCCATCATCCGGTGGCTGAAGAGGTCCAGAAGAGGCTCCAAAGTCTTCCTCCTATCCGGCAAGAAGAGGACATCCGGACCGGCAAACATCTTCTCCAAGCGGCATCTTCGATCTTCTTCCATCCGGTGCGGAGCGGGTCCATCTTGAAGCAGGCGACACGGATCCATCCTCTTCTTCCGTTGTCTCCCGACGAATGACGGTTCCTTTAAGGGACGTCATCCAAGATGGCGTCCCTCGAATTCCGATTGGCTGATAGGATTCTATCAGCCAATCGGAATTAAGGTAGGAATTTTCTGATTGGCTGATGGAATCAGCCAATCAGAATCAAGTTCAATCCGATTGGCTGATCCAATCAGCCAATCAGATTGAGCTCGCATTCTATTGGCTGATCGGAACAGCCAATAGAATGCGAGCTCAATCTGATTGGCTGATTGGATCAGCCAATCGGATTGAACTTGATTCTGATTGGCTGATTCCATCAGCCAATCAGAAAATTCCTACCTTAATTCCGATTGGCTGATAGAATCCTATCAGCCAATCGGAATTCGAGGGACGCCATCTTGGATGACGTCCCTTAAAAGAACCGTCATTCGTCGGGAGACAACGGAAGAAGAGGATGGATCCGCGTCGCCTGCTTCAAGATGGACCCGCTCCGCACCGGATGGAAGAAGATCGAAGATGCCGCTTGGAGAAGATGTTTGCCGGTCCGGATGTCCTCTTCTTGCCGGATAGGAGGAAGACTTTGGAGCCTCTTCTGGACCTCTTCAGCCACCGGATGATGGATCGCCAACCCCCGCTTGAGTTGGATGAAGATGTTGGAGCCAGGACGGATCGGTGATACCTGGATGGTGAAGACAAGGTAGGAAGATCTTCAGGGGCTTAGTGTTAGGTTTCTTTAAGGGGGGTTTGGGTTAGATTAGGGGTATGTGGGTGGTGGGTTGTAATGTTGGGGGGGGGGGTATTGTATGTTTTTTTTTACAGGCAAAAGAGCTGAAATTCTTGGGGCATGCCCCGCAAAGGGCCCTGTTCAGGGCTGGTAAGGTAAAAGAGCTTGTAACTTTTTTAATTTAGAATAGGGTAGGGAATTTTTTATTTTGGGGGGCTTTGTTATTTTATTAGGGGGCTTAGAGTAGGTGTAATTAGTTTAAAATTGTTGTAATATTTTTCTTATGTTTGTAAATATTTTTTTATTTTTTGTAACTTAGTTCTTTTTTATTTTTTGTACTTTAGCTAGTTTATTTAATTGTATTTATTTGTAGGAATTGTGTTTAATTAATTTATTGATAGTGTAGTGTTAGGTTAATTTAGGTAATTGTAGGTAGTTTATTTAATTAATTTATTGATAGGGTAGTGTTAGGTTTAATTATATCTTAGGTTAGGATTTATTTTACAGGTAAATTTGTTATTATTTTAACTAGGTAACTATTAAATAGTTCTTAACTATTTAATAGCTATTGTACCTGGTTAAAATAATTACAAAGTTGCCTGTAAAATAAATATTAATCCTAAAATAGCTATAATATAATTATAATTTATATTGTAGCTATATTAGGATTTATTTTACAGGTAAGTATTTAGCTTTAAATAGGAATCATTTATTTAATAAGAGTTAATTTATTTCGTTAGATGTAAATTATATTTAAGTTAGGGGGGTGTTAGTGTTAGGGTTAGACTTAGCTTTAGGGGTTAATACATTTATTATAGTAGCGATGAGCTCCGGTCGTCAGATTAGGGGTTAATAATTGAAGGTAGGTGTCGGCGATGTTAGGGAGGGCAGATTAGGGGTTAATACTATTTATGATAGGGTTAGTGAGGCGGGTTAGGGGTTAATAACTTTATTATAGTAGCGGTGCGGTCCGCTCGGCAGATTAGGGGTTAATAAGTGTAGGCAGGTGGAGGCGACGTTGAGGGGGGCAGATTAGGAGTTAATAAATATAATATAGGGGTCGGCGGTGTTAGGGGCAGCAGATTAGGGGTACATAGGGATAACGTAGGTGGCGGCGCTTTGCGGTCGGCAGATTAGGGGTTAATTATTTTAAGTAGCTGGCGGCGACGTTGTGGGGGGCAGGTTAGGGGTTAATAAATGTAATACAGGGGTCGGCGGGGTTAGGGGCAGCAGATTAGGGGTACATAAGTATAACGTAGGTGGCGGTCGGCAGATTAGGGGTTAAAATATTTTAATCGAGTGGCGGCGATGTGGGGGGAGCTCGGTTTAGGGGTACATAGGTAGTTTATGGGTGTTAGTGTACTTTAGGGTACAGTAGTTAAGAGCTTTATGAACCGGCGTTAGCCCAGAAAGCTCTTAACTCCTGCTATTTTCAGGCGGCTGGAGTTTTGTCGTTAGAGCTCTAACGCTCACTTCAGAAACGACTCTAAATACCGGCGTTAGGAAGATCCCATTGAAAAGATAGGATACGCAAATGGCGTAGGGGGATCTGCGGTATGGAAAAGTCGCGGCTGAAAAGTGAGCGTTAGACCCTTTAATCACTGACTCCAAATACCAGCGGGCGGCCAAAACCAGCGTTAGGAGCCTCTAACGCTGGTTTTGACGGCTACCGCCGAACTCCAAATCTAGGCCTTAGTTAGCTGTTTAGTATTTTGGTTTGTTCTGAAATATTACTGCAATTGGGCATGGAAACTGATATGCAAAATGTATAATGAATGCCTGGAATTGTACACTTTATTTTATGTAAAATGAAAACAGAATTTATGCTTACCTGATAAATTACTTTCTCCAACGGTGTGTCCGGTCCACGGCGCCATCCTTACTTGTGGGATATTCTCTTCCCCAACAGGAAATGGCAAAGAGCCCAGCAAAGCTGGTCATATGATCCCTCCTAGGCTCCGCCTACCCCAGTCATTCGACCGACGTACAGGAGGAAATATGCATAGGAGAAACCATATGATACCGTGGTGACTGTAGTTAGAGAAAATAATTCATCAGACCTGATTAAAAAAACCAGGGCGGGCCGTGGACCGGACACACCGTTGGAGAAAGTAATTTATCAGGTAAGCATAAATTCTGTTTTCTCCAACATAGGTGTGTCCGGTCCACGGCGTCATCCTTACTTGTGGGAACCAATACCAAAGCTTTTGGACACGGATGAAGGGAGGGAGCAAATCAGGTCACCTAAATGGAAGGCACCACGGCTTGCAAAACCTTTCTCCCAAAAATAGCCTCTGAAGAAGCAAAAGTATCAAATTTGTAAAATTTGGCAAAAGTGTGCAGTGAAGACCAAGTCGCTGCCTTACATATCTGGTCAACAGAAGCCTCGTTCTTGAAGGCCCATGTGGAAGCCACAGCCCTAGTGGAGTGAGCTGTGATTCTTTCAGGAGGCTGCCGTCCGGCAGTCTCATAAGCCAAACGGATAATGCTTTTAAGCCAAAAAGAAAGAGAGGTAGAAGTTGCTTTTTGACCTCTCCTTTTACCAGAATAAACAACAAACAAATAAGAAGTTTGTCTGAAATCTTTAGTGGCCTCTAAATAGAATTTTAGAGCACGGACTACGTCCAAATTGTGTAACAAACGTTCCTTCTTTGAAACTGGATTCGGGCACAAAGAAGGTACAACTATCTCCTGGTTAATATTCTTGTTGGAAACAACTTTCGGAGGAAAACCAGGCTTAGTACGCAAAACCACCTTATCTGCATGGAACACCAGATAGGGCGGAGAACACTGCAGAGCAGATAACTCAGAAACTCTTCTAGCAGAAGAAATTGCAACCAAAAATAAAACTTTCCAAGATAATAACTTAATATCTACGGAATGTAAGGGTTCAAACGGAACCCCTTGAAGAACTGAAAGAACTAGATTAAGACTCCAGGGAGGAGTCAAAGGTCTGTAAACAGGCTTGATTCTAACCAGAGCCTGAACAAACGCTTGAACGTCTGGCACAGCTGCCAGCCTTTTGTGAAGTAAAACAGATAACGCAGAGATCTGTCCCTTCAGAGAACTTGCAGATAATCCCTTCTCCAAACCCTCTTGTAGAAAGGATAAAATCCTAGGAATTTTTATCTTGTTCCATGGGAATCCTTTAGATTCACACCAATAGATATATTTTTTCCATATCTTATGGTAAATTTTTCTAGTTACAGGCTTTCTAGCCTGAATCAGAGTATCTATTACAGAATCTGAAAACCCACGCTTTGATAAAATCAAGCGTTCAATCTCCAAGCAGTCAGTTGGAGAGAAACCAGATTCGGATGTTCGAATGGACCTTGAACAAGAAGGTCCTGTCTCAAAGGTAGCTTCCATGGTGGAGCCGATGACATATTCACCAGGTCTGCATACCAAGTCCTGCGTGGCCACGCAGGAGCTATCAAGATCACCGAAGCCCTCTCCTGGTTGATCCTGGCTACCAGCCTGGGAATGAGAGGAAACGGTGGGAAAACATAAGCTAGGTTGAAGGTCCAAGGTGCTACTAGTGCATCTACTAGAGTCGCCTTGGGATCCCTGGATCTGGACCCGTAACAAGGAACCTTGAAGTTCTGACGAGACGCCATCAGATCCATGTCTGGAATGCCCCATAATTGAGTTATTTGGGCAAAGATTTACGGGTGGAGTTCCCACTCCCCCGGATGGAATGTCTGACGACTCAGAGAATCCGCTTCCCAATTTTCCACCCCTGGGATGTGGATTGCAGACAAGTGGCAGGAGTGATCCTCCGCCCATTGAATTATCTTGGTCACTTCCTCCATCGCCAGGGAACTCCTTGTTCCCCCCTGATGGTTGATATATGCAACTGTCGTCATGTTGTCTGATTGAAACCTTATGAATTTGGCCTTTGCTAGATGAGGCCAAGCTTTGAGAGCATTGAATATCGCTCTTAGTTCCAGAATGTTTATCGGGAGAAGAGATTCTTCCCGGGACCATAGACCCTGAGCTTTCAGGGGTTTCCAGACCGCTCCCCAGCCCACCAGACTGGCGTCGGTCGTGACAATGACCCACTCTGGTCTGCGGAAGCTCATTCCCTGTGACAGGTTGTCCAGGATCAGCCACCAACGGAGTGAATCTCTGGTCCTTTGATCTACTTGAATCGTCGGAGACAAGTCTGTATAATCCCCATTCCACTGTCTGAGCATGCACAGTTGTAATGGTCTTAGATGAATTCGTGCAAAAGGAACTATGTCCATTGCTGCAACCATCAATCCTATTACTTCCATGCACTGCGCTATGGAAGGACGAAGAACAGAATGAAGAACTTGACAAGAGCTTAGAAGTTTTGATTTTCTGACCTCTGTCAGAAAAATTCTCATTTCTAAGGAGTCTATTATTGTTCCCAAGAAGGGAACTCTTGTTGACGGGGAAAGAGAGCTTTTT
This sequence comes from Bombina bombina, assembly GCF_027579735.1. Taxonomy (NCBI): domain Eukaryota; kingdom Metazoa; phylum Chordata; class Amphibia; order Anura; family Bombinatoridae; genus Bombina; species Bombina bombina. The sequence goes on along the minus strand of NC_069500.1, from coordinate 610,971,309 downwards.
TCTATGTTTACTTTCCATCCGTGAGATCTGAGAAAGGCTATAACGATGTCCGTATGAGCCTTTGCTTTTGACAGAGACGACGCTTGAATCAGGATGTCGTCCAAGTACGGTACTACTGCAATGCCCCTTGGTCTTAGAACCGCTAGAAGGGACCCTAGTACCTTTGTGAAAATTCTCGGAGATCACATATATTTAAATGGGGAGACACATTGGCTTTCATACATATAGAACATCGTTTATCTGATGGTTCAGACATGTTAAACAGGCTTAAACTTGTCAACAAAGCACAAAAAACGTTTTAAAATCAAACCGTTACTGTCACTTTAAATTTTAAACAGAACACACTTTATTACTGAATATGCGAAAAAGTATGAAGCAATTGTTCAAAATTCACCAAAATTTCACCACAGTGTCTTAAAGCCTTAAAAGTATTGCACACCAAATTTGAAAGCTTTAACCCTTAAAATAACGGAACCGGAGCCGTTTTTACATTTAACCCCTATACAGTCCCAGGAATCTGCTTTGCTGAGACCCAACCAAGCCCAGAGGGGAATACGATACCAAATGACGCCTTCTATAAGCTTTTTCAGTGGATCTTAGCTCCTCACACATGCATCTGCATGCCTTGCCTTCCAAAACAACTGCGCATTAGTGGCGCGAAAATGAGGCTCTGCCTATGACTAGAGAAGGCCCCCATCTGAAAAAGGTGTCCATACAGTGCCTGCCGTTTTTTAAACAACAATCCCCAAGATTATAATAACTATAAAGCGCTATAATCTGTCAAATATGCTTAGCAAGTAATCGTTTTAGCCCAGAAAAATGTCTACCAGTTTTTTAAGCCCTTATAAAGCCTTTATTCTTATACTTAATCTAAGAAAATGGCTTACCGGTCCCCATAGGGAAAATGACAGCCTTCCAGCATTATCAAGTCGTGTTAGAAATGTGGCCATCATACCTCAGGCAGAAAAGTCTGCCAACTGCTTCCCCCAACTGAAGTTACTTCATCTCAACAGTCCTGTGTGGAAACAGCAATCGATTTTAGTAACGTCTGCTAAAATCATCTTCCTCTCACAAACAGAAATCTTCTTCTCTTTTCTGTTTCAGAGTAAATAGTACATACCAGCACTATTTTAAAATAACAAACACTTGATTGAAGAATAAAAACTACATTTAAACACCAAAAAACTCTCAGCCATCTCCGTGGAGATGTTGCCTGTGCAACGGCAAAGAGAATGACTGGGGTAGGCGGAGCCTAGGAGGGATCATATGACCAGCTTTGCTGGGCTCTTTGCCATTTCCTGTTGGGGAAGAGAATATCCCACAAGTAAGGATGACGCCGTGGACCGGACACACCTATGTTGGAGAAAACATAATAAATTTAAAAAAAAAAAATAGGGAGTCGGGCGGACGTTAGGCATAGTGTGTTTTATCTTACTGGAGATGTATAACAGTATGTGCGGCTGGACTTGTGCGTGAATACTGCGGTATACCGTGCATTGTGTGTTAGTTTGCTTTACTCCCCGTATGTAGTAGTACATGCCAGCAGCCTCCTCCTTGTAGCTTGTGACTAATAAGCACGGTGCTCTACTAGTTATCAAAGTTTACATTGCGTATAATGTACTATATACGCAATATTCTCCAAGCTTTTGTGCACGTCTCGTTTGCTCAATTATCCCCTTAGCGATATGCTATGTTGCAGCATTGTGGGCTGTGCGTGAGTATGAGCATTGAATATGGGCATTACAGCTATGTTAGAAAGCATGATCATACTCACGCACAGCCCACAATGCTGCAACACATAATAACAGCCAACTTGTGGGGTTCAGTCTGAAAACGGAGAGGGACAGCTGGCAGGCAAGTAAACAATTAGAAGGGGGAACAGGGTGCTGGGCACGGGGCCCAGTGAGTGAGATTCCCTATTCCCCTGCACAGTGGAACAGTCACGGAGGGGATTGTAATTGACATGTATTAGCAGCTCCAGCATGGGGGCTGGCTATAAGGACACTAGCTAGGGAGCGAGGAAAAACTCCTTGCTTTGTAGATAGTGTGTCCTACGAACGTATTCTTATGGAGTGAAACTTTGTCATTAATTTTAGAAGCTTTAGCAGAAAAATTGCTAATACATGTCAGTTACAAACTTTATATTCTTTGAATTCTTTATTTAAATACCCCATATTTTTTTGAGTGCATAATGTCCCTTTAAGGCTTATTTGTGTATATGAATTAGCTGATTTTGTGTTTTAATGCCACAACCGTATAAAATAGGTTGAGCTTGTAGGTGTAATCAGATCTCATTACTTTATCACATTGTGTACATATACCTGCTTCTTTATCTTATATCTGTCCATAAACCAATCACCAATACTTAGAGAGAACAATGGAAAATTAACATTTTACTACCTTCTCTCTTCTATAACCCACTGGGAGTGTAAATTCTTTTACTGGCTGTGTTAACACAGCTTGGCCTTGAGGCCAAAAACTTTCAGGCTGGGTGGGGATACCCCAGGCTAAATCAACTATTTCAAATGCCAATATAAGGGTAATCAAAATACTTGTAAATAATTTAATACACTCCAGCAGGTAAAGTGGATCATTTGGAACAAATTAATGGGGAGAAAACTGTCCCTTTAAAGTGAGTCTAATCCAGAAATGTTATTGTTTAAAAAGCTAGATAATCCCTTTATTACCCATTCCCCAGTTTTGCATAACAACACAGTTATATCAATACACTTTTTACCTCTGTGATTACCTTGTTTCTAAGCCTCTGCAGACTACCCACTTATTTCATATCGTTTGACAGACTTGCATTTTAGCCAGTCAGACAGTGCTAATTCATATGGAACTCCACAGGAGTGAGCAAAATGTTATCTTTGTGGCACACATGAACTAGTGCTGTCTAGCTGTAAAAACTGTCAAAATGCACTGAGATAAGAGGCAGCCTTTAAGGGCTTAGAAATTAGAATATGAGCCTACCAAGGGTTAGATTTCAACAAAGAATACCAAGAGAAGAAAGCAAATTCAATAATAAAAGTAAATTGAAACATTGTATAAAATTGCATGCACTATCGGAATCATGAAAGTTTAATTTTGACTTGACTGATCCTTTAAAAAAATAAAACGCACCCAAAATAAAAAACCTATACTAACACTAAATTATAGCAATAGCCCTTAAAAGGGATTGTTGGAGGGCATTGCCCTAAAATGATTTAGCTTTTTCAATAAAATAAATACTGTCCCATTCTACAAGTAACCCCCACCCCAAAAAACAGCGGCGTTACATCTTCATCCCGGCAGCAGTCTTCTTTCTTCATCTATGTTCTTATCTTTGGATCTTTTGTCCCCAACATCCTCCTCATTCGGTCACCAACTGCACACAATTTTGAATGCACAGTACTTCCTTTATATAGGGGTACCCTTGCATTCCTATTGGCTGATTTTAATTTTTAAATTCAAATTAGCCAAAAGAATGAAAGCTTTTTCTATTTGTCGGGGACGAAGACCTGAAGATAACAAGATGGATAAAGATGGACCACCACCAAGATGAAGATGGACCACCACCGCCACGTAGGAGCCGGATTTAACTTTGGTGAGTATAATCTTTGGGGTATAATACTAAGATTTTTTTCGGGTGTTTTTTTTTTTTTTTTTATTGTTGTTTTCTAGAACGGGTTTGGTTGTTTGTTTGTTTTATGGAACCCCCCAAAAAAATGAATGGGGTAGTATTTATTTTAGTGAAAAAGAGCTAAATCCCTTTAGGGCAATAGCCTACAAAAAGACCTTCTAAGGGCTATTGCTATAGTTTAGTGTAAGTATATGTTTTTTAAATTATCTGGTGGGGTTTTCTTGGGGGGTTTTTTGTTTTTGTTTTTTTAAGTAGGGCTTTAGTTTTAGAATAGGCATAACTTATTTTTTTTGGTAATTTGTTGGGGGTTTTTCTTAAATGGTACCGTTTTTATTTTCTGTAATGGTAGCGTCTTTTTTTTCATGTAATGTTAGTTTTTTTTTTAGGTAACTTAGGGGGTGATAGGTTAGGGGGGCTAGCTGGCTAGGGGGTTTAGATGATATTAGTGGGTATTTAGAGATTGGGGTTTTGGAGGTTTAGGAGTTAATATTGTAGAGGAGTATTTTGCAATGGAAGTTGTAGCGGTTTAGGGGTTAATACTGTAGAGCGATAGTTTACGATTGGGGGTTGCGGCGCTTTAGGTGTTAATAGTGTAGAGGGGTATTTTGTGATGGGGTTGTGGCAGTTTAGGGGTTTAAAGAGTAGTTTAGTGCAACGGTTTCCTCTGGCCAAACTCTTTACAAGAACTTTCAGGTTGCGTAAAACGTTTGAGCATTAAATGTGATTTCCTTTGAGCGATCGCATTTACTTTCAACTTGTAATATGAGCAGACATTGCCGCTCAACGTAGCCTATAGAAAATATGGGGGAGTGTAAATTACTGCAAGTTTGCATGAAAAAATTTGCGGTAAATTAAACAGCGCGCCACTTGTAATATGGATTCAAGCTTAAAAAAAAAAAAACAGATCTTGCGATCACATTTACGCTCCTCGTGCTAGCGATAAACACTCTATTCGTAATCTAGCACTAAGAGTCAAATGTAAGGAAATTAATTCTTAATTTGTTGAAATTATATAGTACTGCATATGGGAATAATACAAACTAAATATAGGGGAAGGGAAGAGCCACCAGAGCCTACAAAAAACACAGTGCTGAACAGTAAACAATGGCACTCAACATGAAGGGACCTGAAAATAGAAGGCTCTGTTTAGCATACAGCTCTGGATTCTTGCATTAAACAAACTGAGAGCAGCCCGGAAATGATTTAAGGTAGCAGCTTTGATGGGTACCAAGAGAAGGGTAGTACTGCAGATTTCAACTCCACAAGAGTCCACATCATCTTCTTACCTTTATAGTGCCACAGAATCTGAGGACGCTTTAAAGTCATTTACAGACACCAAACACAATTGTGAATTTAGGCAATAATTTGTTAATCTGCAGGTTGTAGTGAAAGTATTAACATTAAAAGGCTGCTAGAACGAGTTGTGAAAGAGTTATAGCGTTCCTGGCATGCGCCAGCTTCTGCTTTTCAACCAAAAATACTACCACAAAAAAAAAATGGATTATTGAAGTAAATTAGAATGTTTCAAATTGCATGCTCTATCTAAATCATAAAAAAATAAAAAATAAATTAGGGTTTCATGTCCCTACATTGTCTTAAATGTTAGTCGGGTGGTCGGTAAAATCAGTTAGGTCCTGGGGAGAACACTGCCTTTACTGTCACTGATGCAGACAGGCTTCAAGCATCCTGCGTGTGTTAGAAACCTTTACTTTAATCACACCACTTATACTTTTTCACACTTTTAGAAACCTTTACATCAACCTGTGCTGAAAGGATGAATGTATCCCGGACAGTAAAGTCAAAATTAAACTTTCATGATTCTGATAAAGTATACAATTTGATCAACTTTCCAATTTACTAATATAAACTATTTTGCTTAATTATCTTGGTATCCTTTGTTGAAAAGCATACACAGGTAGCCCCAGGGGTAGAAACACACTACTGGGAGCTAGCTGCTGACTGCACTTATATGCCCCGTCCCAAGAGTGCATTGGTGCTCCTTCAACAAAGGATACAAAGTTAATTAAGGAAATTTGATAACAGAAGTACTTTGGAAAAATTTAAAAAAAAAAAAAAATGTATGCTCTATCTGAATCAAGAAATAAATGCTTTGGGTTTTATGTCCCTTCACAGTCACCGAAATTGTGTCCAGTCAGTATGGTGGCTGGAACAAGGGATTACAAAGCGTAATGCCAGGCTCACTTTTTTAAGAGCCACTGGCTACTTAGCATGTGGGTTCCTCTGGCCCTGCCTACCAAAATTGCAGAATAGTGAACAACCAAAAAATAAATTGCTCAAGGTTATATTTAACCCTTTGAGTGCTAATGACGGCTCTGAGCCGTCACAGAGTTTCTCACTCTGGTGCTAATGACGGCTCAGAGCCATCATGAGCACTCTCCCACCTTGAGGGAGATCTGGGGGCTCCTTACTGCTCCTACCCCGGCGATCGTGCCTGTAGAGTGACAGGCATCGCCGAGGCTTAATGTGATGCGTGGTGACGTCACTCGCAATTACGTGATGACGTCACCGCGCAACTTTATTTATACTTAACAATGTTAAGTATAGGAGGAGGGGGCATGCTGCTTAGAAGCCTGTATCTCAGGCATCTAAGCAGCTACAGACCCCCAAGACGCATTGTTGGAAAGGTAATCGCTTAACCTTTCCAACAGTGTAACAGTGTTTTGAGGTGAAATATACTTTAAAATTCCTACTAGTCAGAAACTGAACATAAGCTGAAAAAATCATGCAGACAGTCACCACCAGGACTATGGGAATAACTACCTGTATCATCTTAGTAACCGACTGCTATTAGAGTCCAATAAAAAAAAAAACTCACCTTCCCACCATATTTTGTAAATCCATGTTAAAACCTTATCCTTTTTTTTCCTATTTGAGACACCATTAAGGGCCTAATTGGGGTCTGAAACATTACCTGTACTTTTTGTCTGACCCTGTGTAACACAAATGAAAAGACCACTAAATACAGTAGAATTGCATAATTAACAAAAGCATAATAAAAAGGCAATGCAAAAACACTGAATTTCACAAAAGCAGCAAAAAAAGAAATTCTGGTAAATTTATATTTTTGTCCTATTTGCCAGACCCCTGTATCATGTGACAAACATAGGGTTGCCACCTCGGCCATGTTTTCCTGGACAGTTGCGTACTACACATGCTGCAGGATGTTCAGGGAGGAACATGTAGTGTGTTCTCAACTGCACTATTCATGTTCCTCACTGAAGAATCTGTAGCATGTGTAACTCATAACTGTCCAGGAAAACATGGCCGAGGTTGCAACCCTAGACAGACATCAGCCAATCACACACTACTATACATATACCTTGTGACCTTGTGCACATACTCAGTAGGAGCCTGTGCCTCACAAAGTGTATATATAAAAAGTGCAAAATTTGATGGAAGTAAATTGGAAAGATTCTTCAAATTGTGTGCTCTTTCTGAATCATGAAAGTTTAATTTTGACTTGAGTGTGCATTTCAATATGGCAGCTGGATCTTTTATATTTATTTTTTGCATGATTTACTTATTAACATTTGTACTGCTAACCACACCCCTGTGCGTATAGTTGTTTTCACTAATAATGCATTTTATCCGCAATTTAAGTACTTTCTATGTAAGGTTTACCACGCATTTAAAAGGTCAATCACTTTGAGAAAATAACTTGTTTCAAGAAATACCAAACAATAGCAAAAAGCCATTATACAGGTTGCAAAAATAGTAAGTTGTGTAATTTTCTATAGCATACACTTAATTCAATATTTTGCATCAGTTCCCCTCCCCAAGTGACCAAAATCATAACTTAAAGGGACATTAAACGCACATTTTTTCTTTCATGATTCAGGTAGAGAATACAATTTTAAACACCATTCCAATTTACTTCTATTATCTAATTTGCTTCATTCTTTAGATATCCTTTGTTTAAGAAATAGCAATGCACATGGGTGAGCCAATCACACGAGGCAGCTATGTGCAGCCACCAATCAGCAGCTTCTGAGCCTATCTAAATATGCTTTTCAGCAAAGGATATCAAGAGCATGAAGCAAATTAGATAATAGAAGTAAATTGGAAAGTTGTTTAAAATTACATATTCTTTCTAAATCATGAAAGAAAAAATGTGGGTTTAATGTCCCTTTAAAATTAGAAGGAAAAAAAACTAAACATTTGTCATTTTATACTATCTTGCAAAGTATGCAGAAAACATATAGGATAAAGTATTTAAAGGGACTGTAAATGTTGGGAAAAATGTTACATTATTATGCATACTTAGGCTTAGGAGCTACTGTTTGGTGATTGCACATTTATGCCTCAAGTTATTGGCTCACCTGTGTTCAGCTAGCTCCCAGTAGTGCATTGTTGTTTCTTTAACAAAGGATGCCAAGAGAATGAAGCAAATTAGATAATAGAAGTAAATTTCAAAAGTTTTTTTTAAAATTGTGTTCTATAAAAAAGTATGGGAAATGGAAAGCGCTAGAGCTATAACCTTCAAGCAGTAGTAATAAACTCTCCCCTAAGAGTTTAACAAATAATAGAAAAAAAGATGTATACTTCAAATGAATAAAACTATACAAAAAACTACTGCGCCCCTACAAGGCTAAAGGCAATGTAAAGATAGATGTCATATATTATAGATATATATCGGTTTCTTAGTATAAAAAAAAACTAATATAGGCCACTAAAGAAATTTAATGTTAAACTTATTTAGATACAAACTAAAAATATAGGTTTAAAGTGGAGCAAACAAAAAAGATGAAGCAGACAAAAAAAGATACAATGAGCAACTAGTGCAATCTGTTACCTAGAATATCACAAAGTATCACAAAGCAATAACAAATATATCTAAATACAAAACACAGTCCATATAATCATGAAAGAAAAATGTTTCAAGTCCTTTTAATTAATTAAAATACCCCTCTGCAGTCAGAATAGGCACATAAGGTAAAAAAAAGGTCTACCCTCATTTCTTTGAAAAGCTAATAAGTTGCAAAAATGTCTGTTTAAAAAATAAACTTGTCCATTATCTCAGAATCAACGATGCCAGTAGATTTTAATTAAGTAATTCTAAAAAGCCTAAAGATATGTTAAACAATTCTGTATTTTCCAAGAAAAATTAAAGGTACAAAATAGGTAATACAAATAAAGTAACAGTCTACTCCAGAATTGTTATTGTTTTAAAAGATAGATAATCCCTTTATTAACCATTCCGCAGTTTTGCATAACCAAAACGGTTATATTAATATACTTTTTACCTCTGTGATTACCTTGTATCTCTACGCCTCTGCAGACTGCCCCCTTATTTCAGATCTTTCGACAAACATATTTTAGCCAATCAATTCTGACTCATAAATAACTCCATGGGCATAAGCACAAATGTTATCTATGTGGCATGCATGAATAAAGTCCTCTAGCTGTGAAAAAAATGTAAAATTTATTCAGATAAGAGGGGACCTTCAAGGGCATATAAACTAGCATATGAAACTACCTAGGTTTAGCTTTCAACTAAGAATACCAAGAGAACAAAGTAAACTTGATGATAAAAGTAAATTAGAAATGTATTAAAAATGACATGCCCTATCGGAACATTCTAGTCAAAATTAAACTTTCATGATTCATTTAAATATATTACCTTTATTTTCTGATGCCTGACATTAAAATGAAATAACACTTACTAATGGTTGTTATAGAGAGCCAAACATTGGATTAATCTGAGATGTAAAAGTTGCTTCTACGGCTTCAAGTTTCTAGCCCAGAAACCAAATTAAAAGGAGCATTATTGGGGGGCGGAGCCAACTACTAAACTAACTGGACGCACACTGCAAGAGCTCTGGCTCTTAATTTTACTATTAGGGGCAAATTGTTGGCTCTCTATATATTTCAATCACCCTAACGAAGACCCTTGCAAGCTCTTCCCATAAAGTAAGATGTCAGCCAAGAACGGAAGCCTGAGAGCTGAAATTAACTCAGATCTAGGTCCTCCGATGCAGCCACGTGGATGCAGAGTACAGCTGCAAGCACTAAAAATTGGAGACCAATTAGCAGATTAACTACAGCTACGCTAATCACACTTATTAGCTAATCGCATCTGTAAAAATGGAACTAACATCGGCCAAGGACTTCCATATAATGGTGCAGATCTTCCTGGGAAAGCTCAAAAGGTGGATGCAGGAGCAATTTAGTGACCTCTCAGCCCTCTTGAAATTAGCCTCTGAGTCAAAGATGGATACTGTAATGGAGCCAGAGGTAGACGCAGAGCAAGGTAGGAGTCATTTGGATGCGCAAAACAGGAGAGGAAGTCCTACCTACCAAATCGGAATGTAGCGGTGAGCACTCAGGGCTGCTACACTTGGAGGCAGAGGCAGAAAATATCACACCTCAAGCAAACACGCACATAGCCAAGACGCAAGAGTCTCTCCCACAATTTAACATGGAGCAGCACAGCTGGATCTCTTTTGAATTCAACACCCCAAGTATACTACAAATTTCTCAAAAGACCGCCATTGCACTCAAGTCGTTGGCCAGGGATAGTAGAGGAGATGATTGTCTACTGATGCTACGAACTCTCAAGCTGCTTGTGGAAAATGACCAAGATCCTCCATATTACCACGTCGACTGTACATCTCGGCAGCTAATGCCTGTGGAAATGGTCACCCTACCAATAATAAGTTGGTTACTACCGAGACTTGGCAAAGGCTGAACTCCTATCTAGTAGCAGAATACAACAGTATTCAAGTCTCCTATCTTCACTAATTTGAGGCGCAATCCAGATAGCCTTACTGAACCCTTTTTAGACACTCTAAGGGCTGGTACACTCCTTTTGTAAATAGCTCTGTTTCTATTAAAGTTCCTAATGTATATACCATTTCTTATTTTATTTATCTCTTAATACAAAGCTGTATATGTTGGTGTTGATAAGCTGCAAGGGCTGCCATTCTCCTTAATCAATAGTTGAGAGCTACACTGCTTATACCTCCATATAATGCCTACATTTTGCTAATTGGAGGTGAATGTTAAGATTTATATATGTTTAACTACAGAGCACTGCTTCATGCCAAATGGTGATAAAACACCACATCTACAATATGATTATACATCCTGTAATTTTAAGGTGACATGGGGTGGTTGGTAGAGATATTACACATCTTCTTGGCTCTATACATATATTCCATGGTATTAGGATACTCCTGCTATCGTTACCTTACACAACACTTGGTTAGGACATAACTATATTATCGGCATATTAATTCATATAAATTTGCTATTGTTGATATACTGCACTATACTTCATGTATGCACCTTCTACCCATTGAGGCAGAATATTTAATCTCCCTTTAAAGTGAATGTAAAGTGCGCATCCTCACTAACGTTTCCCTTAACGTCTATTAAAAATAAATACCAGTTTCATTCATCGATTTACAATGTTTTTGTTATATACCTTGTTTTTTTATTTTGTTCGTTGGTTCCCGTTATTTTAATCCTCCACCCGGCACGCGCACCTACTTAGTGTCAGTCTGATTGACGTCTTAATTACCAATCAAGGCTCTAACCACAGGGGGACCCACCCGCTTACGCCGACGTCACTACTCCTTTCTGCGCCTGCGTTGTTATCATGTTCACCGACGATTTCCTTTAACGCTCGTGCACATTTCGTGCATGCGCAGCAGTTTTACTTTACGGAGCCCTGTCATTTCTGAATTACTGTACCGCTTGGTAAGTACATCAGTAACAGGGCTCCGTATTCTCTAATTACAGCTTATTTGTAAAAATCAATACTGTTTGAATAATAAAATATTAGTTAGCAGGCAAAACATAATGAAATTAAAAAGTTCCGTTTCAATAAACACTTACAAATGATGTGTATTGTATTTTTATTTGGCAGTATTAGGTGCTGGGTTAGCAGATCGTTTCCTTCTCTTCACAACGATAGTATTCATTGAATGTATTGATTCAATGAATACTATGGTTGATTGACAGCGGAAACAGCATTTCACGCATGCGCAATGGGAAGTGAAAACGGGAGCGCGCATTGAAGAGACGTAAACAGCGGGTGGGACCGCTGTATATGTGATATGTCTAAAACTAAGGAAGTAAACTGTGGGAGGAGCAGGGACTGTGAATAGTCGATATTTCGACTAAAAAATAAACTACATATTACTAATTTTTTAATAAATGTATAGTGGCGGTTAGGTTAATATCAGGATTGCCTACAGGAATATGTGTTCAAAAGAACGAAAATTGACAATCACTTTAAGCCTTCACCAGCTGTAGGACCCATGATACACTATGGCACCTTATGGGAGCCAAAACTAGCTTACTGCCAGAATATACATTGCCCAAGTTTTTTTTATAGGGCTCTTACCGTCCCTAAACAATATCTTATAATACCCCTTAAATGAGCCAAAACTGCAATAGCTTATACATACAGGCATAGACCAGGTGCTGTCATTACCATATAAGCTTGATATCTATGTTTCATATGTAATTATGCTCCTTAACTGTTACATTTTTTGTGATCTTACTGTCTATATTTAGGGCGAATTTATACTGTATAAGTTTCAGAGAACCATGTATCTACCGCCCTCTATATACTATAATTGTGATGTTATTTGTATCTTATAAGGTGTTTGCATTTTTAGCCCTTTGATACTATCATATGACAGGGACTAAGTGCTGTGCTGTTAATTGACACATAACCTTTCTACTATGCTATGGATGCCTGCTGTTAAATATAATTTTCCCTCTATCAGTGACGTGCAGTGACGTCAGAGGTTGGTGAGGCAGTGGCTAGGATACGCCTTCATTCTTTAGATATCCTTTGTTGAAGAAATAGCAATGCACATGGGTGAGCCAATCACATGAGGTATCTATGTGCAGCCACCAATCAGCAGCTACTGAGCATATTTAGATATGATTTTCAACAAAGGAAATCAAAAGAATGAAGAAAATTAGATATTAGATGTAAATTGGAAAGTTATTTAAATTTGAATATGGGTTTCATATGGGTTTCATGTCCCTTTAAATGGTGTCTTGGAAAACTGGTCAACTTAGTAAACATCTGATTTTAGTCTAAAAGGATTGTAACAGAAACTCTTGCCAGATAACACAATGCTTGCTCTGATTATGAGATCTAGAAATCCATGCCCATTAAAATATGTTTAAAACATACTTTTTACTTTAATGCTGCAAATTATGCTTATAGATTCTTTCATTACATAAGGGATGAGAGTCAGAGGGGGAGGAAGAGAGACAGAGAGAGAGAGAAAGAGACCATGGGGAGAACAACACATAAGGAGAGAGATGGATAGATAGAGAGAGAGACACACACACACACATACAAGGGGGGGACCATTGCATTTTAAAGTAATAAAACAGCAGAGCTACAGAGAGTTCAGAAAATTAGTCTATAATTTAGTGTGAAGTACAGAGGCAAGCTGCTAAGTTAGTGGGTGTAAAGTTTGAGTAAACAAAATACAAAAAACGACCCTGCTGTAAAAGAGTAAAAAACACTAAACCACATTCATTAAATTATCATTTTCACTAACAGAATCCCTTACAGTAAAATCTTACTTCAATAAGATGTGGCTGAACAGAAACATTGCTCTCTGTGCCTCTCTCTTCCTGCTCTGTAAGGATTCAGGAAGTGACAGTGGCACATTCCACTGCACTTAGAGGGGAAGAACAGAACTCTCTTTTTCACTTTAGCAAAGCTAGCAGGTTCACAGGACAGCAACAAAATATATGAAAGTTGTTTTTTTCCATTTTTGTTTTGTTTTATATAATTTAACATCCAGCCCCAACCCTGTGTTCCACTTACTAATGCCTCTCGCTGGATTGGTTCAGCCCTAATAGGACTGCCTCAAATAAAGCACTTATGGTCCATGCAATGATCTTAACCACTGTCATCCAGTAGATGGCGCAGCATGTTGTGTAATGGTGGGCAGACCTGCTTGTGCCTCTCCATTGCACAACATCTAGCTGTGAAAAAAAATGCTGGGGAAAAAAATTACAATTTTTTTTTTAAAGCCAATAAAAAAAAATATATTTTTGCCCATATGAAAGGTGAAGCACTGCCTCACCTGCCTCTAGTGACTGCACATCACTGCCCTCTATGCATAACACCTAATCTTTCCCCATCCCACTGGCTACTTTTTTGTTTCAATATAGACGGCTTCGCCCCCCCCCCCCCCCCCGATCACCCCCTATATTTTGTACGGCGCTTGCCGGTTGACATCTCTTACCCCACCCTTATACAACGGCCTAAATGTGGCCATCACAATAGCCAACTCCCCACACCTTATTAACTTGGTGTCAGAAGGTTACCTAAGGAGGTGGGGACTATTTTCTATTCTCTAAATAATATAATTATATGGCCCAAAAGTGGCTGATCACCTGACCATTTGACTGAAAAGCAGTCATCCGATTAGTCAGCCATTTACGCTATAGTATTATAAAATAGAGGTTTAAGAAGACTATTTTTTGTGATGCACTGTTATATTTTTCCTTTTCTCTACAAATGTTAATGTATCTTAAACAATGCTGTATATGTCCTTGATGTTAGAAGCCAATCATTGTTTGTTATTCAGGTCGCAAAATCTCAATAAAAAACTATTTAAAAAAAAAACAAAAAAAACGAGAGCATTAATATCTCAGAGAAAAATAATCTTTCAGAATAGAAGTGGCTGTAAACAATAAATATAAGAGTCAAATATGAAATTATTGCATTAATTAATCATTGAGAAATAGCATGCATAAAGTATTACACTGTGGTCATAGATACAGCGTTCTCCACAGAAAATGTGGGTGACATTATGAAGTAGCAGGGTGCGGGGGGGCAGTGTGATATTTTCTAATATTATATAATTTTCTGATATCTAAAGAACAAATTAATTCCATATTTTAACATAAAATGTATTTATTAATAATAATAATAATAATGAGCCAAAAAAATGTAACATTTTTAATATTAGCAAATTTTAGATTAATATTGGATAAAATTTTAACTGAGCAGAACACTGAGATATATTTCCCCCCATCTCGTTTAGGAGTCTAATTTCTCATGCTGTCTATGCTTACATAACTTTTCTACAGCCAATACTTAAAGAGACAGTCTAGTCCAGATTTTTTTATTGTTTAACCCCTTTACTACCGGACTTTCTGAGAATTTTTTAGCATTTTTGCTATCACTCCATTTAAAGGGACACAAGTCAAAATTAAACTTTAATGATTCAGATATAGCATGTTTTTTTTTTTGTTTTTTAACAACTTCCTTTAACAAAATGTGCAGTCTTTTTTTTATTTAAACTTTTTGAGTCACCAGCTTCTACTGAGCATATGCAAGAATTCACAGAATATATTATATAAATTTCTGATTGGCTGATGGCTGTCACATGATGCAGGGGGAGTGGAAATAGATATAAGTGAAATTTGTCAGAAAACAATCTACTACTTTTTGAAGTTCAGACTAAGTGCTATTGCATTGTCTTTTTATCATGCATCTCTTGATTATGCAAATCTACTGTATTTGCTAGTCCTTTAAACAGAAATAGGGCCTTGTTTTTTTTCTATTTACCTGTCAAAACTATTTTATTTATTTTTTTGAGTAGACAACCGAAGGTATTATTATATAGGCCCATTTTAGTATATTTCATGCCACTATTTAACCGCCAAATGCGATTATAATAAAAAAATTGTTAAACCCAAAGTTTGTGAAAAAGTTCTCACTGAAATTATTTACATACTGCTTGTGCAATCATAGCACAAATTATTGTAAAAGCTCCTCTGGGATCCCCTTTGTTCAGAAAAAGCAGTGCATGCATGGCTTTGCCATTGGTTTTTGGTAATTTGAAGGTCGCTAACTGCAGCTGCGCACCACAATTCTATTATTACCGGCAGTGAAGGGGTTAATCAGGTAGCTTGTAAAGTTGGAGATATCTGTAGCAGGAAAAAGAAGGCGCCAATAGGGTGATATCGCTACAAGCCAAACTGAAAGCAAGATAGTTGAGAGTAATACTCACAAACGAAGCGGCACTGAATCATGCCTGAGCAAGCAGACCGGGACCTCAGCGTCGCCCGGAAGACCAACACAGGCAGTGACAAATCCTCAGTCAGGAACGCACTTGCCGCAACCAATCAGGGTCCCAGTGTGGTGACACACCTTCCTCTCAGCACTTCCAAGGCTCTGCACACTTCGCTGGGGAAAACAGATGGCAAAGCACTGGGATACACTCCGGTTCCTCGATATCAATACAAAAAAAGATAGGATAAAGGGGAGATCAAACTCCAGCAGGGTAAATATAAAACAAGTTTATTAAAATGTTTTAAAATCAAGCAACGCGTTTCTCGGCTACACAGAGCCGTTTCATCAGGCTATATATTAGATTATAGCCTGATGAAAAGGCTCTGTGTAGCCGAGAAACGCGTTGCTTGATTTTAAAACATTTTAATAAACTTGTTTTATATTTACCCTGCTGGAGTTTGATCTCCCCTTTATCCTATCTTTTTTTGTATTAATATCGAGGAACCGGAGTGTATCCCGGTGCTTTGCCATCTGTTTTCCCCAGCACAGTGTGCAGAGCCTTGGAAGTGCTGAGAGGAAGGTGTGTCATCACACTGGGACCCTGATTGGTTGCGGCAAGTGCGTTCCTGACTGAGGATTGGTCACTGCCTGTGTTGGTCTTCCGAGCGACGCTGAGGTCCCGGTCTGCTTGCTCAGGCACGATTCAGTGCCGCTTCGTTTGTGAGTATTACTCTCAACTATCTTGCTTGTAGCGATATCACCCTATTGGCGCCTTCTTTTTCCTGCTACAGATATCTCCATCGTCTCATCTCATATCGGAAGAGCTGCCTTCTATCCGGACTGCGACGTTCATTTGATCATCTCCGTTTTTCCCGAGCGCACCTCTTTAGGAGGTCTTTTATCCTGAACTTGTAGCTTGTAAAGTTAATTTTAGCTTTAGTTTAGAGTTAACCCTGACACCTCTCACCCCCTTATCCCTACCTGAACCTTCCCAAACAGCTCTCTTCACTCCCTCACCCCCCACTGGTCACCGACATCTTTAAGTTTGAAGAGAATTTTTTATTATTATTATTATTATTATTATTTATTTATTTTTCTGCAGTGTAGGATCCCCCCTTACCCTCCAACCACCCTGATCCCTCCCTAACAGCTCTCTAACACTCCCACCTCTATGCCCACCATCTTAGGTACTGGCAGCTGTCTGCCAGTAACCATAAAATGTATTTTTTTATTATTATTAAAAAAAAAAATTCTGTAGTGTAGTGCCCTCCCCTCACTCTTTTTTTTTTTTTTTCGCTGTATAATAGGGCCCTCCCACTCCCTCCCCCTCCGCTGATGGCCTGCCCACCCACCTCCTGGATTCCCTCCCACACCCCCCGCCAGCAGCCAGCAGATGATCGTTACAGACTGACACACACAGTGTCACCGCCTGTAACAATCTGGCATTTGCCTTCATATGAAAGTGGAGCACCAATCGTGCTCCGGTTCCATATGTGGGAAGATGCCTGGAGCTCAGGAACTCTAGCTCTTGGCTGTAACTTAACAGCCGAGACTGCTGGAGCTTCCTGCAGCTCAGAGACATACATATACACACACACACACACACGTTGTGCGGTACGATAAGCAAAGTACTGCACAACGTATATCTACGTTGGATTGGGCCAAGAGGTTAAAAAGATAGATTATTACCCATTCCCCAGTTTTGCATAACCATCACGGTTATATCAATATACATTTTATCTCTCTGTGATTACCTTGTATCTAAGCCTCTGCAGACTGCCACCTTATTTCAGATCTTTTGACAGACTTGCATTTTAACCAATCAATGAGTCCTAAATAACTCCACTGGAGTGAGCATGTTATCTATATGGCACACATGAACTAGCGCCGTCTAGCTGTAAAAAAAAATGTCAAATTTCACTGAGATAAGAGGCGGACTTCAAGGGCTTAGAAAATAGCATATGAGTCTACCAAGGTTTAGCTTTCGGCAAAGAATACCAGGAGAACAATGTAAATTTGATGATAAAAGCAAATTGGAAAGTTGTTTAAAATTGCATGTCCTATCTGAATCATGAAAGTTTATTTTGCTACACTGTCCCTTTAAGTATTGACATTTTCAGTATAGGTGGGGATATGACAGGCAAAAAAAGATTTTAAAAGATAAAATAAAGCAGTTTTTTTTTGCAAACGTTTGAATACATTCCAGCAGGTAAAATGGATCATTGGGAATCACATTAAAGGGAATTACATTTTACAACAAAGAATAAGTATTGGGTCTAGACTGCCACTTAAAAGGGATAGGAAAGTCAAAATTAAACTTGCATGATTCAGATAGAGCATGTTATTTTAGGACACTTTTAAAATCACTTCTATTTTCAAATGTGCTTCGTTCTCTTAGTATCCCTTGTTAAAAAATGAATACACACATATCATACACTAGTGGGACTTGCTGCTAATTGGTGCCTGCACACATTTGTCTCTTCTGATTGGCTAAATAGATATTTTCATCTTCCTGTCAGTAGTACAATGCTGTCCCTTCAGCAATGGATAACAAGAGAATGAAGAAAAATTAATAGAATTAAATTGGAAAGTTGTTTAAAATTGTATGTTCTATCTGAATCATAAAAGAAAATGTTGGGGTTTACTACCCTTTAAGCAAGCATAATAAAAACAACTTTGCAATATACTTTCATTACTTATTTTACCCCCTTTTCATGTAATTTGGCTCTAAAAAATTGTAGTTTTTTTAATTCACAACCCTGTTGACTTCTGAAGGCTAACCATGCTACATTTGTTTCCCAAATTGATTAGAACTGAAAAAGAATCCATTGTATTCTAACATTATGACAGTGACTAGCCTTGTCATATGTAGACCCAAATCCCTAATTGGCTCCTTCAAATATGGCAAACAGTGGATGGAGTTAGTCTATTGGAAAAAACAATTCTGGTAAAAAGGAACTTTAATTTGCTTTAGAAATGTTTAGACGTGGCTATATTATTCTATAGCAACACAAGAGATATGTGTTATTACAAGGCGTTTACTGTCCCTTTAAATGTTTTTAAAAACAGTGTTAAACACAAAATGTTTGTTTAAACAAGTTATGGGTCATACAGTTTCAGAAATTGAGATTGATCTCATTACTGTGGCCGGAGGCTGAATGTTAAAAGGGACATTAAACACTAAATAAATGACAGATGGAATGATGCATTTAAAGAAAAGATTAGTTTGAGAATAACATGAGATGCATTTTTAATAGGTACCAATTACAAATCTAGAATATAAAACAAAGTTTTAAAACAAATTAAAATAATTTTTGAGTTTCCTATCCCTTTAAAGTAACATTGTATACTAGATTTTTCTTTGCATAAATGTTTTTTTAGATGATTGATTTACATAGCCCATCTGAGAGTGTTTTTGTAAAAATGTATGGGTTTTGCTTATTTTTTTAAGAACATTGTGCTGATTTTAAGACTCCTAACAAAGCCCACAGTGTCAGATGTATACACGCGTTTACAGACTCCTGCTGGTTTCCCGTTTGTGTTATCTGTCTTTTCATATGCAGGGAGGGGTTTGTCTCTGCTCTTCTTTTTCCAGCCCCTTTCAGTGGGTGTCCCAAAATAACCTCATCAACAGTGCTAAACTGGGAGCTTCTAAGTAAGATTTTAAAAGGTTTTATACTGGATGTCTATTACATGCAGTTATATGAAAATTGGTGTATACTGTCCCTTTAAGCATATGCTACATAACTTGAAGCTCTACACAGATGTTGCAGATTAACTTTTTTTTCCCAGGTAGGAAGGGGAGTTGTTGGATTACTGCTCATAATAGTGATCTGATCTTAGTTTTACATTTTATAAAACATAAAAAAAAAAAAAAAAGATATAAAATCACTGAACTTTTTTTTTTACAACTGTGGATGTAATTTTCAATATTTATACAGTTATATATTGCAAGCTATAATCCTGTTGAAATTACTTCTTAAACATCATAATTTACTACCGACATAAGTGACAAAAAAAAAACGTCGGCTGGAGATGAAAAGACACAATATATCTAAAAAAAATATATCTTATGGCACTTGTCACCCACATTTTTTTTCTATTTACACATACCTGACCAGTTAACATTCATATGTAGTTAACATTCATATGTAACCACTTATGGGGGGGGGGGGATATATATATATATTTGTAAAAAATTGTGAGGTCCTACAAACTGGCGAGTCACTACCATTATCTGTCGCTCCTTCTGACAGCCAACCATAAAAGTATTTTCTGCATGACAGTTACATGACATGTGGCATAGCAGTTTTACATTAAACACTGTATTACTAAATGTCATGGAGAGATTGAATTTTAAATACCATGTTGCAATGTGCCGCTAGTTAAAAGCAAGTTTGTTAGTAATCATAACCTGATCTCCAGTGTTCAAAGTCTCTAATAAGCAGGGATCTAACAAGATAAGCAGCAGCATATCACTGTCTTGGTAGGGAACATGCTGCCTTATTAGGCTGCAGTGTGACACCGTGTTCAGTGAGACTGACATTTTACAAAAGCAAGCATGTGACTCTTCCAAGCTCTCTCTCTGAGTTATGTCAACCCTAAAAAAAAATTAAAAAAATTAAAAAAATCTACAATACTGTAGTAAATTAAATGTAATGAAACTTTCCATCCACAGAGCCTCTAAAGACTAAGGGATTTAAAGATATTTAGAAGCTTTCAGATAGTAAACGATGCTCCTTTGACAGGACTAAAACTGAACTTTTTTTTACACCCATACATATGCCAGTAGCCGAAAAATGTAATAAGTTATTACAACTAACAATGCTCAAAAAAAGGAACAGGAGGTGTCAAAATGTTATAGGAAAAAGGTTACCATTCTGCATTAGTGTTCATACAAATATAAAAATAGAAACTTCAATACAACACGAGGGTTAAAACACCCATGGCAGGGCATTTTAACCCCCCAATTAATCTTGCACTTTAACTGTAAGGAAGTGAGCGTATGTTAACCACTTGTCTTCCAGCGTGGGCTACACCGGAAAGCTGCGGAATGTCCTGTAGCTAATTCAGGCAGCCAAGTAGTAAAATGTTCCACTGGGGACCCCCAACAACACAAATTACTGCACTTTATAAAAAGAATAAATCCAAAAGCAGATCTCTCTCCACATGATAGAAGGGCCTATACATTTTGGAGAAGTAGTCACTGGGGGGAGCCATCTTTATTCCCCTCCCCTCTTTCTAGAAAGTTTTTTCTGCACTCGGCTACCAGTCAATTGCGAGACAGGAAAGGAACAGAAAGGAATAAAATAAAATAATACATGTTTAACTCCATGAATTGTAAACAAAACTGCCAGCTTACCCGATCCACAGAACAACGTGTGGTTGTTTTTTATATTTTCTCTACAGCATTAGGCCCCGTACCTCCCTCGTCTCCTCCCCTCAGTCATGTAATCGTGATCAAATATGTCCCTGTTTATCCTCTCTCTTCTGACTTCCTGATTGTGCTCCAGTTGGTTGACAAACTCTGTGTGTGCGTATGTGTCGGCCTTTTTCTTCCTCGTTATGTTACAAGCACACAGTACATACAGCCCGAAAACAACAGCAAGCATTTATCTAAAACGCACACTCAGGTATAGCATAACACATGTCAAATTCAACTTTGACAGCGATGGCTATCGATAGGTAAATTCAGTTTTTAGAAATGGCATCACCGCTTCTTTATATAATCTCAACAAAAAAAAACTCACCTAGTCATGAGGCATCCGAAGGCACAGCTGCTCAGCATTACAGTACTCTACCAGATGCTGTATCCCCAGCGGACTCTAGTATCCCTCTGTCTCATGAACGTGCAGAATATCAAACCCCTCCTCTACCTCTTATTGCAGTTAAGGTGGATTATTAAGAAATGCTGAGCAACTAAAGCAAAAAAAAAATTAACAACTTAGTAAAAATATTAATGTAGGTAGTGCATGTGATTGCCACCACACGAGCAATCCCTCTACTGTAATCTCCGAGCTCGATGGCAGGTCTCAGTCAGAGTGGGTGGTCGAGGGTGGGACTGTTCTTGGAGAAAGTACCAATTATTATGAAAGTAATTTATATATATATATATATATATATATATATATATATATATATATATATATATAATTATAATTTTTTATATATATAATATCTTTTGATATAAAGCATTTCCATTTTTATGTCACAGTATAATGGTAATTTAGGCTTTAGGGTGTGCCATTTAAATCAAATCTAATTAATTTAAAAATGTTATGATTGTGTTAAAATAAAGATAAGCAATACTGTATGGAAGCAGGGGCCAGCTCAACCATGGGACCAAGTGGGTCCAGGCAGTACTTGAGTGGCCAAGTCACTGTCAGACCCAGACCTCTCCTGTCCTTTCTCACCGTTGGGGATGTCGCAGGCTCCCAGCAACATAACCTTGTGCACAAAGACACAGAACTGGTTAGGGGAGACATTCAAGGTGGGACAAGTACATCTCTTCCCTAACTTCCTTTCCACTTATTGCACAATTGTGCATAAGCGTTGGCTGCATGCAGGTAGTCAGGCAGACTTAGTAAGGTCAGCGGCCAGGCTAATAGGTTGATATGCTAACCAGTAATGTTACTACTAGTATGCTGGAGAGCCACGCTAACCCAGTCTCCCAGGGCCTGCGCTAAAGGAGAAGGTCTGTGAAAAAGAGGAGCAGGGTAACGCAGCTCTCCAGTGCGCTAAAGGTAAATATCAAGTTACAGGTGAACTTTTTCACCTTTAGCTTTGGGACATTTAGATTAAAGGGTCAGTCTACACTAAAATTGTTACTGATTAAAAAGATAGATAATGCCTTTACTACCAAATACCCAGCTTTGCACAACCAACATTGTTAGATTAATATACTTTATAACATTTAAACCTCTACATTTCTGCCTGTTTCAAAGGCTCTATAGACCGCCTCTTAATCACATGCTTTTGTATTTGCTCTTCACAACAGGAGACTGTTTTGTTTTTTTATATTTTTTTATTCAGAAAATAAATGAATACATCGTTACAGTACAAGTATTATAATAAACATAATATGAGTATTACAAATAGTAATACGATGATATATAACAATGAAGATTTCTCTGTTTTTACATTATTTGGATCAATAAATTTAAGCATTCAACTGAAAATATTAACTAAAAATGTAAACAATTATCAAATTACAATCTGTTTTGTACTGTTTTCTTTTGTTACAACAAAAATGTCAGACAAATATCCTTATAGTTACGATATACATTTAGTTCATTTAAACCATTTTTAAAGTAACAAGAGACTTTGTATCTGTTTAAAATATAGCAACACAGATTCAATTTTCTCTTATTCTATGCCTGTTAACGTTTCTGAAAGAACAAAAAAAAAAATATATATATATATATATATATATATATATATATATATATATATATATAAAACACACAGAGAAAGTCCAGCACTTACTTACAAGCTCTGAGCTAAGATTAAAAGCAAAAATTGAAGGGTTAGTTGCCGCATCTGGCCAAATGGGACAAGCCCAGGTACCTCGTCAAGGTCCCTTCTAAAACCTGGGTTCCTAAAACAGCCACACAATGTAGGCTCTCAATCCAACTAACTGGGCACAAATGAAGGGTGCACAGGCTTATGCAATCACCTAGACATATACAAAACACGGAAGGGGACTGCACTCTCAGACTGGACTGGGTACACATCCCATGACCCTGCAACATGCCCAGCCCTGGGTGCTCACTGACACTCACAGGAAGCTGTGCTGTCCCCATAGTCACAGGCAGTTACCCGCAGGGTGATTACATAAGCCTGTGCACCCTTCATTTTTTCCCAGTTAGTTAAATAAAGAGCTTGCATTGTGTGGCTGTTTTAGGGACCCAGGTTTTAAAAGGGACCTTGACAAAGTACCTGGGCTTGTCCCATTTGGCCAGATGCGGTAACTAACCCTTCCATTTTTGCTTTTAATCTTAGCTGAGAGCTTGTAAGTGACTTGACTTTCTCTGTGTGTTGTATTAATTTGTTTTGTAATTTTCCCTATGGGCCTTGCACCCAGGCATGTCTGGGGTTAACAGCCTGTGACTCTGGGGACAGCACAGCTTTCTGTGAGCACCCACCAGGGCTGAACATGTTGCAGGGTCATGGAAGTGTACCCAGTCCAGTCTCAGAGTGCAGTCCCCTTCCGTGTTTTGTATATATATATATATATATATATATATATATATATATATATATATATATATATATATATATATATATATATATATATATATATAAAAAAAATATACAGTATATAAAAATTGAGTTTTATTGTTTCTCCCTATCTATGGTCACCTTCAGGACATTATTCTAGTACAATGTAGTTTCTATCAATACTGGGAGTGGGAGTGCATTCCCTACTTTCTAAAATGGTTTTAAAATTTTGTATGTCTGGAGTTTGGGACCTAATGATTCCTAATCATTTCGTTAAATAATTTTTAGGTTGTCTTTCATTTTTTATTTCAACATTTATTTGGTCTATAGTTAACTGGGTGTACATATTTTGCACAAATTCTGCAATGCTGTGATATTTTCCTGCTTTCCAGTACTGCAGAATTAATTTCCTAGCTACTTGTATAACAGTAATTATTAAAAGGTGTTTTTCTGTTAGAGGTTGCCTAGTAAAAAAAAAAAAAAAAGATACTTGCAGGTGTGAGAGATATTTTCGGTATCAAAAACTTATTAATCCAAAATGAGACTTTCTTCCAGAACTGAAAAATCTTAGGGCAATACCAAAAACAATGAAGGATATCTGCATATAGAGCATGGCAGTGAAAACATTCCCCCTTAGAATTGTTATCCCATTTAGCTAAAAGCTTACGGGTGATATATGATAGATTAATAAGGAAGCTATGTGTTTCTTTCCATGATGTATTTTTATGACCAACCAACAATATGCTTTGTTTAATATCTTGTGCAGACACCTCTGGGAGTAACTTCTGCCATTTATTAGTAGAAGTTTCTATTTGTATCTCTCCTAGCATTCTCATGATCATTCTGTAAAAATGTGATATTGAATGATGGCCTGCCCGAAAAATTTGAATGACATCTTCTCTAGACACCAGCTCTAGACTGGAAGATTGATTTTGTATAAGATAGGTGAGGAATTGTCTAATCTGTAAGTAACCATAAAAATGTTTCTTTGGGAGTTTAAATTCTATTTGTATCTGTGTAAATATTTTAATCACCCCTGTCTCTTGATCCATCAACTGGACTATATATTCTAGTCCACTTCTCTTCCATATATGGAATATACTAAAAGTCAAACCTGGAGTAAAGTCTGGATGTCCTAAAATGGGGAGATATTGTCAGGGTTTTTTCCCTCTTTTGTTTGCCATGTGCTGCTGGCAGCTATTTTACTCACCTCTCTTGCTGACTTGGTGCATTGTGTGGGATGCTGCTCAATTCCTGCACTTCCTTTTATGGCCAGACTGGTGTGCATCATCCGTGTGAGACAGGATGCAGTCTCAGAATTGTGATGTCGTCACTTATTATTTAAAGGGCCTCTGTTCAGTATGCTTTGCCTTTGCGTTGTCTCAGACCTGTTTGTGAGAGTTCCTGTGTATTACCGGACTGCCTGACGTCCTTCCTGGTTCCTTATCTCTGGCTTGTTCCTGATTCCGGCTCGTCTGACTATTCGCTTTGGCTCCTGACTCGGCTCGTCTGACTACCAGCTCTGGTTTTGACTCCTGGCTTGTTATTTGACTTGTGGACTTTTTATTATTTTTTGCTATTAATAAAGGTGTGATTATTTTTGCACTTCTCGGCTCAGTCTGATTCCTGGCACCCTGACATTACGCAAAGACCATGAATCCTGATGGTGCCAATAATCCACCTTTACCTGCCATCATTTCCGGGATGGATGTACAGGATCACCGCTTGGATCAATTTGCACTAGCCCTGCAAACCCTGCTGACTCGCACTGCACATTTGGACCAAAGTGTTCCGCAAGTTATGGCTGCCAGCAGCACATGGCAAACAAAAGAGGGAAAAAACCCTGACAGTACCCTCCCCTTAACGACCCCTCCAGCACGGGAGGACAAAAGGTTTATTGGGGAAATGGGCATGGAAGGCACGGAGGAGGGCGGGAGCATGAACATCAGAGGAGGGAACCCAAGAACGCTTCTCCGGACCATAGCCCCTCCAGTGAACCAAATACTGTACACGGCCCCTGGACATATGAGTGTCAATAATGCTGCTGACCTCATACTCCGACGGGTTAGTCCTGTGGCCTACGCTCTTGACCTTCCTCCTGCTATGCGCATCTCCAATGTTTTTCATGTCTCCCTCTTGAAACCATTGGTTTGTAATCGGTTTACTACAGTGTTGCCTCGTCCCCGTCCTATCTTTGTTGACAACCATGAGGAGTATGAGGTCAGCAGCATTATTGACTCTCGTATGTCCAGGAGCCGTGTACAGTATTTGGTTCACTGGAGGGGCTACGGTCGGAGGAACGTTCTTGGGTTCCCTCCTCTGATGTTCATGCTCCCGCCCTCCTCCGTGCCTTCCATGCCCATTTCCCCAATAAGCCTTTTGTCCTCCCGCGGGGGAGGGGTCGTTGAGGGGAGGGTACTGTCAGGGTTTTTTTCCCTCTTTTGTTTGCCATGTGGTGCTGGCAGCCATTTTACTCACATCTCTTGCTGACTTGGTGCATTGTGGGGGATGCTGCTCATTTCCTGCACTTCCTTTTATGGCCAGACTGGTGTGCGACCGTGTGAGACAGGATGCAGTCTCAGAATTGTGATGTCATCACTTATTATTTAAAGGACCTCTGTTCAGTATGCTTTGCCTTTGCGTTGTCTAAGACCTGTTTGTGAGAGTTCCCGTGTATTACCTGGCTTCCTGACGTCCTTCCTGGTTCCTGATCTCTGGCTTGTTCCTTACTCTGCTGTTTTCCTTGTTCCTGATTCCGGCTTGTCTGACTATTCGCTTTGGCTCCTGACTCGGCTCGTCTAACTACCAGCTCTGGTTTTGACTCCTGGCTTGTTATTTGACTTGTGGACTTTTTATTATTTTTTGCTATTAATAAAGGTGTGATTATTTTCGCACTTCTCGTCTCAGTCTGATTCCTGGCACCCTGACAGATATTTGGAGAATCTAAAGTTGATCCTAAGTTCTTTGCAGAACTTTTGCCATGTGATAATCACATTTCTAATAACACTAATATTTAAAACCAAGTATGGTAGTTTAGATACTGGGGTATGCAACAGGGCTTTTAAAGTGACAGGTTTTATTAAGCTTTCCTCAGTTTCCACAAATGAAGAGTGGTTCTTTTTAGGGTTGCACCGATACCATTTTTTTAAGACCGAGTGCAAGTACGAATACTTGTTTTTAAATACGCACCAATACCAATTACGGATACTTTTTTATGGCATGTGACAGTTTACCAAGCACAATACAGACTAATTATTTAAGATTCCTTCTTTATAATTATGAAGGACTGTAACTCAAAAGAAATTATGAAATAATAAAACAGTTTTATTTGTCACAAAGTTCACAGAACATGTTTATAAATAAAAAAATATTACAATAAAATATATTAATAATAACAACACTAAATAACAAATATAAAATCAAAAACAACCAAAAGTGCAATACAGTAAAAAAATAGAACAGTGCACTGTTTAATCATGAGGGACAACACTATGGGCTAGATCAGCCCTTCTTAAACTTTTTCCATGCAAGACATTTTTACGTGATCCCGGGTATATAAAATAGGTATACAAATGGATAGCGTGGTGGAGTGGATTAAAGCTAGGGCGTGTATCAACCATCAGCATCCCCATTGACCCCCATATGCACCTTCTCTGTAAACTACATATGCCCCATAAGCACCCCCTCTCTAACCTACATAAACCCCATCAGCATCCCCAGTAACCCCCATAAGCACCCCCTCTGTAAACTACATAAGCCCCATAAGCACCCCCTGTAACCCCCATCAGCACCCCCTCTCTAACCTTCATAAACCCCATCAGCATCCCCAGTAACCCCCATAAGCACCTTCTCTGTAAACTACATAAGCCCCATAAGCACCCCTTGTAAACCCCATCAGCACCCCCTCTCTAACCTACATAAACCCCATCAGCATCCCCAGTAACCCCCATAAGCACCTTCTCTGTAAACTACATAAGCCCCATAAGCACCCCCTGTAACCCCCATCAGCACCCCCTCTCTAACCTACATAAACCCCATCAGCATCCCCAGTAACCCATAAGCACCTTCTCTGTAAACTACATAAGCCCCATAAGCATCCCCTGTAACCCCTATAAGCACACACTGTTAAGTTAAATCCAGTGGAAGCAGAAGGGGGCAAGGGGCGTAATAAGTAGTGGAAAGGAGACGCTGGAGTTACTGCTGTCTTGCTTCTTTGCATGAGATGGGCTTCAGAATCCATATATATAGATATATATATATATATGTATGTGTTTACCAGGCAGGCAGCGTATGTTCTTTTTATTCCGGTCCTCATGATTCCTTCCAAGCGTCAGTCCAGGAGCAGTTGCCTCACCGGCAGCTGGAGAAAACATATCCACTTGTTAAGCATCAAGGAAGACTGTCTAATTTGGGAGTTAATTGACCGTTATTTTTGATCAGTGAACTGATGTTTATTTGTTAAGTTGGATCCATTGGAAGCAGAAGGGGGCAAGGGGCGTAATAAGTAGTGGAGAGGAGACGCCGGAGTTACTGTTAAGCAACTCTGTTGTCTCCTCTCCACTACTTATTACGCTCTTTGCCCCTCTTCTGCTTCCACTGGATCCAACTTAACAAATAAACATCAGTTCGCTGATCAAAAATAACGGTTAATTAACTCCCAAGTTAGACACAGTCTTCCTTGATGCTTCAGTGGATATGTTTTCTCCAGCTGCCGGTGAGGCAACTGCTCCTGGACTGAGGCTTGTAATTGTGAGGACCAGAACCGACACTATATGGTGTACTGACTCCAACAACCCCCTCCCTCTTTCCATGCACTTACATTCTCGTAACCAGTCAGGAGCTCCACTCTTCCCTCTGCTGCCTGCCTCTCCAAGCACCAAATGCAATGGAACTACTGCTGTGTCTCGCATCCCTCTCACTACAGTGTGAACTGTGCTACAGGCTCGGGAGGAAGTAGTTTTTTTTTCCCTGCGCCTGTACACACACTGTAGTGAGAGAGGGAACTGCTTTGCGCATCATTTCAATTTAAAAAAAAAAATAAAGAAATCAAGATTTTTTATTTTTTTTATGTGCCCTCCACTGCTCCTGCAACCCCATATGGGGTCACGACCCACAGTTTAAGAAGGGCTGGGCTAGATTACACGCTTTACCAATGCTCTCATTACATGTCCTACTTCATTAAAGTCTATGGAGTTGGAAATGTGAAAAGAGCATTAGTTAAGCTTACCAATCAAATGCAATCTAAATCTAGTCCTATAATTGCAGGATGAGTGTTCATTAGAATTAACTTAGTTTTTCCTATGAGTACTCTTCCTGCAATTATATAAGCTAAGGACAGGGCCGGATTGGCCTACCAGGACACCAGGAGATTTCCTGGTGAGCTGCAGCAGCTGGGGCTGGAAAGCTATAATTTAAAGGGGTGATGCAATTTAGTTGTAGGGCTGTTATATAACATCAATCTGACATATGTATTTAATACAAAGTAATATAATTTAATTCTGAAAAAATAGTGGGGAAGGAGTTTCCCAGTAAACCCCTTTGAGAAAAATGGGACATGTGCATTCTACCGACTCAACGGAAAATAGGGCTGCTTTTTTTCCAGGGCTGCTTTTTATTCCCAGTCCAGCCCTGGCCATGGATGTTCCTCAGAGTACAGTATGTTTTGAACATAATTGTGCAAGATGAGAACTAGCAGTAAAAAAGGCAATCTAGCAATTAGAATAATTTTTCATAAGTTAGTGGCAAGTTATTTTTAAGGAACAGAATAGAAGCATCTCTGCCTGTTCAGCTATAAGTCTGTTTTTTGCTATCAGTAAGGAGGTTTGACTCTAAGTTGCACAGTCTTCTACTTTCCACACTACTGCATGGGGCAGAAAGATATTTTTGGGCCATTTTAGCCAGAGCTGTAAATCTCAGTTTATTAACTGCCCAGTACTTCAGGGGTTTGTCTGAGCGAGGTACAGTGATCTCTCCTACAATAATACAAATAACAGCAATTTGTATTGGCAGAACAGTAGTAAACAATTTTTAGTTTAGTCTCCACTCCAGCTTAAAATGAAATGGGAACATGCAGTTTGAAAAAAAAACGCCACAAGATAGCATATGGGTAGGAAGTGGAGGTATCGGTTTAAGTATCAGTGCATTTGCATGAGTACAAGTACTCATGCAAATACTTGGTACCGATACTAGTATCGGTGCAACCCAACTTATTTTCCGTAATCCAATCAATTGATATTGTAATCATTGTAACCCAGTTATATATTTTAATATTTGTGAGTCCAAACCCACCACATTCTTTCCTTAGATATAGGAAATGTTTAGATAACTGTCGTTTTCTCTTCCCCCATAAAAAAATTGTTACATTATTGATCAAAGTCAGTGGTCTTGATGAAAATTGGTAGATTCTGTAACAGGTATAATAACCTGGGGAATAGGAATGTTTTTAAAATTATAATCTTTGCAGATAATGATATGGGTAATGGTTTCCAATTTTCTATTAGAGTTTTACTAAACTGGAAGAATTTATCATGGTTTGCCGTATACCATAGCCGGGGGTTAATGTTTAAATGCAATCCTAAATATTTAAATTTGTTCAACCTCTTGAAAAGGGTGGGTAGTAAAAGAATCTTTAGACTGGAACAGCCACAGTAGTTCAGATTTCCCTTGATTCACTTTATAACCCGAAAAAGACCCAAATTAATTAATTATCTCTATCAATAGTGGAATACTATAGGCTGTTTTAGACAAAAAGAGTATTAGGTCATCCGCATAAAGGGATAGAATTACACTTCTGTTTCCTAATTTAATACCATCCAAAGCTTGTCTAAGCCGTATTGCAAGTGGTTCAATCGAGAGGTTAAACAGCAATGGTGATAGTGGGCATCCTTGTCTGACAACAGGAGACTGTTAGTTCATGTGGGGCATATAGATAACAATGTGTTCATGCCCGAGGAGTTATTTAAGATTTAGCACAACACAGTAATAAAATTCAAGTCAATAGATAATAAATAAAAAGTCATGTGATCAGGGAGCTGTCAGAAGATGCTTAGATACAAGGTAATCACATAGATAATAAGTATATTAATATAGCTGTGTTGGTTATGCAAAACTGATGAATGGGTAATAAAGGGATTATCTATATTTTAAAACAATAACAATTCTATTGTAGACTGTCCCTTTAACCTTTTAAAGCCGTTATGCTGTTCT
This sequence comes from Bombina bombina, assembly GCF_027579735.1. Lineage (NCBI taxonomy): Eukaryota > Metazoa > Chordata > Amphibia > Anura > Bombinatoridae > Bombina > Bombina bombina. Next base: position 610,940,233 of record NC_069500.1, on the reverse strand, counting down.
ATTCCGTCATAATTAGACTGGGCTTTAAAGCAGTTATGACGGAATAGAACGTCATAGCTAACGGCTGTCTTAAAGCCTTCTGTGCTGTCAGGACTTGATTGCGGTCTTGTGGGCGTTCCTAGGGTTGTAGGGAGCCCCCCAGACGCGATCCAATAATTGAAATCTCGTGATCGTGTGCCCGATCACGTGGTTTCAATTTGTCTACATCGGAACAGTTGTTCCAATGTAGGCACTTTAGCCCTGACTCGAAAGGGTTAAAACAAAGCAAATACCTAATAGTGCAGCAGACAAATAGTCAGGAAAACAAAATTTCCCAGAATATTAGTTTCAAAAGATTCAGACAAAACAAATATGTTTGATGCTACACAAGTCTAATAAATAACAGTCATTTTACAAAAAAATCTTTCAGCAGTTTGGACTGATCAAGTTTGGACAACCCCATAGCTTTCAGAAATATCCCAGCTAGGTATTCTGTAAACTCAAGTTGGTTGCAAAGTCACCCTTCACAACATATTTAAACTTTGTAAAATAAAAAATAAAAACAAATCAGTTATTAAACATAAACAGAAAATTTGCTTTATAAGTATAGCAAGTTGGCATACAATGCATCTACCAGTTAGGGCATAATGGGATATGAAACTCAAAACATTTATTTTGTGATTCAGACAGAGAATACAATTTAAAAAATGTTTTCAGATTACTTCTATAATCAAATTTGCTTTGTTCCCATGGTATTCTTTGTTTAAGAGATACATAGGTAGGTGTCTGGTGCACTACATGCAGGAAATTCTTGCAAAAATGCTGCCATATAGTGCTCCAATATGTCCCTGCTTTTCAACAAAAGATACAAAGAGAACAAAGAATATTTGATAATTGAAGTAAATTAGAAAGTTGTTTAAAATTGCATATTCTATCTGAAGCATGAATGCAAAAGGGATAGAAAAGTCAAAATTGAAATTAGAGGTGGGCAGAAATTCATAATTTTTTACTTAAAAAAAAAACCCTGAATAAGGCTGCGGCCAAAACCCCTGTATCTAAGACTCCTAAAATTCTTGTTCTGGCTCCTAACTTTTTGGCTTTCTCTACATATATGCCTATATAAAATCATTCACTGGCTCATGAAAATGTTTTGGCTGGTTCCTCTGTCTTTTGGGTGGCTCTCTATAGGTACAGTTAACAATATTTGTTTAATACAAAACATGTTTTGGCTGGTTCCTCTGTCTTTTGGGTGGCTCTCTATAGGTACAGTTAACAATATTTGTTTAATACAAAACATGGAAGTAGTATTGCTGGATAACCTTATGATGAGACATTAAACCCTTGTGCCATATGGACGTAGGTTTTATGTCACACGGTACTTTGCACAGTGTACTGTGTTGACGTAGTACCTACTCCCAGCACAGAGGCACACGTTGTGGTCCCCACTGTCAGCTTAGCGGGAGCCACAGCCAGGGGACAGAAAGCACCTGCCTTCATATGGTAAGTGATAATTTATCATGCTCTTTTACCATGCGAAGCTAGATCACCAATCGTTACAGAGAATGACACAGTGTCTTCTGTTGGTGCTGAGTGGGAGTGTTGGGAGAGAAGGAGGGAGGCGGGTGGGCAGCCCAGCGGAGGAGGGAGGGGTGGGTTTCCTTACACTACAGAAAAAGTTTATGAAGGGAAAGGTAGTATGGGGCCCTAAACTACAAAAATATTACGGGGACCCTACACTACAGACAAAAATATAATATATGAAAAATAATATAAGAATAATTTGTTACTGGTAGCCTGGCCTAGTAAAATACATGCAGTGAGAGGGGGGGGGGGGGGGATGTAATATAGCTGTTTGGGGATCAGGGAGGTGAGAGGGTGTGGAGGGATCTCTACACTACAGACATTTTAAAAAAAAATATTTACAAACAAAAATAAGTAAAAACCCTAAATTGCATACTCACAGACTGTCTGCCATAACCTAAGATGGTGTTGACAAGTGGGTGGGGGGGAACAGCGCTGTTTAGGAGGGATCAGGTAAGGACCAAGGGGTTGGAGGTGTCAGGTGGGAGGGCCATCCCTACACTAGAGCAAATATTACTCTTAACAGCTAACTGATTAACCCCTTCACTGCCAGGAATTTCAGAAGTGTCGTGCACAGCTGCAATTAGTGCAATCATTTTCATAACCTTGGTAAAACCTATCCCATCAGAAAAAAAGAAAATAGCCAAAGATTATGATGCCATCTAAACTGAAGAAACGTTTGGTGTGAAGGATGAATATGCACCTTTTTTATTCTAAGAAAATGATCCACTCCGTCAGAAGGTAGTCCAATAAAGGTAAATCGCTTTCATTTTAAAAACAAGGTCAATGGACAGACATCTAAAAAGTGGGCCTACCTATCCCCATTCTTTTCCTGGGAAAGAAGGTAAATGAGAGAAAAGATAATGAAAGGCAGCAACCTGAATTCTTAGATGTATCCACTCTGCAGCCTTGATCTTTGAGGGAAGATAGTGGTGTACCTAGTGTGCACATTACAAGCTGTATGCATTTACTACATTAAATGTCTGTTGCAACTAAAGCATTTATTAAAAAAATGTTATAGTAATTGCAGGCACTTCTCAGCTAACCTAAGGTTTTTCTGATTGTCTGGCTTAAACATAGAGTCCCCCATCTAATCTACTGAAGTACCCTCACCCATGATTTACGCAATTTTATTTTATAACTCTGACCCACTTGGAGCTACTCATTATCTTAATCTCTTAAAATTGCAGGAAAACAGATAAAGATATAAGAATAAACCTCATCATCAGATAGGAGATATTGGTAGGGGACATAGGCTTGAAATCTCTCTTTTGGCCCCTTGTATCAATGCAAAAGGAATCACAGACTGTTAGGTTATAAAAGTTGTCTAACAGAAAATTCCAATCTGTAATATGAAGCTGAAAGTAATTTTTTTATTGCGAACAATGAATAGATACATAAGGCTGAAAATGTTCTATAGTCCATGACAATGAAATACAATTGCAGAGAATGAGTAAGAAATTAAGCAATTTCCTATCTTTAAAGGTACATTAAAGTAATGCTTGTCTTTGTTGCATTTAAAATAATGAAGGCAACGGGTTTAAATACATAGTTACACATTGCAGATTTTGAGATGGGCACAACCAGTGATTGGCAGCTAAATTAGGGTTGCCAACGTTTTTTTTAAAAAAAATAAGGGATCGACACATTTCATTTAGGAAATTGACAAAGTATACAGTAGTTACTAAAAAAACAATTTGATACAGATGTATACAATACAATTATTCATACAAATCATGTTCATTCACATACATTCTACAGCCTTCTGCAAATATATTAATTATATTTCTCATTTAAGGCACAGAGGGAGTAAATATATTACACTGTCTAAATACGAGTACAAGACTACAATATTAAATGTGCGACATAAAGATTTTATTTGTTGTAGAAAAAAAAGGGAGAATTTTTTTTTAACAGAAGATAAATAAGGGAGCTTGGGAGACTGTAAATAAAAGTTTGGGTGAATTAGAGAGATCCCTAGAAATAATGGAGGGTTGGCAGCCCTAAGATACATGAATATGCTGCTCCTAACTCACTGACCGACTGGGTCCTGACTGCAGCTCCTCAGTTGGACTTTAGCCATTGTTTTACCTCTTCTGCTTATACTAGAGGCATTTTTGCTAATGTGTGTATATCACAAAAAATTATAATCAAAACTTGACTGTTTTGATGTAAAATATCTTTATAATTACAGTGTGTTTATTTCCATAATGAATCAAAGCTGATATAATTGGGCTCGATTTATCAAGCCTTCTCCTCCCCTACGACTGCTGGTTCTCACAAGAGAACCTGCAGTCAGGATTTATCAAGCAGCGTTCATTAGACCAATGCTTCCCTACCATCTTCTCCACCTCTTAGGTGGAGAATTTCATTCTCCCCGGTCTCGTCCGACCAGGAAGATTGACAGCTCCTGCCCGCACGTGATTGGCTGTGCGTGGGCAGGGTGTGGGATTGCACGCAAGCGCAAAAAAAGCATTCTTGTGCAATGCTGAATTCCGCCAGCGGACAGGGGAAAATATGTCTGTCCCATCCGCCCTTGCTTGATAAATCTAGCCCACAGATGTAGGCAAATTTACTATACAAAATGAAGAAAAATAGCAAAACAGTTGCCACTATTTTCACTCATTAAAATATATCAAGCACTACATGGGATCATTTTAGCCTGAGCCCAAATTCTCTGTTACATCCTTGTCTGGTGGAGCCATGCTGGCTGCCTTCTGTTGCATCGCAGTAAGTAATATTTACAAGATTAACATGACTTATGTTTGTGAAAATGCACTTTCAGATATTTAAAGCCTTCTCTTTTAAGTGTATGACATACATTTTTGGGGGATTTTACAGTACAAGTATTTAAAGGGACCATAAACACATTGTAATTACAATATATTTCTGTGGTCTTGCTTTAGAATAACACATCAGCCAGGTCTAAACTTTTTTAAAACAAATTAACATCTTCTTTTGCTGCTATTGCTATAGAATAACGTATTAGCCATGTTTAAACATATTTGAAACAAATAAATATGTTGTTTTCCGCAGTCATTTTTCATCAGTTACATTCCACCCTCAACTTGACTTATTTGGAGGAGTATTGAAATTTACCATGGTCATTATGTTAGTATAACGTATATTGTTTTGCAGTTCTTATCTGCTAAAGCTAATTAGCGATGCTATGAAGCAGGTTTAGCCTTAAAGGGACAGCTTACTCCAGAATTGTTATTGTTTAAAAATATAGATAATCCCTTTATTACCCATTTCACAGTTTTGCATAACCAACCTTGTATCTAAGCCTCTAAAGACAGCCAGCCCCCTTATTTCAGTTCTTTTGACAGACTTGCATTTTAGCCAATCAGTGCTGACTCATAAATAACTCCACAGGAGTGTGTACATTACAGTGCTTGACAAATGTGTTTAAAAATTAGGAGCCAGTAAAAAAATTTAGGAGCCAGTTATATTTTTAGGAGCCAGACCGTTGTATTTGTATATAGACATATGGATAATAACCCAAAAAGTTAGGAGCCAGGGGTAAAATTCTAGGAGCCAGTGGCTACCAGGCTCCTGGGTTTGTCGAGCCCTGGTGTACAATGTTATCTATATGTAGGGTGACCATATTGCTGCTTTAAAAAGGGACACATGAAAAATACATATGTCAGGGCTGTATAAAGAATGTTTTGTATAAGAACCCTGACATATGTATTTTTATTCTTTTTCTTTTTGAGGTATCATTTATGGAATGCAGATAACATATATCAGAAAAAAATATACAACAAATATTTGTTTCAAGGTATACAACATTTTCATATGACAATTTACAATATTATAAGTATACGTATCACTTGCCAGATACACTATTTACCCTCTAGGAAATATCTAAGGCCACTCGTGGACCTCCTAGTAATATGGAAAATACAAAGCTACAGAAGGCAATCACTCATAAAAGGAGACCACTCATGGGTCTCAGATGGTGGACCTCATTTTAGTTTTATTATAGTATCTTAAATAGTATTTTGTGTGTTATATCCCTTTATATATTAAAGCTTATTAACAAGTAGTTTCCCCATACTGAAGTGTATCAGCCACTCATGGGCCGCTAACTGCTAATTATGATAGAAAGGGGAGCGTGAGGGCCAGAGAATAAAAGGGCCACTTGTGGACCCATTTTCAAAAATTAACAGACATAACAGGAAGGGAACCATCTTTAGTGGAATTTCAAAATAACCAGATGTAGTAGAAGTTTGACTGTAATACCCCTAAGAGGTATAAAAGAGGAATATATGGATGTAAATAACCATCTAGATCTGTAAAACAAACTGTTTTTAACGCAAAAGTAGATGTACTAGAGTTTGTGTCTGCCAATTGTAAACAAAAAACATGCAGTTAAATGAAAATTGGTGTATACTGTCCCTTTAACTAAATGTCTATTGTAGATGAACAGTACAATATCTGACTTTGCATGAGCTTACTCACACAAAAGAGGCATTTCAGTAATATGATTATAGGGTAACAAATTTAACTACTAACAATATAGATAGATATTCTGAGTTTTCCAAGCAGCCATTGAGATTACTGTATATAAACATAACATAATGGGTTATTGTAGCATAAGATGTCTACCGCCCATAACAAGTTTAACTTAGACTAAAAGGGGTTAAAGCATTAACTAAACTATGTCTATTGTGGGTTAACAGTACAACACCTGACTGTGCATGAACTTACTCATACAAATGAGGCATTTCAGCTAAAAGAATATAGTAAGCTGCTTGCAATGTGATTATAGGGTAACATATTTAACTACTAACAGTATAGGTAGATATTTTGAGTTTTCCAAACAGCCATGGAAATTACTATATACAAACATAACATAGTGGGTTATTGTAGTATAAGATATCTAGTGCTCATAAGAAGTTTAACCGAGATTGAACAGTGAACATGGCTATCAACTATATACATGAAAAACAACGTATTTAACATAAATCCCTTCACACCGCTAGGGCTACTAGAATAGGATTCACACTAGAACAGAATTTAATGGTGTGTAGGCAGTGGCGTCACTAGGGTTGGTGTCACCCGGTGCGGTAAGTCATGGTGTCACCCCCCCCCAGAAAGCAGACACACACAAAAACACAGGCGAACACACATACAAACACTCAGACACACTTAAAAACATACTCAGATGCACACGACACACACACAAAAACACTGAGACACACAAAAACTCAGACACACACATACAAAATATGTAAACTGCACTGCATTAATTATGAAGCTCATGCCTAGAGCTGCTCCCAGGCTCAGCAGAACATCAAATGAAAGATAAACAGAGCACTCTAAAATAAATCACTGAAGAAAAGGTTTAGGCGTGCAAACTATGAAAATTCTGCTCTCTGACTCTGTTCCAAGTCTGTCAGTGCACAGCCCTGGGCCGCATGTCACTGAGCAGTGAGCACAGATAGGCAGGCAGGTTTAGGCTAGCAGCGCAATTTTGCAAGCCCCACAGCACACCCACAACATTCATAGTGAAATTGGGCAGGGGAGGAGCAAAGTACAAACAAGCAAAAGCAGCCGGGAAAACTATTTGTTGAAATTGCAGCACTGGCTCAAGGGGCAAAAAAATGGTGTGTCTACAACTTCCCCAGTCCCACTAATGTTCACAAATGCCAGCCTCTAATAAAATAATCTATGCATCTCAACATTGTATTTCTTTGGAGGGTGTCACCCAGGTGCGGCCCGCACCCCCTGCACCCCCTTAGTGATGCCACTGTGTGTAGGCAAAAGCGGTCAATTGCTATTAGTAAAATCTCAGACAGAAAGTCCTCATGCATACTGAAGCTTGTTTATCTATTTCAGAACTGCTAATGGGATGTCATGAGTAAAAGTAGAAACTCACTATAGTTCCAACCAAATACCAAGAGCATTAGACCTGAGTCTCGCTTCCTACTTATCCCACTCCATGTCTTACATTCTGATGATCACTCTCTAGGGGATAGAAATCTAAATAACTAAGTCGCCAGCCCCATAGGATAGGCTCCGGCAGTCGTCCTGTTTTCAGATAACTTCAGTCTTCATGATCGGAGCGTAGTTCACCACCGGCCATATCTATAACATCAGCCAGAGTCAGGAGTGTATGAACAGCGTTGAGCACACATTCCGGAGGAGGAAACTCTGAAGTTGTAGTTACAATATAGGCCCAGCTCCGCTTCTTTAGAACAAACCCAACTGCCGCTCGAGTGTCCTTTATTAAGATAGGAGAGACCACCACTCTCACTCTCTCTGCAGAGACAGACTTCGCTGGCTTAGCAGATGGCTCTGTCTCGCGAGTCGGGGCTTCTGGGTTCACACAACCCTTCAGCTGAGATCCCAGATTAAGTATATATTTGTTGTATGCGGAGCATGTATAATCCATCCGATTATGGTAGTGGGGATTCTGTATGTCAGCTTTTGTGGTAGGTGTGGGTTCGCTAGTATACAGCCTTGTTGGTGGATCTGAAGTTATAGGTTGTGTTCTTGCATTTGCCTGTGGTAGTGAAGAGTTGACACAGTTTTTCCTCTAAACTCTGGTAGTGGTCTCGCGTGAGCTGGATCATCGCACATTCCCTTCTGTCTAATGCCTCCATTTCAGGATAAAATCATATGGATCTTCTTTAGTAACTTGTAGCTGCTTATTGCTACTTTGCCAAGATAGATGGTTATCTATCTAGCTCTGTTTTTATAAGCTGTTTTATATTAAACACTGTTCCTAAGACCTAAGGACTGCTGTTTTTTGCTTTTTTGACATCGCTGACACCAGAAATTTATACTTGTGAGTATACTGCACTTATACACCTGAATTATGTGTATATGCATCATGGAAGTTTTCTACTGCTAGTGCATCTGTGAAATTCTACCATCTCAAGAGCCGTGAGGATCCGATCTATAAAGAAAGAACTCCCTTAACCTGTGCCACCTACTGTAATAATCGACGGATTAAGTAGATCGCACAAGGAGCCTCGGATATTGCAACCGTTCATGGCCGCCACCTAGACACGCCCCCTGACATATGTATTTTACATATGTTTCCCTTTTTAAAGCAGCAATATGGTCACGCTGTATATATGGCACACATGAACTAGCGCTGTCTTGCTGTGAAAAACTGTCAAAATGCACTGAGATAAGAGGCGACCTTAGAAAATAGCACACCTAGGTTTAGCTTTCAACAAATAATACCAAGAGAACAAAGCCAATTTTATGAAAAACAGTAAATTTAAAATGTGTTTAAAATTGCATGCTCTGGGGCATATTTATCAAGCGGTCACAAAGGCTGCTGCTCTATAACCTGTCCGCCTGCTTAGAGCAGGCGGACAGACATCGCAGGAAATCAACCCGATCGAGTATGATCGGGTTGATTGATACTTCCCTGCTGGCAGCCCATTGTCCATGAGTCTGCAGGGGGCGGCGTTGCACCAGCAGCTCTTGTGAGCTGCTTAAACAATGCTGACAGCGAGGTCTGTCGGACCTGATCCGCACTGTCGGATCAGGTCCAACAGACCTTGATAAATATGGGTCTTAGTCTTGACTAGACTGTCCTTTTAAAAAGTCAGACGAGTTTTTTTTGGTTTTGTTTTTTTTGGTTTTGTCTTGTTTTATTTTATTTGGTTTGTCTTGTTTTTAAAACAAAATAAGGAAAAAACAAAAAAAACAACGGTGTATGATTAGCATTTCTCGAATATAGACACCAGAATTTACTACAGGGTATATGTTAAATTAGAGTAAATTTGAGCTACTAATTTTCTCTTTCTTTTTTTTTTTTCTCTATGTCATCAGTATTATCTTATAATGTATGATATTTCACTTTCCTACTATCAAAGATGTTTAGTACAATTCTAATTATTGCCTCATTGGAAAATTATGACATAGAGGCTATGCTATAATGACGATGTATAGGTCTATGTATAAGTCAGAATTGATGTTAGTTCTCTGTTTTCATATTTATTTTCCTTTTCTTTTTTTTCCCCTGGGTATCCTGCGTGTTGCAAGGGAAAATGGTCTCCTTATGATTTACACTGTTGGATTATAAATAAAATATTTAAAAAAAAGAAGTCAGAGGGGTACATTTCCAGCTCTGAGAATTAGGAAATCCTCTATTTTTTAGAGCTAAATTACATCAAAACATGGCAAATAAATAGTGGATGTATATTGCAAAGTTGTTTACTATGACTTAGCTGCTGAAAAGTCTAAAAAACTGCATTTAAAGTGATGGTAAATCCAAGTGTTTAACAAACGCTAAGATTTACTATCACTAAAAATCGAGGGGAATTTCATTCAATGGCAACGGCACCGAAAGGGTGAGTTTAGCACCCTTTTTTACAAGGTTAATGAATGAAACTCCCCTTGATTTGAGCGATGGTAAATCCTAGCATTTATTAAACGCTTGGACTTACCATCACTTTAAGTGTCCATGTTTGTATAGATTTTACTGGGCAGCTGGCTGAACTGCTTGTCAGTCCAATCTAATGCTGGTCACCTGACAACCCAAACTATGGCCCTCAAATACTGATGCTGCAATTGTGATAATTCCCTTTACTGACAAACTTATCAGCTGAGTGAGTCTAAATGTTTAAAGAATAGGTTAACGCCTTGTTTGCTGCAGTTGTTTTGAATTGTCAAACCCCTGTCTGGAGAAGACAGGGCTTGCCACAATCAGTGAGTTAACAAAATCTTCCTTGTTTGGTCTTAGAAGTGATAAGAAAACAAATAGCAAATCAGAGACAGTTGTGTGGCAATGTTAGACTTGTGAAGCCTGCTGGGTTTTTTTTCAGTTTTCGGACTGAAAAATCAACACTTATTTAGACTTTCATTACAAAAAGGGGGCAAAATAAATAACAACAATATACTGCAAAGTTCATAATTTATCTGTATTACAGTCTCAAAGAATATACTGCCCCTTTAACATGAAATAACATGGTGTTTTGCAGTCCTCAAGTTCCATAACAGGTCAGATTGTAGTCCCAATCAAATTGTATAACCCTGCATTAAAGGGATACTATACCCAAAAATTTTCTTTCATGATTCTGATAGAGCATGCAATTGTAAGCAGGTTTCTAATTTTCTTCTATTATCAATTTTTCTTCATTCTCTTGCTATCTTTATTTAAAAAACAGGAATAAAAGCTTTGGAGCCGGCCCATTTTAAGTTGAGAACCTGGGTTGCACTTGCTGATTGGATGGCTAAAAGAAGGCGCCAATCAGCAAGCCCTATCCAGGGTACTGAACAAAAAATATGGCGGCTCCAAAGCTTTCATTCCTGCCTTTTCAAATAAAGATAGCAAGAGAAAATTTGGGTTTACTATCCCTTTAAGCCTTTAACAGAAAACATATTTGTAATATGGGTGCATTTAAATTATTGTGTTAAAAATATAATACAATATAATTTGCATTAAATACAGTCTTGTTCGGAGCAGTAAAAACAAAAAACGATCTTGACAGTGTTCTCAAGGCTATATATTGTACATTATACAAGGACATTTTCTATAGCATTGGTAGCTTTTTTACAGCTCTACCAACATTTCTATATATTAAGGGCTTGATTATAAGTGGAGTGCTAATCTATTGCATGCCCTCAAACGGGCAAATTTGCCCATTTGTGGGCACGCAATAATAAAACAGCCTTTACAAATGGCTGTTTATTGCTACCTTGAGCTTGTGGTAGCAATTAGTGCTCAGAAAAATAACCAGAGGTCAGGGGCCCGATCTGATATGCAGCGTCGCCCGCAAAAGCCGGCGACGGCGAATTTTGCGCGGGTTTGGTATCCTATATACAGCGTAACCTAGAAGTTACGCTCGTATATTTCTGCCTTCGCCCGTAATTTTTTGGGCCATAGGCAGGTATACCAAACCCGCGCAGTTTGGTATCCAATATACAGCGTAAGGACTTACGTGGCGAAAATGGAGAAATCTTACTCCATTTTCACCTCGCCACAAAATGCAGCCGTAGTAAGCCTTACGCTGTCTATTGGAGCCCCGTAACTCCCTAAACTACCTGCCAAATAAAACCTAACACCTAACGCATGCGCAATGTCTATCTACCTGTCAACCGCGATCCCCCGCCACAATCCCTAATAAAGTATTTAACCCCTAAACCGCCGCTCCCGGACCCCGCCGCCACCTACATTAATGTGAGCTCCTACCCCGCCGCCAGCTATATTAAAATTATTAACCCCTAATTTAATCCCCCTACACCGCCACCAGCTATATTAAAATTATTAACCCCTAATTTAATCCCCCTACACCGCCGCCAGCTATATTAATTGCTATATTGAATTAATTAACCCCTAATCTAATCCCCCTACACCGCCGCCATCTATATTAAATAGATTAACCCCTAATCTAATCCCCCTACACCGCCGCCAGCTATATTAACTATATTAACCCTAATTATATTAGGGTTAATATAGTTATTATATTATATATATTAACTATATTAACCCTAATTATATTAGGGTTAATATAGTTAACATCGTTATTATATTATATATATATTAAGTATAATAACCCTATCTAACTCTAACATCCCTAACTAAATTCTTATTAAAATAAATCTAATTAATATTAATATTATTAATTAAAATATTCCTATTTAAATCTAAATACTTACCTATAAAATAAACCCTAAGATAGCTACAATGTAATTAATAATTACATTGCAGCTATTTTAGGATTTATATTTATTTTACAGGTAACTTGGTATTTATTTTAACTAGGTACAATAGCTATTAAATAGTTAATAACTATTTAATAGCTACCTAGTTAAAATAATTACCAATTTACCTGTAAAATAAATCCTAACCTAAGTTACAAATACACCTAACACTACACTATCAATAAATTAAATAAACTACAAATATCTAAACTAAAATACAATTAAATAAACTAAACTAAATTACAAAAAAAACAAACACTAAATTACAAAAAATAAAAAAAGATTACAAGATTTTTAAGCTAATTACACCTATTCTAAGCCCCCTAATAAAATAATAAAGCCCCCCAAAATAAAAAAAATTCCCTACCCTATTCTAAATTAAAAAAGTTAACAGCTCTTTTACCTTACCAGCCCTTTAAAGGGCCTTTTGCAGGGCATGCCCCAAAGAAAACAGCTCTTTTGCCTGTAAAAAAAAACACAATACCACCCCCCAACATTACAACCCACCACCCACATACCCCTATTCTAAACCCACCCAAACCCCCCCTTAAAAAAACCTAACACTACCCCCCTGAAGATCTCCCTACCTTGCATTCACCCAGCCGGGCAGAACTCTTCATCTGATCCGGGCGATGTCTTCAATCAAGCGGCAGAGAAGTCTTTTTCCATCCAGGCGATGTCTTCAATCAAGCAGCAAAGAAGAAGTCTTCATCCCGGCGATGTCTTCAAGCAAGCGGCAGAGAAGTCTTCTTCCATCCGGCGATGTCTTCAAGCAAAGTGGCATCTTCAATCTTCTTTCTTCGCTCCTCCGACGCGGAGCCTCCATCCGGCACGACGACTGAACGAGGAATGATGTTCCTTTAAATGACGTCATCCAAGATGGCGCCCGTCGAATTCCGATTGGCTGATAGGATTCTATCAGCCAATCGGAATTAAGGTAGAACAATCTGTTCAGCCAATCGGAATTCGACGGACACCATCTTGGATGACGTCATTTAAAAGGTACCTCATTCCTCGTTCAGTCGTCGTGCCGGATGGATGCTCCGTGGCAGAGGAGCGAACAAAGAAGATTGAAGATGCTGCTTTGCTTGAAGACATCGCCGGATTGAAGAAGACTTCTCTGCCGCTTGCTTGAAGACATCGCCCGGATGGAAGAAGACTTCTCTGCTGCTTGCTTGAAGACATCGCCCGGATCGGATGAAGAGTTCTGCCCGGCTGGGTGAATACAAGGTAGGGAGATCTTCAGGGGGGTAGTGTTAGGTTTTTTTTAAGGGGGGTTTGGGTGGGTTTAGAATAGGGGTATGTGGGTGGTGGGTTGTAATGTTGGGGGGTGGTATTGTGGGGGTTTTTTTACAGGCAAAAGAGCTGTTTTCTTTGGGGCATGCCCCGCAAAAGGCCCTTTTAAGGGCTGGTAAGGTAAAAGAGCCGTTAACTTTTTTTAATTTAGAATAGGGTAGGGAAATTTTTTTATTTTGGGGGGCTTTATTATTTTATTAGGGGGCTTATAATAGGTGTAATTAGCTTAAAAATCTTGTAATCTTTTTTTATTTTTTGTAATTTAGTGTTTGTTTTTTTTGTAATTTAGTTTAGTTTATTTAATTGTATTTTAGTTTAGATATTTGTAGTTTATTTAATTTATTGATAGTGTAGTGTTAGGTGTATTTGTAACTTAGGTTAGGATTTATTTTACAGGTAAATTGGTAATTATTTTAACTAGGTAGCTATTAAATAGTTATTAACTATTTAATAGCTATTGTACCTAGTTAAAATAAATGCCAAGTTACCTGTAAAATAAATATAAACCCTAAAATAACTACAATGTAATTATTAATTACATTGTAGCTATATTAGGGTTTATTTTATAGGTAAGTATTTAGATTTAAATAGGAATATTTTAATGAATAATATTAATATTAATTAGATTTATTTTAATAAGAATTTAGTTAGGGATGTTAGAGTTAGATAGGGTTATTATACTTAATATATATATAATATAATAACGATATTAACTATATTAACCCTAATATAATTAGGGTTAATATAGTTAATATATATAATATAATAACTATATTAACTATATTAACCCTAATATAATTAGGGTTAATATAGTTAATATAGCTGGCGGCGGTGTAGGGGGATTAGATTAGGGGTTAATGTGTTTAATATAGGTGGCGGCGGTGTAGGGGGATTAGATTAGGGGTTAATGTGTTTAATATAGGTGACGGCGGTGTAGGGGGATTAAATTTGGGGTTAATAATTTTAAAATAGATGGCGGCGGGGTAGGAGCTCACTTTAGGGGGTAGGTAAGGTAGATGGCGGCGGTGTAAGGGGCTCACTTTAGGGGGTAGGTAAGGTAGATGGCATCGCAGATTTCTGGACATCGCTGGTTTGTCAGACTTACGGCATTTTAGTATCTGACGGCGCCGTATATAGGATAGCTCGAGTTGCGAGCTGAAACTACGGGCAGCGGGGGTTCCTTCGCTTGCGCCGCAAACTACGATCTTTATCGGATCGCGCCCCAGGGGCCCGATCCGATATGCAGCGTCGCCTGCAAAATCCGGCGACGCCGAATTTTCCGCGGGTTTGGTATCCTATATACAGCGTAACCTAGAGGTTACGCTCGTATATTTCTGCCTTCACCCGTAGTTTTTTGGGCCATAGGCAGGTATACCAAACCCGCGCAGTTTGGTATCCAATATACAGCGTAAGGACTTACGTGGCGAAAATTGAGAAATCTTACTCTATTTTCACCTCGCCACAAAATGCAGCCGTAGTAAGCCTTACGCTGTCTATTGGAGCCCCGTAACTCAATAAACTACCTGCCAAATAAAACCTAACACCTAACGCATGCGCAATGTCTATCTACCTGTCAACTGCGAACTGCTAAATAAAACCTAACACCTAACGCATGCGCAATGTCTATCTACCTGTCAACTGGGATCCCCCGCTGCAATCCCTAATAAAGTATTTAACCCCTAAACCACCGCTCCCGGACCCCGCCGCCACCTACATTAAAAGTATAACCCCCTAATGTGATCCCCCTACACCGTCGCCAGCTACATTACATACCCCCTAATGTGAGCCCCTTACACCGCCGCCATCTACATTACCTACCCCCTAATGTGAGCCCCTTACACCGCCGCCATCTACATTACCTACCCCCTAATGTGAGCCCCTTACACCGCCGCCATCTACATTACCTACCCACTAATGTGAGCCCCTTACACCGCCGCCATCTACATTATCTACCCCCTAATGTGAGCCCCTTACACCGCCGCCACCTACATTAACTACCCCCTAATGTGAGCTCCTATTAATTAGGGTTAATATAGTTAATATAGCTGGCGGCGGTGTAGGGGGATTAGATTAGGGGTTAATGTGTTTAATATAGGTGGCGGCGGGGTAGGGGGATTAGATTAGGGGTTAATTAATTTAATATAGGTGGCGGCGGTGTAGGGGGATTAAATTAGGGGTTAATAATTTTAAAATAGATGGCGGCGGGGTAGGAGCTCACTTTAGGGGGTAGGTAAGGTATATGGCGGCGGTGTAAGGGGCTCACTTTAGGGGGTAGGTAAGGTAGATGGCGGCGATGTAAGGGTCTCACTTTAGGGGGTAAGTAAGGTAGATGGCGGCGGGGTAGGGGCTCACATTAGGGGGTTATAGATTTAATATAGCTGGCGGCGGGGTCAGGGAGCGGCGGTTTAGGGGTTAATAACTTTATTAGGTGGCAGCGGGGTCCAGGAGCGGCGGTTTAGGGGTTAATACATTTTTTATTGTTAGGATAGTGAGGGGGGATAGCGGATAGAGGGTTAGACGTGTCGGGCTATGTTTGGGAGGCGTGTTAGACAGTACGGGTGATTTTATAACTTAGTCAGGTTTTGTATGCGCCGGCAGTTTCTAAAAAGCCGTAAGTCACTGGCGACTCCAGAAATTTGTACTTACGCAGATTTCTGGACATCGCTGGTTTGTCAGACTTACGGCACTTTAGCATCTGACGGCGCTGTATATAGGATAGCTCGAGTTGCGAGCTGAAACTACGGGCGGCAGGGGTTCCCTCGCTTGCGCCGCAAACTACGATCTTTATCGGATCGCGCCCCAGATCTCTGGTTAATTTTCTAAAAGTGCCCAAAATACCCTCAAAACAGAGGGAATAATAGTTTTTTATTAAAAAAAATAGCTTTTTTTTTTTAATAAAAAAGAACTGCACTAGGCAGTTTTGGTGCTTTAAAGTTGGCGGGTGTGGGTTCTTAGAAAACAACCTAAAAAATGCCTTTACATTACGGTCTAAGGGAACTGTGTGTTCCCAATAAATATATATGTATATGCTTATATACAGTACGTATATATTTATGTGTGAATATGCTTATATACATATATATTTATGTGTGAATATGTGTATATACATATATATTTATGTGTGAATATGCTTATATACATATATATTTATGTGTAAATATGCTTATATACATATATATTTATGTGTAAATATGTGTATATACATATATATTTATTTGTGAATATGTGTATATATATATATAAATATATATTTATGTGTGAATATGCTTATATACATATATATTTATGTGTGAATATGTGTATATACATATATATTTATGTGTGAATATGTATATATACATATATATTTATGTGTGAATATGCTTATATACATATATATTTATGTGTAAATATGTGTATATACATATATATTTATTTGTGAATATGTGTATATATATATACATATATATTTATGTGTGAATATGCTTACATACATATAAATTTATGTGTGAATATGTGTATATACATATATATATTTATGTGTGAATATGCTTATATACATATATATTTATGTGTGAATATGTGTATATACATATATATTTATGTGTGAATATGCTTATATACATATATATTTAAGTGTGAAAATGTGTATATACATATATATATTGATGTGTGAATATGTGTATATACATATAAATTTATGTGTGAATATGCTTATATACATATATATATTTATGTGTGAATATGTGTATATACATATATATATATTTATGTGGGAATATGTGTATATACATATATATTTATGTGTGAATATGCTTATATACATATATATTTATGTGTGAATATGTGTATATACATATATATTTATGTGTGAATATGCTTATATACATATATATTTATGTGTGAATATGTGTATATACATAATATATTTATGTGTGAATATGCTTCTATACATATATATTTATGTGTGAATATGTGTATATACATATATATTTATGTGTGAATATGTGTATATACATATATATTTGTGTGAATATGCTTATATACATATATATTTATGTGTGAATATGCTTATATACATATACTAGTCCTAAAGCCCGTTCACACGGGCCGTGTGGTTTATTTTTATATTCTCTCTCTCCCCTATCTCTCTCTCTCCCCTCTTTCTCCCCCCTGTCTCTCTCTCTCTCTCCCCCTGTCTCTCTCACTCTATCCCCCCTGTTTCTCTCACTCTATCCCCCCTGTTTCTCTCACTCTATCCCCCCTGTCTCTCTCACTCTATCCCCCCTGTCTCACTCTATCCCCCCTGTCTCTCTCACTCTATCCCCCCTGTCTCTCTCACTCTATCCCCCCTGTCTCACTCTCACTCTATCCCCCCTGTCTCACTCTCACTCTATCCCCCCTGTCTCTCTCACTCTCTCCCCCCTGTCTCTCTCTCTCTCTCCCCCCTGTCTCTCTCACTCTATCCCCCCTGTCTCTCTCACTCTCTCCCCCCTGTCTCTCTCACTCTATCCCCCCTGTCTCTCTCACTCTCTCCCCCCTGTCTCTCTCACTCTCTCTGAGGCTATGTTTGCGTGCACGTTCGTGTGCGCGTGCGCAGTTGCGAGGGTGCGTGCGCATTCTGCAAGTGTGCTGTGTGATAGGCTAAGTGGGTGTCAACATCAAGTGTGCTGTGTGATAGGCTAAGTGGGTGTCAACATCAGTTTTTGCTTTGAGGGTACGGTGCGCATGAGGTCACGTGGGTGCGAGGGTGCGCGCGGTGAAAGTGTCACATCAGTTTTGTACGCATCAGTTTTGTACGCGGGTGCGCGCGGTGAGGGTGCGCGTGCGAGGTCAGCGGTGTGCGGTGAGGGTGCGCGTGCGAAGTATCAACAGCTGTCAGCTATAGGCCAAGGGTGCGCGTGCGATCAGCTGCAAGAGTTTGTCTGAACTGAGCATGACGGCTTCAGACAAACTCTTGTCTTTTATAATATAGGATATTTATGTGTGAATATGTGTATATACATATATATTTATGTGTGAATATGTGTATATACATATATATTTATGTGTGAATATGTGTATATACATATATATTTATGTGTGAATATGCTTATATACATATATATTTATGTGTGAATATGTGTATATACATATATATTTATGTGTGAATATGCTTATATACATATATATTTATGTGTGAATATGTGTATATACATATATATTTATGTGTGAATATGTGTATATACATATATATTTATGTGTGAATATGCTTATATACATTTATATTTATGTGTGAATATGTGTATATACATATATATTTATGTGTGAATATGTGTATATACATATATATTTATGTGTTAATATGCTTATATACATATATATTTATGTGTGAATATGTGTATATACATATATATTTATGTGTTAATATGCTTATATACATATATATTTATGTGTGAATATGTGTATATACATATATATTTATGTGTGAATATGTGTATATACATATATATTTATGTGTGAATATGCTTATATACATATATATTTATGTGTGAATATGTGTATATACATATATATTTATGTGTGAATATGTGTATATACATATATATTTATGTGTTAATATGCTTATATACATATATATTTATGTGTGAATATGTGTATATACATATATATTTATGTGTGAATATGTGTATATACATATATATTTATGTGTGAATATGCTTATATACATATATATTTATGTGTGAATATGTGTATATACATATATATTTATGTGTGAATATGCTTATATACATATATATTTATGTGTGAATATGTGTATATACATATATATTTATGTGTGAATATGTGTATATACATATATATTTATGTGTGAATATGCTTATATACATATATATTTATGTGTGAATATGTGTATATACATATATATTTATGTGTGAATATGCTTATATACATATATATTTATGTGTGAATATGTGTATATACATAATATATTTATGTGTGAATATGTGTATATACATATATATTTATGTGTGAATATGTGTATATACATATATATTTATGTGTGAATATGTGTATATACATATATATTTATGTGTGAATATGTGTATATACATATATATTTATGTGTGAATATGTGTATATACATATATATTTATGTGTGAATATGCTTATATACATAATATATTTATGTGTGAATATGTGTATATACATAATATATTTATGTGTGAATATGTGTATATACATATATATTTATGTGTGAATATGTGTATATACATAATATATTTATGTGTGAATATGTGTATATACATAATATATTTATGTGTGAATATGCTTATATACATATATATTTATGTGTGAATATGTGTATATACATATATATTTATGTGTGAATATGTGTATATACATAATATATTTATGTGTGAATATGCTTATATACATATATATTTATGTGTGAATATGCTTCTATACATATATATTTATGTGTGAATATGTGTATATACATATATATTTATGTGTGAATATGTGTATATACATATATATTTATGTGTGAATATGCTTATATACATATATATTTATGTGTGAATATGTGTATATACATATATATTTATGTGTGAATATGCTTATATACATATATATTTATGTGTGAATATGTGTATATACATATATATTTATGTGTGAATATGTGTATATACATATATATTTATGTGTGAATATGTGTATATACATATATATGTGTGAATATGTGTATATACATATATATTTATGTGTGAATATGCTTATATACATATATATTTATGTGTGAATATGTGTATATACATATATATTTATGTGTGAATATGCTTATATACATATATATTTATGTGTGAATATGTGTATATACATATATATTTATGTGTGAATATGTGTATATACATATATATTTATGTGTGAATATGTGTATATACATATATATTTATGTGTGAATATGTGTATATACATATATATTTATGTGTGAATATGTGTATATACATATATATTTATGTGTGAATATGCTTATATACATATATATTTATGTGTGAATATGTGTATATACATATATATTTATGTGTGAATATGTGTATATACATATATATTTATGTGTGAATATGTGTATATACATATATATTTATGTGTGAATATGCTTATATACATATATATTTATGTGTGAATATGTGTATATACATATATATTTATGTGTGAATATGTGTATATACATATATATTTATGTGTGAATATGCTTATATACATATATATTTATGTGTGAATATGTGTATATACATATATATTTATGTGTGAATATGTGTATATACATATATATTTTAAAATGCTGCAATTGCTGCACTACTTACTCCCGTCGCTGCGCTTAGGTTCTGATGCCGTCTCTGATGGCATCAGAACGAGGCTCCCATTGGAGCCTATGGAAGCAGGGCTGGCTCAACCATGGGAACAAGTGGGTCTAATGGACCCAGGCAGCACTTGACAAAGGGCAGCACTTCAGTGGCTGAGTCAGTCACTGTCAGACCCAGACCTCTCCTGTCCTCTCTCACCATGGGGGATGTTGCAGGCTCCCAGCAGCATAACCTCATGCACAAAGACACGGAACCAGTCAGGGGTGACATTCAAGGTGGGACAAGTGCATCTCTTCCCTAACTTCCTTCCCACTTATTGCACAATTGTGCATAAGCGTTGGCTGCATGCAGGTAGTCAGGCAGACTTAGTAAGGTCAGCGGCCAGGCTAATAGGTTGATATGCTAATCAGTAATGTTACTACTTGGGGGGGGGGGCGTCATTTCATACTTGGACCCAGGCAGCACAATATCTTGAATTGGCCCTGTATGGAACTGCACTCTCATGAGCGTAATGCATCCTAGCAAAGCGAACACAAGGTTGTGTTCGCATTGTGCTTTACTTGTAATACCAGCACACATTAGCGTGCACTGGTATTACTCAGTGGAGCGCTAATATCGATTGCACGCAAGCCATATTTAGCGCTCCAAATGTAATCTAGCTCTTACTTGGAAAAGATGTTACAGTATATGTTTCATTTAATATAGTAACAATAGGACTTATGACAAAACACTTTACACATTTTAAATAATCAAATTATGCAGAAAAATATAACATGTTGTGTATTGTAAATATGCACAAATAGGGAACTTGAGTTTCAGAGATCTAAAAGTGCATAACATGAATTTGAAATGGGAAACTGTATTTCAAATTAATTTAGAAATATTTAATATGCTGAAAATTGCAGAAAAATACTTTCTAGAAAAAGTTTCACAGGCTAATAATTTTTCTTGAGATCCCCACTACGAATTAAATGGTACTTCATATGTATGCACATCTGACACTCGTGCATGCATCAAGTTCTGGCGACTGCAGACATTGGAAGAACAATACAATACCTATATTTGTGCAAAGATCATGGGTTGAAAAAAAAGAAAGCTTTAAGGAAAATAAATTGTGTATTTTGTTTTCATTTAAGTTTAAAGAAACATCATACTCATATGCTAAATCACTTGAAACTGATGCAGCATAACTGTAAAAAGCTGACAAGAAAATATCACCTGAGCGTCTCTATGTAAAAAAGGAAGATATTTTACCTCACAATGTATTCAACTCACCAGAGTAAGTTTTGTGTAAACAGTTATACTTCAGCTGCTGTCCAGCTACAGGTTGAAAAAAAAAACAATAGCCATTCAGCATCGGCAGGTAATACTTTGCCTTTGCTGTGATCTCATGAGATTTCAGTGAAATCTCATGAAATTTCATAGAACTTACTGAAAATGTTTTTCTTTAAAAAACATTGTGTGTGTATAAGAGATGTATTACAGGTAAAGTATTTGTTCCATAACTTTGGTTGTCAACTTGTCTCTAAAATTCTGGACAGAGAGTGACCATGATATTGCTTGGTGATTTTATCCTCATGGCTGCTAGTAATACAAAACAGCAGTGAGTTTACTCACCTTGGCTGTCAATAACACACCCAGAGCAATGATTTCATCTCTTCACATCAACTACCATACACATTGAAGTGATCTGGCCCCCTTGGCTTTAAAGGGACATGAAACCCAAAATTCAGAAAGAGCAAGCGATTTTAAACAACTTTCTAATGTACTTCTATTATTAAATGTCTTTGTTCTCTTTTTATCTTTTGTTAAAACACAGGGACGTAATCTCAGAAGCATACATTTGTCTGGAGCACTATATGGCATCAGTTTTGCAACAGCACTAGAAGGCAGCACTATATACTGCCATGTAGTGTTCCAGACACCTACCTAGGTATCTCTTCAACAAAAAATATCATGGGAACAAATCAAATTTGATAAAAGAAGTAAATTGAAAACATTTTTAAAATGGTATGCTTATCTAAATCACAAAAGAAAATGTTTGGGTTGCATATCCCTTTTACCCTTTGAGTGCTAAGCACTTTCCCACCTGGGTGCTAAGCTGATTTAATTTTTCCAATGGTGGGTCTTGGGGGTCTGTAGCTGCTTAGATGCCTGAGATACATGCTTCTAAGCAGCATGCCCCCTTTCCCTATAATTTGTACTGACAAATTGTTAATAAAGTTGCGCGGTGACGTCACCACACAAAACGTGATGCCCGGGCGATGCCTGTCACTCTACAGGCACGATGGCCAGGGTGGGAGCCCCCAGATCTCCCTCAAGGTGGGAGAGTGCTAGTGACGGCTCTGAGCCGTCATTAGCACCAGCGTGGGAAACTCTGTGACGGCTCAGAGCCGTCATTAGCACTCAAAGGGTTTTAAAGGGATAGTAAACCCCAAAATTTTATTTTATGATTCAGATAGAACATACAATTTTAAACAACTTTCCAATTTAATTCAATTATCAAATTTTCTTCATTCTCTTCTTATCTATTGCTGAAGGGACAGCATTGCACTACTGACAGGAAGCTGAAAATATCTATTTAGCCAATCACAAGAGACAAATGTGTGCAGGCACCAATTAGCAGCAAATCCCACCAGTGTATGATATGTGCATATTCAATTTTTAACAAGGGATACTAAGAGAACGAAGCACATTTGAAAATAGAAGTGAAATTAAAAGTGTCCTAAAATGACATGCTCTATCTGAATCATGCAAGTTTAATTTTGACTTTCCTATCCCTTTAAGTAAAACACTCAGGGGAGTGATCTGACTCTCCTTGGCTCCCCAGTAATACACACAGTAGAGATCTAACCCCTTTTAGATCTCTGTAACATAGGCAAGTGATTTTACCCCACTAGGTAGTAGCAATTTTTTATTATTGTTATTTTTTATAACTGTTCTTGGGATTATATTGTCAATTTAAATATGAATGTTCCTAACCTGTTTAGGTGTGAAGTGAATATCTTCTAAGCACATTTGCATTGGATGCTAAAATACACTCAAAATACATAAAATATTTAAAAACTACTGTATAATAAACATTTTCATAAAGTTACTACATCTTGAAAATTAAATTAACTAAATGTTTTGTCCTTATACCAATAAAAGGAGCTGATTTAATGTGTAAATTGACATACATGCCTGGAAAAACTGATAAGTGGAAAATTGAGAAGAAAAAACAAAACAATATACTGATGCAAAAGATACATACATATTAAAAACAACAACACATTTAAGTATTCAAATAAAAACAAAATGCAGACCTTCATACACAGAATATAGTGTTTTGGTAGGAACTAAATTAAATATTTAAAAAAAAAATTCATTAAAGTGTTATCTCTGATTTACTGTGACAAATTAATCATTTATTTTTTAAATTTCAAGACAGGTAATATGTATGTTCTTTAGTGTATGCTTTTTTATGCAAACATATATAATCTGGCTGTATATGTATGAAACATATACAGAACTGAGTTCCTAATTCCAGTGTGATGGATAAAATTAGAATAATGAGCAGAAACAAGCTGCCAACTTCGTTGTCTCCTCCCAAAAAAACTTAATTGCCAACAAGAACAGAAGGAAACATGTAACTGAGTGCTAGGCAAGGCTTTAACCTCCTGAGAGCAAGAATGATCTGCAGATCTTGTTTGTTTCTTAGCTGATACTGGCAGATTTTATTCTAGATGAAAATCTCACCACTGTTTTTTATTTTACTACAATGATTTATTAAAGAATATAAGGTATCCTTGTAGGGATTTTATGTCGGCTACAACTGAACTGGCTCCAAATTTTCTTTGTAACAAATGCGTATATTTTTATTATTATCCCCATGCCTAACACAAACACTGTTACATTCCTCTCTTGCAAACAAGATGTTAAAAGCAGTACTACATCAGCAGGACTTACTGAAAATAGCCAAATTAGGTAAACACAAAGCAAGACTCTCCCTTGCCCCTACATGACCCAGAATCGCCTGCTTAATTAATATGCAAAGTCTCACTAAGCCCTTACAACATTTCAAAGGTACACGTTAAATGCAATATGTATTGTAGTGGCATTTTTTTTTTAATAATTGGAATCATGATAAAAATAATGAAGCAGGGTAAGAGATCTACCATAACAAAAGGTAATGTAAGCCATGCCCCCTGCACCGAGTTCCCCCTTACCGTGGCAATAAAGGCTGCAGCTGGCAGCTTATGTCCTTCTGAGCTGTGTCACACAGTCCCCTGTGCTGGGGATGAGGAGAGGAGTGACAGTACTGTTGCTGGTCAGTGCCACCTTATGTTCACTTCATGACTGCCTGTCAGTGCTGCAGACACGCCGTCACTCACAGGAACAGCAACTCTCGTTGGCAGCCGGGCCATGAGATCATTATCCGGATCATGGCCTCTTCCCCTCCTGCTCAATCCTTCTGCCAACCCCTCCTCCCTATGCCTCCTTGGTTTTATTTTTAATCCTGCTGTCTGTAGTTTTTCAGAGCTTTGCCACTTCTCCTGTTCAGAGAGGGTGCCAACACAACACCTCCCCCGTAGTTCATAAAGGAAGCAATGAACAACTGCACTACAGGCACATCATGACAAATTCACTCTCAGCACTATCACAGCATGCTATTGACTCATCAGTGTTTCAAGGGTCAGGTCAGCATTGTTTGCTGAAATTGTCACCATTTGTTTTGTTTTGTGACCCCATAGTCATGTTTATCCACTCCAATGCACTTCAATAGGGATTATCAAGCCCATATCCAAACAAGCTCTAATTGCTACTTTCAAAACTGTGGTTTAATAAAATGGCCCGTGCACAAAAACAAAAGAAATTAAATATATAGTAGTTGTATTAGTTTTAAAATGTGAGCAGAGGAGAATTGTTAAATTTTTGTCTGAATCAGGACAATTGCATATATATATATATATATATATATATATATATATATATATATATATATATATATAATTTTTTTTTTTTTTTATTTTTTTTTATATATCTAATCAATCATACACTTTCAAATGCATTTGAAAAACTCCCTCTATAACTTGCATGTTAATTTAACAAAGGTATTTAAAATAAATACAGCTTTGTAAAGCATTTTGGACTTTTTCTAATTCAACCTATTGGACCTTTTGAAAAAAAAAAAATTTTAATGGCATCTGCTATTTGCTTGTTTTTTTCCCCAGAGTAAAAAAAACAAACATTGATCATGTTAAACATGTTAAAAAAAATTCAGTATGTTTTTCAAAAAAATTGTTGACATGCAATCATTTAAAGGGACAGTCTACACTATAATTGTTATTGTTTAAAAAGATAGATAAAGTCTTTACTATCCATACCCCAGCTTTGCACAACCAACATTGTTATCTTAATATACTTTATATCATTTAAAGTGAAGGTAAACTTTGATGAATGAAAGCCCGTTTTTTAAAAATACTATTAAAAACAGGGGCACTTACATTCATCAAAGTTTACAAAGCAGCCGTTTATAAACTTACATTTCTTCTCTTCACAGCCGGAGCAGCTTCCCTCACCCGGAGATCCTCTCTTAACACGTCAGCAATGACTAATCTGGGTTCCTCCAATCACGGCTTTCCCCCCAGGGAATCATTGCCTGAGGCCATGCCGTGATTGGAGGAAGCTGGATTAGTCATTGCTGACGTGTGAAGAGAGAATCTCCGGGCGGGGAAAGCTGCTCCGGTTGTGAAGAGGAGAGAGGTAAGTTTTTAAACAAAACGACTGCTTTCTAAACTTTGATGAATGAAAGTGCCCCTGTTTTTTATAGTATTTTTAAAAACCGGGCTTTCATTCTTCAAAGTTTACCTTCACTTTAAAGCTCTAAATTTCTGCCTGTTTCTAAGCCACTATAGACAGCTTCTTAATCACATGCTTTTTTTTTGTTATGAGCTTTTCACAACAGGAGACTGCTATTTCATGTGGGCCATATAGTTAACATTGTGTTCATGCCCGGGGAGTTATTTAAAATTTAGCACAACACAATACTAAATGCAAGTCAATAGATAATAAATAAAAAGTCATGTGATCAGGGGGCTGCCAGAAGATGCTTAGATACAAGGTAATCACAGAGGTAAAAAGTATATTGATATAACTGTGCTGGTTATGCAAAACTGGAGAATGGATAATAAAGGGTTTATATATCTTTTAAAACAATACAAATTCCATTGTAGACTGTCCCTTTAATTACCTAAATCAGGGCCTGTGCCATTTTAAGAAATATATTATTATTTGTGTGTAGCCATAAATTTATTTGCGGCTTCCAAAATATGATCTGCAGCTCCCATATGTTAGGAAGTTGTCTGTTTCTGATTTTATTTCTAATTGCAATAAAAGTGGAGTTTTAAACTACTTCACTATGAAATTATTAAAGTGAAGGTAAACTTTCATGAATCAGTGCCCTGTTTTTAAAAATAATATTAAAAACAGTACTATTGAAAAATACCTCTATCCAGTAGCGGACCTACTCAATAGAGGGCCCTGGTGCAAAATCTTTATTGGGCCCCAAAAGGTAACTCTGTACAATGATTTTGAGGATAGATAGCTACACCTGCAACCTGCTCTAATAAAAGGTTCCCCTGTATGAGGATTGTGCACATTCTGCACAAGCTTATATATAGAATGACTAATATGGGGGGCCCCCAGCCCTTGGGCCCGATGCCACCGCACTTGCTGCACCAATCGTATTTCCGCACCTGCCTTTATCTTCTGCAAAGCCAACGCCCGCAGGTCCTCTGTACATACGTCACAAATGATGAAACCGGCTTCCTCCAATCATGGCTTCCCCCCCAGAGCGTCCATCTCGTGAGGCCACACTATGATTGGAGGAAGCCAGTTTCATCATTACTGTGTAAGTACAGCAGGAGGAAGCGGGCGGGGGATCGCCAATCTGGGTTTGCAGAAAATAAAGGTATTTGTCAAAATGCGGTTCAATGTAAAGTTTAATGAATGAAAGTGCCCCCTGTTTTTAATAGTATTTTTAAAAACCAGGCACTAATTCATGAAAATCTACATTCACTCCAATTTCACAAATGCCATTTATTGACATTAATGGTTCAATGAAAAAAATGTGTTTGCACATATTCGTCAGTCATTGAAGATAGTTATTAACGCCTAGATTATGAGTATAGTGCAATATTGCGTCTACAAGTGTAGCTTGATGTGAACGTGACGCTTCCATAGGCTTCAATGGGAGCCTTGTTTTCATGCCATTAGACACGTCAACACAGGGGTCAAATCGTGCAGCATTGGGCAGCAATAAATCTATATGTATATGAGTAAATACATTTATATTAATGTGTTTTTATATGTATATACACATATTAACACATAAATATATATGTATAGAATCATATACATATAGATTTAGAGTATAGTGAATACACTGTCCCTCATTGACCTCAATTTAAAGGCAGTTTAGGTGCCGTTTCTTTTCAAATACCCCACATCCCCCTTATAACTGCTTTGTGCAGTTTAAAAAAAATAAAGATGCTCCTCTATATATTTTATGTTAATGTACTATCCACTTTATTTTGGGGGTAAAATTAGGCAACTTTTTTTCATTAACCAGAGGTCTGACCTATGGTTAATGATTTCTAGTGATAAATGTAAAAGTGAGCTCCCGGGAAAAGTGGTTATTTAACATTCGCTGGTAAAGGGACACATTTGCCTCTTTACCAGTGAACGTTAAGATAGTGCCTTACTTGTAATCTAGCCCTTAAAGGACCAGTCAACACTGTAGATTTGCATAATCAACAAATGCATGATAAGAAGACAATGCAATAGCACTTAGTCTGAACTTTAAATGAGTAGTAGATTTTTGTTAAATAAATTGCAAAGTTATGTCTATTTCCACTCCCCCTGTATCATGTGACAGCCATCAGCCAGTCACAAATGCATATACGTATATGCTGTGAATTATTGCACATGCTCAGTAGGAGTTGGTGACTCAAAAAGTGTAAATATAAAAAGACTGTGCACATTTTGTTAATGGAATTAAATTGGAAAGTTGTTTAAAATTGGTGCTCTATCTGAATCATGAAGTTTAATTTTGACTTGAGTGTCCCTTTAAGCAATTAGCTACCATGTTTTATGTTCACTTTGGTTGTGTATCTTTTGCTTCAGTGAAGGTCTGTGAGCCCTGTGAGAACCCACTTGAATTTCCTATGCTTCAATTTCTTTTAAAGTAATGGTGAATTGTAGCATTTGCAGACATCCCAACCTGCGAATACTCATTTCAGGGAGGTGGCTTCACCCGCTACTGTGCCGCCACCCCCCCTCCCAGTTATATATTGGACACCTTGAAAACCTACCACTAAAGGCACATTAAAAAAAAGTAGCTTTATTGCACAACCACATACAACATACCTATTTTCCAGTAATCGTACAATTGTTAAATGCTTAAATATTTTAGAATACGAAGTTTAATTACGTGCAGTAAATAAGGTAGTATTTGTGTTTTATTTTATTAAAATCAGTGGGGGCTTTTTTGTTACTGATGCATGATTTGAGGGTTCTATAACGTCCCAGCAAACACTTTTCCGGATTTGGGCCACATTGGATCATGATACTTGGAGTTTCAGGGAGATTGCATTCTATTTTCTGGCATCAGGGAGCTGCTATTACAATCAGGGAGACTCCCTGAACTTCAGGGAGAGTTGAGATGTCTGCATTTGGGAAATGCTAGGATTTACCATTGGAACAAATAAAGGGGACTTTCAGTCATGAAGTATAAAATATACTATACACCAGGGTCCTAAATATAATAACTACAGCTCTATGTTAATCATTAATTGATATAAACATAATTACTACACTGCCATCCCTTACCATCTAAGATCCTCTAAGATCCTGCTACATACAGAGCTTTCACCCACCCGTCAAGGGTCCTAATTGCAATCAATACAGCACTTTCACTTACCATGCAGCAATAAAATTTAACATTGTAACCTACTGTCCAGTGTGCTAATCATAATACCCGAGCACAGTCATCGACCATCCCAAGTGAGAAAAATGGTACTTACAGCTCAGTCACCTTCTATCATCATATAACAGACCTGTAGGGTTAACCATTTTCCTGGCAGCAGCTTGAATGTGCAAAAGCTGTGCCAGCCATACAATAGCAGACATAGTTCCTAGTGATGGTGCAGTGTAAGCAGTGGTAAGATTCAGTCGGTTCTCACCAGTTCTTGCAAACCTGTTCCTAAAATTTCCCAGGTTCTCAAGAACTGGTGGTTGGGTGCTGCCATCTTCATTAAAGGGACTTGGAATTTCAACTCCTCCAAATTAGTGGAGCTGAATAATCTATGTTGCATAAAAGATTAAAGAAATAGATATCTGCATTAAGTGACATTATCATGCTTTATTAAAGGAAAATATTGTGATATTGTGGTATATTCTTCAAAGATTTATTCTTTTTTTATGTATATAAAGTCAATAATTTTGTCGGTGTTGGTGGTTTTGAAATGGAAGACAGACTCCTGCCTAATATATTACCATGTTCCAAGGTGTGGTGATGAGTTGCTCCCATGCTGGAGGGTACAGGAGTAGCACATGCGCAATACATAGTGCTTAATAGAAGATCAGGGAACTCTCGAATGCAACGGACCACGGGTCTATTTATCAAAGCGTAAACTGAAAATACGCTTGAATTCCGTGTCGTATTTGTCACAAGATTGATCCGCCATAGTTATCAAAGCGCCAAGATTGGCTAATGTTGACATTTGTGACTTAATATACAATCCCGCAATCTCAAACCGACTCAGATTGATGCTTGCATCATTACAGATGTTTTGAATTCAGATTCAACTCTATCTGAACCTTTTCCAAATTTATCAAACATTTAACAGTTACGTTCGCGTCTATTCTGACGCAGCATACCAAGTTTTCAATCCGCCACCCTTCAGGTCGCGGATGCCATAGAAGTCAATGGTAGTCTGAAAACACAGAAAGCTTATGTTCGATGCTGCAAGAGAATGAAGTATATTATATAATACAAGTAAATTAGAAACTCTATTAAAATTGTATACCCTTTCTAAATCTAAAAATATTATTGCTCCATATTTGGTGCACTAGTAGATATAGGGATAAAAATGAAAAATACACTACTACTTATTATTATTATTATTATTATCAGGGATTTGTAGAGCGCCAACAGATTCCGCAGAGCTGTAAACATAGTCGGTGTACAGGATAGATTTTGTAGGGATCAAGTGGGTAGAGAGCCCTGCCGAGAGTTTCACTGTTGTAGTTGGCTCTTATGAAGCAATCTGTAAACAGCTGGGCCCATAGGCTTACATTCTAAGGGGTTCAAGGGGAAAGTAATGGAGTTAGGAAAGGTTAGTGTTGGTTGTATGCATCCCTGAATAGTAGAGTTTTTAGGGAGTGCTTGAAGCTGTTAAAACTAGGGGAGAGTCTTATGGAGCGAGGCAAGGAATTCCACAAGATGAGGGCCAGTCTGGAGAAGTCCTGTAAACGGAAATATGAGGAAGTAACAAGAGAGGAGGAGAGGAGGGAGGAGATCCTCAGCTGATCGAAGGGGACGGGAGGGAGAGTATCTAGAGACAAGTTCTGAGATGTAGGGGGGAGCAGTGCAGTTGAGAGCTTTATATGTCAGGGTGAGGATTTTATGTTTAATCCTAGAGGCAAGAGGAAGCCAGTGAAGGGATTGGCAGAGAGGTGCAGCAGATGAAGAGCGACAAGTAAGGAAGATGAGCCTGGCAGAGGTATTCATAATGGATTGTAAAGGAGCTATGCGGCAGCTAGGTAGACCAGAGAGGACGGAGTTACAGTAGTCAAGTTGTGTAAGGAAATGTCTAATTTTAGCGATGTTTTTAAGGTGGAAGCGGCAGGCTTTAGCCAAGGACTGAATGTGAGAAGTGAAGGAAAGATCTGAGTCAAGTGTGACCCCAAGACATCGGGCGTGCGGGGTAGGGGTAATGATGGAATTATCAACAGTTAAAGAAATTTTTGGGGTGGAGACATTGGAAGAAGGGGGAAAAATAAGGAGTTCAGTTTTGGAGAGATTAAGCTTAAGGTAGTGAGAGGACATCCAAGATGAGATGTGAGAAAGACAGTTAGTGACACGGGTTAGTAAGGAAGGAGGTAGGTCTGGTGCAGAGAGGTAGATTTGGGTGTCATCGGCATACAAATGGTATTGAAACCCATGGGACTTTATTAAGGAACCTAGTGACGACGTGTAGATTGAAAAGAGAAGGGGACCAAGGACAGAGCCTTTAGGTACCCCAACAGAAACTGGTAACGGGGCAGAGGATACTTATGGATTATGCTACAAATTTGTCTCTCATTACAATGCAAGGGGACAATATTATTTCTAGAAATTTGTTGAAAAGTTTTGCCCCAAAATTGTCGCACTAATAGATATAGAGATAAAAATGAAATAAATACACAACATAATATAGCTAACTTCCTTTTTATTTTTTGGGAAAAATCTACGTGCACCATGTTTAAGCCATGTAATACAAGTCACACTCTCCACTTCGCACCAATTTTGACGCAACACTTTTCGTACCAATTATGACGCAAACTCCTAAACAACCCACACACTAGTGAATTTTTCAACCACTTTTGATTGGAATATGCATAATCACATGATTTAGGACATCAGCCAAACTAATCCAAATATATATTTTAAACTATCACTAACAAATCAAATTGCTCGATACTTGTGTCATTGATCACTCATCAGAACTTGTAAGTGCCATTTGTTACATTGTGTATTATACTTTGAAAGTATGTATATGTGAATTTAGAATTAAAGATAAACATTGATGCTGACATTAGGACACACAGTGTAAGATTTTAGACAAGGATTTTAAAATTCGAATTGATGTTTGATTCAATATAATCTTAAACTGATAGCTCAAAGGGATAGCCCACCTAACATTAAACTGTCATGATTAAGATACAGCAGAAATTAAAATTACCTCTTTACTGTCATGCTATTTTCAGTGTATTTCTTCCTTATCTTGAATTGCTTTTTCAGTAAGAAATGTCATCTTATATACCAACCTATTTTATAACACCTGTGAAGGGGTGGTTTTTAAAACTAGATTGCAATCAGGAGGGGTTACACAGGTACAGAGAGAAAACTGGCCCAGCTCTTAAAATATCCATTGATTGCAAATAAACACATATGATACCCTGATTACATGATAAATTTGCAATTATTACTGCTCAGAATAATAATACATTTACACTCTATACATATAGTGGTATAAATAAACACAGAGATATAAAAGACAACATTGGTGTCCTTTGCTAGGGGTGCGGCGTCTCCTTCCCTGCTCGTTGTCAGGGTTAGTGTCTGGTCTGGATGCGTGCGGCGCTGACGTCATCACCACACGCTCCTGATACCGGACCTCTGTGGCACAAATCCTGCGCCTATTTCAAGTTTGTACAAACGATCTGTCACTGCCCAAGTATAGGTGTTCTTTGCATGCTCCTGGATGTGACAGAATGTTGTGTCTATGTGCCTAATTACTGTTGCTGAACCTGACTGCCTGACTACTCTACCTGTTTTACCCCTTAACTGCTGGATTGAATTACTGTTGCTGAACCTGCTTGCCTGACTACTCTTCCTGCCTTACCCCTTAAACTGCTGGATTGAATTACTATTGCTGAACCTGCCTGTCTGACTTCTCTACCTGCTTTACCCCTTAAGTGCTGGATTGTATTACTGTTGCCAAACCCTGCCTGTCTGAACAATTTAGTGGTGTACCCTTGGACTGCTTTACTGTTGCCAAACCCTGCATGCCTGACCATTTTAGTGGTGTGCCATTGGACTGCTTTACTGTTGCCAAACCCTGCCTGCCTGACCATTCTAGTAGTTCATCCTTGGACTGCTCTGTCGTTGCTGCTGGGGACTGTCCTGCCTGTGGTGAGTACCGCCTTCCTCATCTTACTAACTTTCTCTGCTCTGGGATATTCCCTATCATTCCGACTCGACGCCAGGATAAAAAGACTACTGGCCGAGTTTAGTCTGATAGAGAAGTATCCCACGAGCGTTACATTATATTTGGGCCATGCAGCCAGATGAGGTGGCACGAGCTGTTTATCTTCAGGATCTCTGATGAAGCGCATGTGCCCATGCGCGAAACGCGTTAGATAGGAGCTTACCAATGTCTGATGATAAGCCTGCTCCTGAATAAAACTTGATTTCATCTACCTCAAGCCTCAGCATTCCTTTTTCCTCATTCGTGTTTATCTTCAGGGACAGATGTTGGGAACCCATACCACACAGTTGCAGAATATGGATTCCAAGCTAGAGGCTATTACCGCTCAACTCTCCTTACTAGTTGCAACGAGGGATGCCGCTCCTGTTGCTACACCACTAGTCCCTACTCCTAGTACTGTGACTTCTGCCTCTGCCTCTGGAAGTATACCCCGGATACCCTTACCTGACAAGTATGAAGGTACTACTGATTGCAGGAGCTTTCTAAACCAATGCAGGCTGCACTTCCACAATGATTCTCACACCTTTATCATTTATCATTTCCCTGCTAAAGGACAAGACCCTAGCCTGGGTCTCTCCCCTTTTGGAACAGAACGCTACACTCCTGCATGATGCTGATGAGTTCATTTCTGCTTTATCTTCTGTGTTTGGGGCTTCTGGCCATACCTCTGCTGCAGAATATTCTCTCCTGGATCTCCACCAGGAACATTGCAGACACCTACATTATATTTATTAACCCCTAATCTGCCACCCCCAATGTCGCCGCAACCTACCTACACTTATTAACCCCTAATCTGCCACCCCGACATCTCCGACACCTACGTTATAATTATTAACCCCTAATTTGCCGCTCCGGACACCGCCACCACCTACATTATATGTATTAACCCCTAATCTGCTGCATCAACATCGCCGACACCTACATACTATTTATTAACCCCTAATCTGTCGCTGCCACTATATTAAAGTTATTAACCCCTAAACCTAAGTTTAACCCTAACCCTAACACCACCTAACTTAAATATAATTACAATAAATCTAAATAAATATTCCTATCATTAGCTAAATTATTCCTATTTAAAACTAAATACTTACCTGTTAAATAAACCCTAAGATATCTACAATATAACTAATAGTTACATTGTATCTATCTTAGGTTTTTTTTTTATTTTACAGGCAAGTTTGTATTTATTTTAACTAAGTAGAATAGTTATTAAATAGTTATTAACTATTTAATAACTACCTAGCTAAAATAAATACAAAAGTACCTGTAAAATAAAACCTAACCTAAGTTACACTAACACCTAACACTACACTATAATTAAATAAATTAACTAAATTAAATACAATTACCTAAATTAAATTAGCTAAAGTACAAAAAAAGTTTTTTTCAGCTAGTATTTTATTTGGGGGGTTGGTTGTGTGGGTGGTGGGTTTTTTTTTGTTTTTTTTTTGTTTTTGTTTTT
Source organism: Bombina bombina (assembly GCF_027579735.1). Classification (NCBI taxonomy): domain Eukaryota; kingdom Metazoa; phylum Chordata; class Amphibia; order Anura; family Bombinatoridae; genus Bombina; species Bombina bombina. The sequence goes on along the minus strand of NC_069500.1, from coordinate 610,904,897 downwards.
TTTATAAATAATTTTTATTGATTTTGAAGAAAAGAACATAAGCAAAAACAAAGACATTGGAGTATCTCTACACCGGCTTGATACAGCATATATGAGGCATACGTATCATAGACAAAATTTCTAACATCATATTTTCAGGTGTTCCTTTTCTTACGAAAGAAAAAGACTAAAGTATATTAGTGCAAGAGTTCAGGAGTTCATATCCCCTAGGGGAGCCATATGTTTTAAGTAGGCTTTTGGTTTTTCCTGTGTTAGTGGGTGGTGGGTTTTACTGTTGGGGGGGTTGTTTGTATTCTATTTTTTTACAGGTAAAAGAGCTAATTACTTTGGGGCAATTCCCAGCAAAAGGCCATTTTAAGGGCTATTGGTAGTTTAGTTTAGGCTAGGGTTTTTTTTTTTGGGAGGCTTTTTTATTTTAATAGGGCTAATAGATTAGATGAAATTAGATTAAATTTCTGTAATTTGTTTATTATTTTCTGTAATTTAGTGGGGTTTTTTTGTACTTTAGCTCATTTAATTTAATTTAGGTAACTGTATGTATTTATTTAATTGCATTTAATTAGGTTTTATTTTACAGGTACTTTTGTATTTATTTTAGCTAGGTAGTTATTAAATAGTTAAAAACTATTTACTAACTATTCTATCTAGTTAAAATAAATACAAACTTGCCTGTAAAATAAAAATAAATCCTAACCTAGCTACAATGTAACTATTAGTTATATTGTAGCTATTTTAGGGATTATTTTACAGGTAAGTATTCAGTTTTAAATAGGAATAATTTAGTTAATGATAGGAATTTTTAGTTAGATTTCTTTCACTTATATTTAAGTTAGGGGGTGTTAGGGTTAGGGTTAGACTTAGATTTAGGGGTCAATAACTTTAATATAGTGGTGGCGATGTTGGGGGCAGCAGATTAGGGGTTAATAGATGTAGGTAGGTGACGGTGATGTTAGGGACGGCAGATTAGGGGTTAATAATATTTAACTATTGTTTGCGAGGCGGGAGTGCGGTGGTTTAATGGTTAATTTATTTATTATAGTGGCGGCGATGTCCGGTTCGGCAGATTAGGGGTTACAATTTTTCTTTTAGTGTTTGTGATGTGGGAGGGCCTTGGTTTAGGGAGTTAATAGGTAGTTTATGGGTGTTAGTGTACTTTTTAGCACTTTAGTTAAGAGTTTTATGCTACGGCGTTGTAGTGTAAAACTCTTAACTACTGACTTTAATATGCGGTACCAGTCTTGACAGGAGAGGGTCTACTGCTCACTTTTTGACAGACTCGTAATACCGGCGCTATGCAAGACCCATTGAAAAAAGAGGATACACAATTTACGTAAGTGGATTTGCGGTATTTCCAAGTCTGGCCAAAAAAGTGAGCGGTACACCTGTACCTGCAAGACTCGTAATACCAGCAGGCGTTAAAAAAATAAGCAACGTTAGGACCGGCTAACGCTGCTTTTTAAGCCTAACGCAAAACTCGTAATCTAGCCGCATATTTTTAAAAGTCAACATTTTGTGCTAATCTTTATGATTTTATAATATGATATTTCTCTTTTTGATAATATATCAGTACGCATGTATGCATTTGAGATTGAAACGCCATAGAGTTATTTTAGACACATGCCCGTGGATTGATTTTGGAGACTCCAACAATTGGATAATATGGGAGTGTGTAATATGATCAAATCTAAATGGCCACTCCACATAACCTTTAAACAAGGTTAACATATAGATTAAGATGATTGCCTTTGTAATCTTAAATAGAATTATTTTAAGCTTGATTGTTAAATCAATTACTATTCAGAATCTATACACAGTAGATACTACAGTTCATAATAAAGATTAAGAATAGAATGGTATCTATCTGACATTTCCGATCAGCCAATAGAATGCGAGTTCAATACGACTGGCTGATTGGATCAGCCAATCGGATTGAACTTCAATCTGATTGGCTGATTGCATCAGCCAATCAGATTTTTTCTACCTTAATTCTGATTGAAGGGACGCCATCTTGGATGACGTCCCTTAAAGGAACCTTCATTCGTCGTTAGTCTGTCAGTAGAAGAGGATGGCTCAGCGTCGGCTCCTTTGAAGATGGCTCCGCTCTGCTCCAGATGGATGAAGATTGAAGACGACGCCTGGATGAACACTTCTACCGGATGGAGGACCTCTTCTTGCCCCGCTTGGATGAAGACTTCTACCGGATCAAGGACCTCCTCTGCGCACCTTGGATGAAGAATTCGGCTCGGCTGAGTGAAGACGACTCAAGGTAGGGATATCTTCAGGGGGTTAGTGATAGGTTTTTTTAAGGGGGGTTTGGGTGGGTTAGAGTAGGGGTATGTGGGTGGTGGGTTGTAATGTTGGGGGAGTTATTGTATTTTATTTTCAGGTAAATGAGCTGATTACTTTGGGGCAAGGCCCCGCAAAAAGCCCTTTTAAGGGCTGGTAAAAGAGCTGATTACTTTTGTATTTTAGAATAGGGTAGGGAATTTTTTATTTTGGGGGGCTTTTTATTTTATTAGGGGGCTTAGATTAGGTGTAATTAGTTTAAACTGCTTGTAATTCTTTTTTATTTATTGTAATTTAGTTGTTTTTTTTGTATTATAGAAAAGTTTATTTTATTGTATTTTATTTTAGGTAATTGTAGGTAATTTATTTAATTAATTTAATGATAGTGTAGTGTTAGGTGTATTTGTAACTTAGGTTAGGATTTATTTTACAGGTAATTTTGTATTTATTTTAAATAGGTAGCTATTAAATAGTTATTAACTATTTAATAGCTATTGTACCTAGTTAAAATAAATACAAAGTTGCCTGTAAAATAAATATAAATCCTAAAACAGCTACAATGTAATTATTATTTATATTGTAGCTATATTAGGGTTTATTTTATAGGTAAGTATTTAGTTTTAAATAGGATTAATTTATTTAATTTTAGGAATATTATTTCGTTTAATTTAAATTATATTTATGTTAGGGGGGTGTTAGGGTTAGGGTTAGAGTTAGGTTTAGGGGTTAATAACTTTATTATAGTAGCAGCAATGGTGCGGGTGGGAGATTAGGGGTTAATAATTGTAGGTAGGTGGCGGCGATGTTAGGGAGGGCAGATTAGGGGTTAATATTATTTATTATAGTGTTTGCGAGGTGGGAGTGCGGTGGTTTAGGAGTTAATACATTTATTATAGTGGCGGCGAGGTCCGGTCGGCAGATTAGGGGTTAATAAGTGTAGGTAAGGTAGTGGCAACATTGGGGGGGCAGATTAGGGGTTAATAAATATAATATAGGGGTCGGCGGTGTTAGGGGCAGCAGATTAGGGGTTCATAGGGATAATGTATGTGGTGGCGGTGTCCGGAGTGGAAGATTAGGGGTTAATAATAAAATGCAGGGGTCAGCGATAGCGGGGGCGGCAGATTAGGGGTTAATAAGTGTAAGGTTAGGGGTGTTTAGACTCGGGGTTCATGTTAGGGTGTTAGGTGCAGACTTAGAGAGTGTTTCCCCATAGGAAACAATGGGGCTGCATTAGGAGCTGAACGCTGCTTTTTTGCAGGTGTTAGGTTTTTTTTTCAGCCCAAACTGCCCCTTTGTTTCCTATGGGGATATCGTGCACGAGCACGTTTTCCCAGCTTACCGCTACCGTAAGCAACGCTGGTATTGAGGATTGAAGTGGAGCTACATTAGGCTCAACACACCCTTTTTTGAACATAACGCAGCCCCTCAGACAACTCTAAATACCAGCGTTGTTGGAAGGGTGCGTTGGGAAAAAAAAGAGCGTTAGCTACGCGGGTCTTTACCGTCAAAACTCTAAATCTAGCCGTTTGAGATCTTAATATTAAAATAACAAATAATTAAAATATATATATATAATTAGAGGAATACTTTATAAGTTTTATTTAAATGGAATGCTTCATCATAATCATGATCAGAATATGTTGGAAAAAGACACCTTTAATGACATATGAATGACATATGAATGAGTCAATGGACTTACCAGAAGCCTGCAAGGGCAGGTCTGTGTCAGTGCTTGATCCCTCCGAGTCTGTCACAATAACTAGATCTATTAATGATATAAATAAATATTATGTCACACAATTTGTACATCAACTTTAAATATACATATTTGGTATTCCAAAATAACTATATTCTAAACTATTAGAAATAATATCTTGAGAAATGTTAAGACTAGAACACTAATATTAACAATAAATTAATTAGTTCATCAAGGTGAGTTGAAAGAAAATGAAGTCTTTCACATATATCCGACATCTTAAAATATCATATTAATCTATGGCATAGCTACAATTAACTATTGGCCCCTCTTTGTAAAAGAATCCAGACAGACAACACTTTGAATAACAACTGTTGACAACTAGAGCATAATACATGTGGCACATATATACATTTGGGCAATGTACAGTAATCTGGTTTCTGACACAACACATATTGATCACAATGCAAGACATAAGAGATATTTTAAACTATGTCATCATTTTGCTGTTAGAATTTGGTTATATATATATAAAGGTAGTCCAAGAGTGAAAGATGTGACTTCAATCACAGTATTGTTTCATCAAAACAGTGTAATGATTAATAAAGATATTGTTTATCTATAGATAAATTCAATACCAATATTTGTGAATGTCACTCTAAAGGAATTGTCTATTCTATATGTTGATGTAATGAATCCTAGAGAGCATGCAATTTTAATCAACTTTCACATTTACTCCTATTATTCATTTGTCTTTGTTCTCTTGTTATCTTTCGGCTAGATTACGAATTTCACGTTAAGCTGAAAAAAAAGCGTTAACAGGTCCTAACACTGCTTTTTCACTACCACTGCTATTACGAGTCTTGCAGCTATAGGTGTACCACACACTTGTTTGGCCTTACTGCAAACCAACTTATTTAAACTTCGTAAACCCTTTTTTCTATGGGACGTCTATAGCGCTGGTATTATGAGTCTGTCCTGGGAGGCCAAAAAGTGAGCGGTACACCCTCTACCTCCAAGATTCCTAACGCATTCTAAAGTCAGTAGTTATGAGTTTTACACTACAACGCCGTAACATAAAACTCATAACTAAAGTGCTAAAAAGTACACTAACACCCATAAACTACCTATTAAACCCTAAACCGAGGCCCTCCCGCATCGCAAACACTATAATAAAATTTGTAACCCCTAATCTGCCGCTCCGGACATCGCTGCAACCTACATTATATTTATTAACCCCTAATCTGCTGCCCCCAACATCGCCAGCACCTACCTACTTTTATTAACCCCCAATTTGCCATCCACAACGTCACCACCACTATATTAAATGTATTAACCCCTAAATCTAAGTCTAACCCTAACACCCCCTAACTTAAATATAATTTAAATAAATCTAAATAAAATTACTATCATTTTACAGGCAAGTTTGTATTTATTTTAACTAGGTAGAATAGTTATTAAATAGTTATTAACTATTTAATAACTTCCTAGCTAAAATAAATGCAAATTCACCTGTAAAATAAAACCTAACCTAAGTTACAATTACACCTAACACTACACTATAATTAAATAAATTAACTAAATTAAATACAATTAAATAAATTAAATTAAATTAGCTAAATCACACAAAAAACACTTAATTACAGAAAATAAAAAACAAATTACAGATCTTTAAACTAATTACACCTAATCGAATAGCCCTATCAAAATAAAAAAGCCCCCCAAAAATAAAAAACCCTAGTCTAAACTAAACTATCAACAGCCCTTAAAAGGGCCTTTTGCGGGGCATTGCCTCAAAGAAATCAGCTCTTTTACCTGTAAAAAAAAAAATACAAACAACCCCCCCAACAGTAAAACCCACCAATCAATGGGGCTGCGTTACTGAGTTTTACGCTGCTTTTTGTCAGCCGGCTCTCCCCATTGATGTCTATGGGGAAATCATGAACGAGCATGTACGACCAGCTCACCGCTGACTTAAGCAGCGCTGGTATTGGAGTGCGGTATGGAGCACAATTTTGCTTTACACTCACTTCTTGCCTTTTAACACCGGGGTTGTAAAAACCCCGTAATACCAGCGCTGCAGGTAAGTGATCGGTGAGAGAAAACTGCTCGTTAGCACACAGCTCATAACGAAAAACTCGTAATCTGGCCGTTTATTTTAAAAGCAGGAATGTGATGCATAGGAGCCGTCCCATTTTTGGTTGTGAACCTGGGTTATGCTTGCTTCTTGGTGGGTAAATGGAAGCCTCCAATAAGCAAGCACTATCCATGGTGCTGAACCTAAAATGGGCTGGCTGCTAAGATTTACATTGCTGCTTTTAAAATAAAGATAGTAAGAGAATGATGAAAATTGATAATAGGAGTAAATTAGAAAGTTGCTTAAAATTGCATGCTCTATCTGAATCACAAAAGAAAATATTTTGGTTTAGTGTCCCTTTAATGATAAGAAGAAAATATCAAAGCATATGAGATGTATATCTATATATTCTGGACATGTGTAAAAATATGTTAGTGTTGTCTAAATGTAGCCAACAACTGGCAAGCACTACCCAGGTACAGAATATAAAATGGTCAAGACCCTAATATTACATTCAATGAAAGATAGCAAGAATCAGAGGAATATCTTCGAATACTAATAAATAGTGATTTGGATTACAATGGAATTCAATGTCTGAATCATGATTCTTCTTTTTAAATACACTTGAAATCGAATTAGAGGATCCATGTTAATGTAGATCAATGTGAATGGATTAGGCAATGTTATGTCCAAATTTGTAAGCCAAAAGTAAAGTATAATGAGACATACCAGACTGGGACAAACCCGAGCTTGAGGTTCCAGCACCAACACCCATCTCTGTCAAATATTAAATCAGGATTGGATATCATTAATACAATTCAGAACTTGACACGAACAATCATACATTGTTTTTCAAAATGGCAAAGTTAAACATTATAATTCCTCACGTGAGTTCATGGTTTTCAAAAATGTATTTATAAATAGATTTTTTTTTCTTCCAGCTTTTATGTTGTTGACTGTCCCTTTAAGTCATTTTATGTCTTCTTGCATTGTCATCAATTGTTAGACATATATTTCAAAATTTTGTATGAATCGATGTTAAATGTATGAAATAACAGAGGATAGGGATTTCACGGATGCGCAATTCCATTTTAGCTCTGTAATGCATATTCGGAAGAGCGCTAGAAAAAGCATTATTCCTATTTGATGTGTGACAAATCTAAAATCAGATGTCTACCATCATATGTAACGTCTGTTGTGAGATCTATATAGGTTGAATATATGACTATATACACATTGCTTAAAAATATACTCAAAGATTAATATATTATATGAAATCTGATATTTACCTGGTTTAGCCTCTGTAGTGCCTTCTGTCAGGTCACCAAATGGAGCTGCACTGGAGTGGAGACTGTGAAGGAGCTGAGGAGCGGGCGGAAGCAAATCGGCGGGGGAAACAGAGATTGAGGAGGGTGCATAAAGTCTCCTCATAAGGTTGTAGGAAAAGTTTCCATGGGGTGGATCCTGATTTCCACCTCTCCAACGGCCTTTTGCCCACTCCCTCATGAGGTAGACTTTATTGCGAAGCCGCAACCTCATATCCCCGAATCTCCTCATGATTTGATCCGAGGTCCTCTGGACGTCTTTCACCATATTCACAGAAACGGTGATAGACACTCAAAGGGCCTTCCTAATCGACGGCTTCGTCGACCTCTTCTGAGTCCCAAACAGCTGCGGATAAAGCTCCTCTACCGCATGGACAAGTGCAGTACTTTCTGCCCGTGTGAACCTGGGAGACGTCATGCCTGCTAGTATTTATAATTCTAAATATAATATATAAATATATATATCCAACAGCAGGCATTAGAGAACTGACAAAAATAGCTACGTGTAATGGACTTTTATATGGGGAAGTAAACATGAGCTATACCACGGGACATGGTATCTGTACATCTGATTGGATAAAATACTTTAATTTTGTAAGCATGTCTGTGAGGCCATACTGAGTCAAGTTATGTTTGTGTGATGAACTCTGATTGGCCGTTACTTAATGTTTCATGGATTCATATCTTTGTAACTTCCATACACATACCTCCTGGGGGTGCTGTTGCTACATTTGGCATGTAGAATAAATTCGAATTTATGAGAATGGTATGCGTATATATGTGATGCATATAAAATATACGGAATCCGTTATATTTTGTTGACATTTGAACTAGATTGTATTTTTACTCATGATAGTAAATATAACCCAGTCATATCAGTAAATGTTTATGACACATTTCGATGTTTTATATTGATCAAGTTCTTTAATAAAAGTTTACAAATATTTGATATTCCAACAAGTAAACATTGTATGCATTCATTGTTTAAGAAATATCGTGACTCATTGTGAAGTATTGACAGTGCTCTATTAACTGTATTTACAATCCCAACAATGCACATTGATTGTGTGCTAGTGCGTGAAATTAGATTCACCTTTACATAGATGCTAAACTTGTGTTGAAAGATACGTTTACCACGCTATATTTCCAAAATGGTGAAATGCGTAATTTGTATTTATAATGGACGTTACTTTGCAAAAATTAAAGGGAATTTTTGGGTATGGAAATACATTTCTGTTCCTTAATTTTAAAAATCAAATAGAGCATGTATTTGTCAGAAATGCTCACATATAATTTTTTTCACAGTGTCTTTATTATTAAGGAGCAGATATGCAATAGTGTGAAGTATGTAAAGACATCTGTCTAACCATTGCAACTATGCATTGTTGCCCACCCACAAATAAGTAGATATCTCCCAGTAATGCTTTGTTGCTCATAAGCCTATGCATATAGTTTTTCAAAATTCAGGATAACATGAGAATTAACCATATGTGATTATTAAAGCCCATTTTTATTTTAGATTAAAATCTGCTCATCTGAATCATGGAAGATTGAATTATGGTTGCATTTCCCTTTCACTACAAATGAAATAGCCATCACAAGCTATTAACTAAAAATACATAGTTGACATAATAGCCAATATTCTAATAGTAAATATGCAATGTGAACTTTTTAAAATAAATATGCAGTCATGTCTAAATATGATAATATATTTAAATCGATGAGTGTTTACCCCGTGAAAGGTTATATACATTTAAAGGGACATTAAACCATAAATATATATTTTCTTTAAAGGGACATGAAACCCAACATTTCTCTTTCGTGATTCTGATAGAGAATACAATTTTACTCAACTTTCCAATTTACTTCTATTATTTAATTTGCTTCCTTCTCTTGTTATCCTTTGATGAAAGTTTTATCTACGCAAACCCAGAAGCAACAGAGAACCAAGGTTCTAGCTTTTGATTGGTGGATATATAACGATTGTGATTGGCTCACCCATGTGTTCAGTTAGAAAACATTAGGGCATTGCTGCTCCTTCAACAAATGATACCAAGAGAATGAAACAGATTAGATAGTAGAAGTAAATTAGAAAGTTGTTTAAAATTGTATCCTCTATCTGAATCATGAATGAAAATATGAGTTTCATGTCCCTTTAATACACATTACACATTTTGTCATACTCGATCCTGTTATATGAATATACATTTGACCTGTGTGAGGACGTTGTATGTAAACTGTCCAATTATCTCCCTACTTTGATGGAGCTTTTTAATGATTCAGTGGAGACTCTTAAAGGGACAGTATAATATAATATTTGGATCACTTAATGTGTTTACAATTCCTTATTATTTTACTAGCAACAGAGTATATAATGTATGAAATTAAATATTTCCTGTTTGTCTATGAGTTATTATTTTGAAGCCACAACAAAATATATTTTTCTTAGCTTGGATAGATAATCTGATCTCTTAACTTTATCCCATTGTTTACATATACATACTTCTTATATCTGCAAAACAATCAAACTCAGACATTTCTACTTTGTATTACCTTATATATTGTATGCCCCACTTGGAGTGAATTATCTTATAATGGCTGTGTTTACACAGCTTTACCTTAAAGGGACAGTATACTGTAAAATTGTTTTCCCTTAATGTGTTTACAATTGCTTTTTTTACCAACTGCAGAGTATAAAATGAGTATAAAATGTATGAAAATTAGCTTTTTAAGGATAATATGTGTATATTAAAGCTCTGAGTTTGTGTTTTGAAACCATAACCTAATAAAATGGGTTGAGCTTGTAGGTATAATCAGAGCTCATTACTTTAACACATTGTGTTCATATACCTGCTTCTTTATCTTATATCTGTCCATAAATCAATCACCAATACTTGGAGAGAACAATGGAAAATTAACATTGTATTACCTTATCTCTGCTATATCCCAATCCCACTGGGAGTGTAATTTGTTCTGCTGGCTGTTTTTACAAAGCTTATCTATAGCTTGGACCTGCGGCCACAAACTTTCAGCATAGGAGGGGAAACCACAAGCTAAATTAACTACAGATACTCGTCGACTTACAACCTATGCGACTTATGACCATCCATACTTACGACCATGTGTCGTACTGCAGACAGCAGTGCTTGTGTGCAGGCCATACGAGAGTGACTGTCGTAAGCAGCAGCAGCAGCCTTCGCATGTGTCGCAGCCTCTCACCATGTTGCAGTCCAAAATACCTGTGATGTGTAGCAGCAGACCTATCTGCCTAAACCCTACATTAGACCATTTTATTTACATGCCGTAGATATATCGTCCGACTTACGTCCAAATCGTCTTACGACCGGACGGTCAGAACGTAATGCGGTCGTAAGTCGACGACTACCTGTATTTCAAATGCCAATATAAGGGTAAAGGAGCTACTTGTAAACAATTTAATACACTCCAGCAGGTAAAGTGGATCATTGGGAACAAATTAAAGGGGAGAAAATGTTTGAGTAAACTGTCCCTTTAAAGACAAAACCATTATGAATAGGTGGAGATACCGTAGGAGAAATAAACTATTTTAAAATAAAAAGGAAGGGTAACAGAAATACTTGTAAACTATTTTATACACTCCAGCAGGTAAAGAGGATAATTGTGAGATATTATATGTTGAAATATCTATGAGTTAACTGTCCCTTCAAATGACTCCACTAGAGTGAAAAGTCATCAATATTAGCTCTGTCTAAATGTGAAAATAAACTTAGCTATCATGTTTTCTTTAAAGATCATTTAATCTACCTAGGTTACCTTGCAAATAATGATACCATAATAACTAAGCTATATTTATTGTTGGAATATGTTAAACTATATAAAAATATAATATTAGAATGTGACTATATAAATTAAACTACAATGTCACTTTAATCTAACAAGTTCACCCTACACATTTCTTCAAAGTGACATGACCAAGGTTGTTATGTAGACTTTATACTGCATATCCTCGTCATTACCATTTTATGAATTGTACATCACTAAATCACACAACCAAAAATTAGATGGCTGTATCTAACTCCACCTTCACTTTTGTAAGATACAAGACTTTAACACTCATTATCTGCTTGAGCTGTGTTGATAATTAAATAAAAGTGCAACTGTATTATATTTAATATCAGGCATGTGCTTGTAAAAAAGATGCTTTAACAAACATTCATGGGACTAAGATTTTGTTTACATGTCCTAATATTCAAAGGAAGTATTTCTTATTATCTTACTTGGATATAGAATATGAATATATATATATATATATATATATATATATATATATATATATATATATATATATATACAGTATATGTATAAGATGTATTTAAATAAATAAAATAATATAGTATGTAAAGATATTTATTTAAAAAAACAAAAATATAAACAATAAATCTAAATTTGTTTTGGAATTCATCAAAAATGAAAATCTCTAAGAGAGACAAAATATTTTAGAATCTGAAATCAATTATATTATTTAATGAACGCTTGAATAAACAAATATTTGTTAAATCTAATAATTGTAAATTAATCCTCTGTCTATGCTCTAACATGTATTGTTTGTTTTGAGATGAAAGCCAGGTTTAGACTGGAGATCTATATCTTTCTATAAATAATTTTAAATTAATCACATTAAATTGTCTAATCAAGAGTTGACTTACATATTAACATTTAAAATTAGACAAAATGCCTAATATCCATGTTTGTTCAAAAATTAAAATGATTGAATTGTATGAGGGACATAATTGAATGTAATATTTCATGTCCCTTCAAAAACTAATATACCTAAATGTCAACTATGAAATGTATCCCTTTATCTGTCTGATTGATCACAGTCTGAGTCCTCTCTAGCACAAAGTAGGGGCCGGGGACTGTATATTAAATAAACGTCTTAAAAAAAAAAGGACATATTGAAAATTGTCAGACACATTCAATATATTCTGAACTATTTTCCCATTATTCCTCCTATGATTCTTAATAGCATGCATTGTGCAAACTAACCTGGATTGTGAAATAACATCTAAAGAAAAGAGGAAACATGTGTTTCTCATAGGATGTTTCCTGCACCCCCAGTCTTGTTCCATAGAATTGTGTCCACTTATGATGTGAACGTGTCTTTGTATGTTTTTCCAAGTCAGCATAGTTAAAAGACAATACCACAGACAGGATCACATAGGTATTCTACACATTCAGTCTGGTATTCTTCACCTTCAGTCTGGTATTCTTCACCTTCAGTCTGTAGATGAAGTACATCTCCCTAATGAAAAAAGTGTAAATCAAATCGCTAATAAAATGGTACATAGTTCTGCATCCCTCCCCTACCTACCTATTTCCTAAAATGTTGATAGCAATAGCTTACTAAGCATATGTAGCCTCTTGTGTTCTGTTCTAACAATACATTGTTAAGCTGACTCACATACATTGTCCATACTTAACCTCTGGTGTCTGACTTTGTCAATTCTAATGTGCTTCAGAGTATCCCTTTATCTACTATTTGCGGCATTTTTCACTTTCAGAATATCTAAAATCTAATAATGTCTAAACTAAATACTAAATGTAAACTAATTGTATGCCATATGATGGATAATTGGAAAAAATCACCCCCCGTATCGGTCCATACTATGAGGCCTATTTATCAAAGGTCTGTCGGACCTGATCAGACAGTGCGGAACAGGTCCGACAGACCTCAATGAATGCGGAGAGCAAGATTCACAGCCAATCGGCCATCAGCAGGGGGTTGTCAATCAACCCGATCGTACTCAATCAGGTTGAATTGCGGCGATGTCTGTCCGCCTGCTCAGAGCAGGCGGACAGGTTATGGAGCAGCAGTCTTTAGACCACTGCTTCATAATTGCTGTTTCTGGTGAGCCTGCAGGCTCACCAGAAACACAGGCCCTCAAGCTCCATTTGGAGCTTGATAAATGGGCCTCATTGTGTCTACTTACCATCTGATGTTGTCTTTAAAAATCAGGTGGCGAAGTCATTACACGAGCCAATGACAGAATCATGTGATGTACAAATTACCTATGATAATAAAATATATTTTAGATTTTTCTATAATCATTTTTTGAACAATCCTAACATGTTCGCACAATTCGTTCATTTTACTCAGTCTCACATATTCGCAATGCTCCTATATAACATATAGTATTTACTGTCTGAAGTGGCGGTTAATGATGTTGGCTCTGACATTGACCCCTCGTCCCAAAATGGCCCCTCTATAACTGGGTCATCCTCCTCAGAGAAATAAATGGTTAAAGCGCATCCTAGATCTGCACATTTAAGCTATGACCTGCTACATATTTGTTTGGAGCTAAAACAAAACATTTGCTGAAAGAGAAATAAATGGTTAAAGCGCATCCTAGATCTGCACATTTAAGCTATGACCTGCTACATATCTGTTTGGAGCTAAAACGAAACATTTGCTGAAAGAGAAATAAATGGTTAAAGCGCATTCTAGATCTGCACATTTAAGCTATGACCTGCTACATATCTTTTTTTTAGCTAAAACTAAAAATTTGCTGAATGAGAAATAAATGGTTAAAGCACATCCTAGATCTGCACATTTAAACTATGACCTGCTACATAGCTGTTTGGAGCTAAAACTAAACATTTGCTGAAAGAGAAATAAATGGTTAAAGCGCATCCTAGATCTGCACATTTAAGTTATGACCTGCTACATATCTGTTTTTCGCTAAAACTAAACATTTGCTGAAAAAGAAATAAATGGTTAAAGCGCATCCTAGATCTGCACATTTAAGCTATGACCTGCTAAATATCTGTTTGGAGCTAAAACTAGACATTTGCTGAAAGAGAAATAAATGGTTAAAGGGCATCCTAGATCTGCACATTTAAGCTATGTCCTGCTACATATTTGTTTGGAGCTAAAACTAAACTTTGCTGAAAGAGAAATAAATGGTTAAAGCGCATCCTAGATCTGCACATTTAAGCTATGACCTGCTACATATCTGTTTGGAGCTAAAACTAAACATTTGCTGAAAAAGAAATAAATGGTTAAAGCGCATCCTAAATCCGCACATTTAAGCTATGACCTGCTACATATCAGTTTTTTGCTAAAACTAAACATTTGCTGAAAGAGAAATAAATGGTTAAAGCGCATCCTAGATCTGCACATTTAAGCTATGACCTGCTACATATCAGTTTTTTGCTAAAACTAAACATTTGCTGAAAGAGAAATAAATGGTTAAAGCGCATCCTAGATCTGCACATTTAAGCTATGACCTGCTACATATCTGTTTGGAGCTAAAACTAAACATTTTCTGAAAGAGAAATAAATGGTTAAAGCGCATCCTAGATCTGCACATTTAAGCTATGATCTGCTACATATCTGTTTTTCGCTAAAACTAAACATTTTCTGAAAGAGATATAAATGGTTAAAGTACATCCTAGTTCTGCACATTTAAGCTGGGACCTGCTACATATCTGTTTGGAGATAAAACTAAACATTTGCTGAAAGAGAAATTAATGATTAAAGCGCATCCTAGATCTGCATATTTAAGCTATGACCTGCTACATATCTGTTTTTCGCTAAAACTAAACATTTGCTGAAAGAGACAGAAATGGTTAAAGCGCATCCTAGGTCTGCACATTTAAGCTATGACCTGCTACATATTTGTTTGGAGCTAAAACTAAACTTTGCTGAAAGAGAAATAAATAATTAAAGCGCATCATAGATCTGCACATTTAAACTATGACTTGCTACATATCTGTTTGGAGCTAAAACTAAATATTTGCTAAAAAAAGAAATAAATGGTTAAAGCGCATCCTAGATCTGCACATTTAAGCTATGACCTGCTACATATCTGTTTGGAGCTAAAACTAAACATTTGCTAAAAGAGAAATAAATGGTTAAAGCGCATCCTAGATCTGCACATTTAAGCTATGACCTGCTACATATCTGTTTGGAGCTAAAACGAAACATTTTCTGAAAGAGAAATAAATGGTTAAAGCGCATCCTAGATCTGCACATTTAAGCTATGATCTGCTACATATCTGTTTTTCGCTAAAACTAAACATTTTCTGAAAGAGAAATAAATGGTTAAAGCACATCCTAGTTCTGCACATTTAAGCTATGACCTGCTACATATCTGTTTGGAGCTAAAACTAAACATTTGCTGAAAGAGAAATTAATGGTTAAAGCGCATCCTAGATCTGCATATTTAAGCTATGACCTGCTACATATCTGTTTTTCGCTAAAACTAAACATTTGCTGAAAGAGACAGAAATGGTTAAAGCGCATCCTAGGTCTGCACATTTAAGCTATGACCTGCTACATATTTGTTTGGAGCTAAAACTAAACTTTGCTGAAAGAGAAATAAATTATTAAAGCGCATCATAGATCTGCACATTTAAACTATGACTTGCTACATATCTGTTTGGAGCTAAAACTAAATATTTGCTAAAAAAGAAATAAATGGTTAAAGCGCATCCTAGATCTGCACATTTAAGCTATGACCTGCTACATATCTGTTTGGAGCTAAAACTAAACATTTTCTGAAAGAGAAAAAATTGTTAAATCGCATCCTAGATCTGTACATTTAAGCTATGACCTGCTACATATCTGTTTTTCACTAAAACTAAACATTTGCTGAAAGAGAAATAAATGGTTAAAGCGCATCCTAGATCTGCACATTTAAGCTATGACCTGCTACATATCTGTTTGGAGCTAAAACTAAACATTTGCGGAAAGAGACAAATAAATGGTTAAAGCGCAATTTATATCCGCACATTTTGCACATTACACAAACACAACTGTTTGCAAACATTACAGTGGCAATTGTCTAACATCCTAACCATACTGTGCACAGGTACTCACCAACGAGCCACCCATGGGGAAACTGTCCTCAAACTGCCGCCACAGTGACAACTGCCTGAGGATGCGGGCATCATGACAAGCCCCACCGAAATTCGCACACACCTGCATAATCTGCATCCATGCATTGCAAACAAACTGCACGTTCAGACTATGAAAGTGTTTTTTCAATTTCGGTAGGGGATCTCTTCTGCTGGAGCACGCAGCGCAATGTGGGTGCAAGCTATTGCTCCCCAAACATTGGGCATTTGAGCTATTGCATAGAATTCACTCTTGAGTCACATCCAATCATCCTCATTTTGAGGGAATCCTATGTAAATCTTACAAACTCGTACCATGGCATCCAGAAATTTGCCAAAAACCACAGAGAAGGTGCCCTGAGATAACCCATGCATGGACCCCTCTGAGGATTGAAAATTTCCGGAGGCCAGGACGTGTATGCAGCATAGCATCTTGGTCATGCCAGGGATTGCAGTCTGCATACATTTACGTGGCTCCAGATGAGGTTTAAGTACTTCGTAAAGGCCCATGAGTTGCTCTCGATTGAACCTATACTTGTCATAAACCTCAAAGTCATTCATGTTCTCAAAGGTGGACCTCACCCTTTCAACACAAGGACCTCTGATCAGACGTTTCCTACGCCCCTCTTGGAGACGCAGAGCCCACCTGATTCTGTTGTACAAAACTTGTCCAACAGCACCTACACAAGCTAATTGCGGATCATCCATATTTGCCAAGCCAAGCAGCACAAAGCCAAACAGCAGAGCAAACACACAAGGAGTAACAAGGTATGCAAAAACACAAAAGCGGTTTGTCACAATGTCATGGCTTTGGCCATGTTGTTTTTGGGATTTATAGTGCAAAATGTCCAATGGTAGCGTGTTCGTAATGATTGCTGATTGTATCCACTTGATTGTACCTGATCGGCGTAAATGCTTTCAAAGTGGGAATTTTTTTAGGTGTTTGCTGAAATTTCCCCCCAATAAATCGTAATGTGAAAGTGTTAAAGTGTAACATATACAGTGCATCTTTGTGATGTTTGTTCATATGCGTAACAAATACTTATTAAACGCGATGTTATAGTGAAAACCACACGTTTACGCTAACATGATTGAAAGTGCATACTTGTGCATAATGTTTGCATAGACATGGCATAGAATCTGATCGATCAATGTTGCTGCAATAGTGTTGCAAAACAGCAAACTAACGGGTGACATCTATAATATTATATTTATAATTGATTTGCGAGATCTCAATATTTTACGCGTCCCATTAAAATCACAATAATAATGAAGATTTTATGCCTGACATCTATAATATTATATATATAAGTGATTGGCGAGATCTCAATATTTTACGCGTCCCATTAAAATCGCAATAATAATGAAGATCTTCCTGCTAACATCTCTAATATTCTATATATAAGTGATTAGCTAGATGTCAATATTTTACGTGTCCCATTAAAATCGAAATAAGAATGAAGATCTTCCAATCTCTCGTCTACGTATATGTAATATTGTAATATTGAGTGAGAAACTGCTGAAAGGGGCGGTACAGTCCTAATGCTGTAATCTGTATGGTTAAAACTTCTAATGATGTCATTATATTAGCATCATGCCTGTCTAGTTTCCATCTGGTGAGCCTATGTAGATATGCTGTTCTTCCAAGCATATGACTTGAATACATGAAATGCTATAATAGACGTAAATGAGCGAAGTGTTTAAAATGTCCTACTGTTTGTGAATAATGAAATGTTAAAAAGTATTTTTTCTGTCCGTTTAAATATAATTGAATTCATGAAACCGATTTCGTATTGTTGATGCTCGAATTGATGGTGATTTCTAGTTGATGTAATGTAATTTTGTGAATGAATTTGATGTTGTAGTGATGTTCACACAAGTAAAAGCCATAACTCCAGTGTGAAATAGTCTATTTCTTGATCTATTTGTCATAGCGGGACCAACGCAAGAATGAATGAATTAGCGCCACAATTGTAACGCTGCTATTACGAGTTTTAAAGGAGAAAAATCTGTCTTGCGTTAGGAAAATCTGCCTAGACAATGGAGGCTAGAAATTTCCTTGAAAAAAACTTCCAACATTTGTGTTGAGCGTAAAGTGAGTGACTTCATGTCCTTCTGTTAAAAAGTAGCTAAATCGTGTTAATTTCCTATTAAAAATGTTTTATGTATGTAATGTACTGTATATTGGTTGTATTTATCTAATTCTGTATGTATGTGATGATATTTGTACGTAGATGTAGCTATATGAGTGTATGTTCACGTATGTCTATGTAAGTCAATGTGGAAAAAAATTTGGTGCCTTTTTTTTCTAACACCTGAGATCTCGTATCTTTTATCCGTTATATATTTTTTTCTAAATACATTCTGGAAAAAAAAATGTGTTGAGTGTTTGTATGAGTAAGTGTATGAGTAAGTGTACTTTGTATAATATTTTTGAATTGATTCATGAATGTTTTGGTTAACGATCTATCAATAACTACTGGTCTGGGAGAGCGTAGATGGTGATTTTTGTGGCGCTACATAAACTTGTAATAGCAGCAGTAGGGAAAATGAGGTGTTATGACCTGTAACTATGCTATTTGAGTCATAACGCAAAACTCGTAAACTAGCTGATAGAGAGCAGCTCCAAGTATTTGTCATGGGGTTTTTAACCAACAAGCATCATTAGCATTGTATATTAGATAGCACAATTCGCTTATCGATAGTTAACAAAAAAGGATTGGTAGCACAATTTGCATACCACAAGTTAGCGCTATAGATATTTAGATATATAATGGTATCACTGGACGAAAGTCTTTGAATAAGTTGGACTGTTTCAGTGGATTAAAGCTATTGTAATATTAACCAGATTTAAGCTATTAAAACAAGAACAAACATCCCCTAACGCGATCGCGTTTCACTATCGCTTCCTCTGAGGGAGGATTGGACTACCAGACTGATACCTAGAAATTTTGAACTGCTGAAGTTATTTAGCATTCATAACTTATATTCATTCACAGCATTAACCGTTGGTACGCCAATTGTGCTACCAATTCTATTCTGTTAACCATTTAATTGCGCTATTGAGTATACAATGTTAATTATAGTTGATGTTTGAAACATACTCCACAATATATACCTGGGGATGTTTTATTCATAATATCAATATACAAGTGGTGTATAATTTTGTTACAAGTGGTAAGCAAATTATGCTACCAGACTCATAGATACAAAAAAATTGTGAACCGCTGAATGTATATAGAATCCATGACATATATTCAGACCCAGCAGGTCGATTTTTAGTGGAGTAAATTATAGATGGTAGCGGACCTAGTCCTACAATAATTTATTGCAGTGTGGCATGGTAGATTTTGATATTTTTTGGACATTTACCCTCCTGTCTAAATGTAAACCACTTTCTTAGTAACAATTTAAGTCTAAATTTGGACAACACCATCAATCCATACATTGAAACAATGCTATATACTATGTTACTAATATTTTAAATCCTTGGTTCTGTTGGAATTAAGTAGTTCCACTGAGCAAAATCTTGAAGTTTAATTTGTAGATTGTTAATATCAGCATGTAGAGCTATTATGCCTACAACTAGCCAGTACAATCTGAAACTTTCTTAATAATAACTTTTCTCTCCCAGATCAATCCGATACAGCAAGTTATCAGGCCTTTGGGTTCAACAGGGAGGATTTATCCACCTAAGTATACACCAAGCACTCTCCCACATATATTGTATGATAATTCAAACATATAAAGTTGGATTCTAGCATATATAATCTCAACAGAAATAAAATGTTTTTAATATTTGTGTGTGCGGGCAGCTAACTAGGTAACCACCTGCATGTGGCTGTCTTTTTATACGTTTACATTAAAAGTAATATTTTAACACCAATCTCCTCATTCTACATACATATTTTTATGTTTAGAGGCATCTCTTTCCTTTCAATCCACTCTAGGGATGTTTTTCTGTTAAAAATGTGATATTAGATGCCTATACACAACCATTTGGGCTAGCCCATAAACAAGTGTTTTATTTTGACAAGGCACCCATGTGGTAATTTATACCTACAAGCTATACTTTAGTGTATATAGTGTTAATGTGAGGGCAACTGTACTTTGTAATGTATTTTTGAAGTGTTTTGTGAAACTTTTTTGTTGCGCAAAGCTGTTAACTGCAGCTCTTCGAACGCGGAAAGAATTGTTGCATAAAAGGTGAATGCGCGTGTGCAATCGTGATTTTCAAGACTTGTAATACCTGCTCAATGGAAATTGATTGTGAAGAGACCATATTGCGCGCGTAAAACTCATAATGCGCTACTTGTAATCTTGCCCTTTATTAGTAAAGTATACTCTTAACATAATTCCACTGCTGACGTCTTGCAACTGACAAAATCAGGGGAAGAACCATCTCTTTGGATGATATGGTACCTGATTTTACTGCCAGGGTTCTACACAAACTTTACCTTGTTCATGGAAAAGATTAATCAGCATAAAGTGAATAATTACTTTCAGAATACTCCTTACTTACTGTTTTTAGTGGGAGTGCGTTTAATCCTTGTGCCTATTTAAGTAAAAACATCAGTGTGTTGTTTAGTCTGCTACTCTGTGTAACCTGTGGCTGTGAGGGCTGAAATCACTAGACAGCTTTTCAATCACGTAGCTGCAGAGAGGAAAGCAGTGAGAGAACAGCAGAGACTCAGCAAAGAAAAGACAACTGAGTGAAACTATCAGTCTGATCCTTTCACTGTTTCTTTTTCCTCTGCTGAATCTCTGCTGTTCTCTCGCTGTCATTACTTTTCACTCTGTAGTACAGAGGTTGCAAAGCTGCCTAGTGCTTCTCCACTCACACAACCACTGGTAGCACAGAGTATTAAAGGGACAGTCTACACCTTTGTCATCTTAAAGTCTTACTTTAGATTAAGCTGCAAATAGCCTCCTGCGCCTTTTCTATATCATGCAGCAGAAATGGTAAAAAAGTTATTTTAATATGAATATTGTTTCTGGACAATTTGAAATGGCTGCCAAGCTCCACCCACTGATGACATTACAATCTGGGCTGCATATGGCTTCCAATCACAAAAGGCTCAACAGATTGTCAATGCTATTCAGCAGAGTGCCTAGATGTAGCCCAGGTTGTGATGTCATCAGTGGGCGGAGTTTGGCAGCCATTAGAGCTGCAGAACCCTTTTGGCGCTCTACAAATAACTGACAATAATAAAGTAATAATAATTTCAAAGTGTCCAGAAACATAATTCATTTTAAAATAACTTTTTTACTTTTCCTGCTGCATTATATAGAAAAGGTGCAGGAGGCTATTTGCAGCTTAAAGGGACATAAAACAAGTTGGGATAGAGACAAAATATCACAATATGTACTTTAAATACTTTACCTGCAAAGTTATACTACAGTGCTTTGCCATTAACCTTTGTTTTAAGTTTCTGAATTGTAAAACTCCAACTCCCCCCACACATTTACTTCTATAGCTTTATCGATATCTATTGTTGCTTTGGTAGAATGCAAAAGAGCACAGTGATTATCTGCTGAAGCATGCCTAGAAGCTGTGAACTCAGTTGAAATGCATTGCCTGTATCTAAGTACTGATACGGGGGAGGAGCAGACTGCTCCAGACAGTATAGCTATTTAAGTATTTTTGCTTGTATTTGAAAATTATTTTAAAATACTTGCCAGCAATTTAAACATTTTTTTTATGCAAAATGTTTTAATTAAATAGCCCTTTTAGGATATGCACAGATCTCAACATGTTTTATGGCACTTGAAACTAAGGTAAGGCTTTAAGATGACTAAAAAGTAGACTGTCCCTTTAAGAATAAACAAACCACAGCTACAAGGAAGACCTCAATGGGTTAAAGGTCAGCCAATAGAAGGAACTAGTCTGCCAGCTCATGTTACAAGCCCCATTGGTAACAGCTGATCAGTAACAATAAAGTGTTCACACCAGCAGCTTTGTGCAGCAGAAAAAACACCTAATCATCTGCCTTATAGAAAAACACATGGTACTAGCTGTCGAGAGGGGCAATTGCCCTATTGCCCCCCCTTGATTTGCCACTGGGCGTAGACTATTGCCAATCTGAGTCTGCTCTGTTAGCTGCCCTCATGTAATACAATGGGGACGTGTAAAATTGTTTCAATCATTCAGGTCTTTCGTGTTCTGGTGATCCGTTAATTTATCTGCTAAAGAGATGAACCTTTTAACACCAGTCTGTCCCAAAATCTTAACAGGGCAACAGATATTTCCCATTGCTAAAGACAACCTCAGAACGCCTACTCCTCACCCTCTCTGGTCTCTGTCTTTTCGGAGCAGTCTGACGATCAGATTCAGAACCCCCTACCACCAAAGCTGCAGATATGCAATAGTAACACTTACCTTATGTTTTCGTCTCACTCTTCTTTCCTCACAATGAGTAATTGGAGACACAGCATGACATGCACAGCTTCTCCAAGAACGTACTGTATATGGCACTGCTGGCCTGTGTGCCTGCCTGGCTCACTACAATAAGGGGCAAGAGGCCTCATTTGTCATGTGGCCAGGCTAGCTTACTCACTCCATCTATGTAGAAAAGTGTCTGAGGCTGGTTGCTGTGCAGTCTGAGCAGCTGCTCTGCCTCTTCCCTCTCAGTGTCACTGGCTGTGGCGGGGTCATGTGATCATGATGTGTGTGAGATGGATTGGCTCCCCCCCAAGAGGCAGCTTTGAGAGCTGCCTCTATTGGCATCTCATTGGCCGCACTAAGCTTATAACCACTGGTGGGTGGCGCTGGAGCTTGCGGCTCATAGAAAAATCATGTTGCCTTTCTCCATAGCTAACATGAACCAAAATATTTTTTTTTATTAAATGTACAGTGATTAAACTTATCCCATATGCCCCCCCTCCCGACCGCACATCCCCAACAAACATTTCCAAAATCTAATGGTAAGTTTTGCATCTTTAGAAGGTATATTTTACCCCACGCCAGTCCTTGATGTAAGAGAAGCAGCACTTTTCAGTGACGACAAAGCACTAATGTAAATGCAACCATACTAATAAAGATAGGTTGCAGGAAAAATGCAGGGTATTTTAAAATGGATGCCACTGTATCCTTCAACTTCGTTCATAGCCCAATTGATCTGTTGCATGGAAGGCTACCTGTTACTTTCTCTCTGAGGTGTTCCACTGTGGCAGCTGGTAACACTATCTCAAACTCAGGAGCGATCAATCTTGTGGCACGAGTTCATCAATTTTTCTTTACCTCCTCAAACAGATCCATATCCATCCTGGCTGATCAACAACTGGGGTAGGTCTTGAAGCTGTATGACATTGTGTTATTGCGGGTTTCGTCTTAGAGAGGTAGCTCAGTGCTTCTGATGAATTCACTGTATCTCATTCCTCTAGTGGTGTCTCCTAGGTTAACATAGATGTATCAGGCAGCAAAGAAAACCCTAGAACACTTGAAAACTTATTACGATAGCTTTGTAACAGTTCTCCAAACTGTAACACAAATAAGTGCCAGTCAAGTTCCATTTCCAAAAAATCATAAAGCAGGTAATTGCCAATAAACAATGTTTAAGCAGCAAAACTAGTAGGGGAAACTTGCGAGAAAGTACAGGCTTAAGTGCAATGACAGACAAGATAGCACGGCTAAGATAGGACCACTGGGGCTACCTGCTGGGGGGTCAAATTGAAGGCTGCAATATTAGTTGGAGTCCAGAGGAATCTGTAGAACCTCACTGCCACGAGGATGGAAAAATGGCCACCGCTTGTGTAAAGTCGGAATAAGCCTCCAGTCTAGACTTGAAGCTGCCACACTGACTGCTACGTTTAGCAATCACCTGGTGCAGAGTCAAGGAAGTCCTCTAAGGTTTTCTAAAGGCTAAATTCATTTATAGATTGTATCCAGTTTCAATTTTAGAGAAGTCAGACCTGGAGCAATATGGGTATGCACCCATTCTTTTGCGCTGCAGACTCCGCCCCCGATATTGAAGCTTTTGATAATTGAGATAACAGATCTGGACATTGCCATGGTGGAACACTGGACATCTATACCAGATTGGCATACCAAGTACTGCGAGGCCATGAAGGAGCTATTAGGATTGCTGACGTGCATTCCTGTCTGATCCAAGCAATCACCCTTGGAAGAAGTGCAATTGGTGGAAAAAGACTAGATCAAAAAGGCCAAGAAACTCTTAATGCATCTATCATTTATGCTTGAAGATCCCAGGACCTTGCTCCATATCTGGCAAGTTTATGATTAAGACAAGACGCCATTAAATCTATCTCTGGGAGGCCCCAATGATGAACCAAATGATTGAAAATGTCCTGATTGAGGGATCATTTCCCAAATGAAGAGTCAGATGACTCAAGTAATCCGCCTAGAATGCAAGATATCTACTTCATTGCTAGGGAACTGCGAGTAACTCCTTGGTG
This sequence comes from Bombina bombina, assembly GCF_027579735.1. Lineage (NCBI taxonomy): Eukaryota > Metazoa > Chordata > Amphibia > Anura > Bombinatoridae > Bombina > Bombina bombina. Next base: position 610,880,221 of record NC_069500.1, on the reverse strand, counting down.
ATGGACATAGGCTACTTCCATGATGTTGTCGAATTGAAACCAAATAAATTGAACTGACCAGAGAAGAGGCCAAGCCAGAAGAGCCCAGAAAATTGTACAAAGTTCTAGGATATTGATTAGTAACCTCACCTCTTGAGCCATGAGCCCCACTACCTCCATACACTGAGCCACTCATGTCTGAGGCACTGATGGAAGATTACGAAAAGCAGGCTGAAGCTTGAACTTGCATTGATCTGTTAGGTACATAACTGTGATGAAACCATAGCAGTCTCTCGATATGAACAGTAAAGATGGTGCCTGAACCAAAATATCATCCAAGTATGGCTCTACAGCTATACCCTGAGCTCTGTCAACAGACAGCGGTGCCCCCAGGAATTTGGTAGAAACCCTGGAAGCTGTAGCTAGTCCAAAAGGAAGAGCTTCAAACTGAAAATATCTGTCTAGAAAGCAAAACAAAGGAAGTGATGATGCGCCTTGTGTATAGGAATGTGAAGGTATGCATGTTTCAAGTCAATGGTGGTCAGAAATTGTCCCTGCTAACAGAAGGATAGTTCTGATAGTTCCCATCTTGAATGAGGGAACCTTCAAGAACTTGTTTAAGGTTCTCAGATCCAAAATAGGTTTGAAGGTTCCCTCCTTCTTTGGAACAATAATGAGGTTAGAGTAAAACCCCTACTCCTTTTCTAACAGAGGAACAGGGCCAGTCACCCCTTATATTCTATTTTCTAGCAGTTTTGAGACATGAGACAGAAGAAACCTCCCTCGAGGATGCTGTGATCAAAAACCTATCCTGTTCCCTTGAGAAATAATCTCCAGTACCGTAGGGTCCTGAACAGATTGAGACCAGGCCTTCTGAAAAAGGCTCAACCTACCCCCAACCAGCAACATGTCTGGGTCGGGGGCCTCAGTTTTATTCATATTTTGCATTGGAAGTGGATTTCTTAGCCTGCTTAGACTTGTTCCATAGTGAATTGGGCTTCCAGGAGGTTTCTGACTATGAGAAGAAGATGACTTCTGGGATCTAGACTGATGAAAAGAGTGAAAACGATTATTAGATTTGCCCCTGGACTTGATTTCTTATCCTGGGGAAGAAAAGCTCACTTGCCACCAGTAACAGTGGAAATAATAGAATCCAAAGCTGGCCCAAACAAGATTTATCCTTGAAAGGATAAAGAGTCTGGTCTTTGAAACCATGTCTGCAGACCAAGATTTCAACCGTAAGGCCTCCTAGTAAGAACAGCTAGAGCTGTATTCTTTGTGTTGATGCAAATGATCTCAATAACTGCATCACAAATAAAGGAGTTAGCCAATATTAAAAACTTTATATGATCCTTAATATCTCAACTGATAGAAATTCAGATATAGAATTGCTCCACATAGATACCTGCGCCAGCAACACAAGCGATACCTAAAGCTGGTTCAAACAAAAGTCCCCCTTGAAGAAAGGCTCTCCTAAGCTTTCTAGTTTCCTATTTATTCATAGGTTCTCTGAAAGAAGTGCTGTCTTCCAGAGGAATTGTGGTTCCTTTCGCCAAAGTAGAAATGGCTCCATCCATTTCCAGAACTCCAGCAGTTACTAGATATAGAAGGGTAAATGGTGTGTAGACAAGTTGATAAGAGCCACCATCTCGTTAGTAAGTTAAAATTTGTTTTTAATACAGGGGCTGATATTGAAAATTGTTTGATAAATAAAATAAATCTTATTTCATTGTTCTCTAGATATAGGTATATTGAGATTGTTTTCCCAAGAGTAGGTACAGGGTGGGAATGATTGAGACTTAATATCATAATCAAATTGTATTTTATAAGAGATCATACCTCTCATTTGGAGTTATTTAGAACATAAGATTTTGAATACAGCAAGTGGTCAAGTTAAATTCATATTACTAGGGTGAGTAATTATTAAATGGTGCATCTGAAAATAAGATTAACAAGATTGGAAAAGACACGGACATGTTTCTTTGAGTTTAGTAAAAGTTTTAAGTAGCCTCCAGTGAGCACCTGAATGATGGGTAGTTTCCATCTATGTTTAATCTAACTGGAAAGAGCAAATCGTTATAGGCTTATTACCCAATAACAGAGTTAATGAAGCTGTATATGATGAATTACAGTATTCCATATAAGGGTTTCGGCTACCAGAGGGTTAGAGGCAATATCACTAGTTCTACCTGTTTTAACAATCCAACATTGATCTCCTAAATTGATGTGCAATAAACTCTCTTCTAGATTTACCAACAGTTTATCTCTAAAGTGAAAGATCCAGTACAGTATATGTGATAAAATTAACTGCATAATAGTAATAGAGCACATTAGGTACTCCCAATCTACCTCTCTCCCTCAGTTTATAGATTGTGCTTTATTAATTCTAAATTGTATGTCCCTATATATATTGATTTGATAAGGATTTTAAAGATGTCAGATACGATTTGGGTAAGGGCAAAGGTGCAGCCTAAAATATATAGAGAATGTTAGGTAGTATATTCATATTAAGAGCAGTTATTCCGCCTAACCATGATAGACCAAGGAGAGAAAGCCAGGAGGAGATGGAGGACTGAATTCAATGGTAGAGATGGATATAGTTGAGCCGAAATAGTTTTTGTATATTATTTGCTAATATAATAACCACATGTGTAACATTTGAGGATTGAATGTAAAAGCTAGAAATTGTAGGCCAATTATAGTCTCAATGGTACATTACTGACTATAATTAAAGAAGAAAGGGACTTGGGAATTATTATTTCAGATGATTTAAAATTTGGTACACAATGCAGCAGTGCAGCCAGCAAGGCCGGTCAAATGCTTGGTTGCATTGGAAGAGGTTTTAGTTGCAGAAATAGCAAGGTTCTTATGCCACTTTACAGATCATTAGTTAGACCAAATATGGAATACTGTGTACAGTTCTGGAGACCATATCTTTAGAAAGATATAAATAAACTAGAAGCTGTCCAAAGGAGGGCTACTAAAATGGTACATGGTCTAAAATATGAAACGTACAAAGAAAGACTCTATGATCTAAATATGTATAGTTTAGAGCAGGGGTCGCCAACCCTTCGGACCTCAGGGACCACTAAACTCACAATTTTGAATCCCGTGGACCACTAACATGAATTTTTTTTAAAAGGTACAAACCTGTATACTATATATATATATATATATATATATATATATATATATATATATATATATATATATATATATATATATATATATATATATATATATATATACTGTATATTTACACAGTTTTAAGAATTAGTTTTTGGAATTAACTAACTGAATGACAGAACTGAGAGAATACTTCCAAATGACAGATGAAGGGTGAGTGCCAACTGTTGAGCTGGAAACAGATAGGCAGAAAGTGGGGGGAAAAATAACTATATTTAAAAGGACCACAAGATTTCCAAGTTACCTCCCCAGTTAGGAATTATTCAAAACTACTTATGATCATGGACAGAAATTGGAGTCATAAATTAAGTTTATATCAGAAAGATCTCAATATGGATGTGAGCTAACCACGACTGATGTTACTGGCAATTACTATAATACTGGTGGGATATGGCTGATCTGCTGGATGGCAATTACTGGAATTCAGGTGGAATGGCTTTTTGCGCAGGAAAATTATTAGAATGAAAAATAATTAAATATTTAATAATAAAAGAAAAAGAAGATGGAGGTGAGGAAGACAAACAGTGATGTAAGTCCATCTGAAGGAATTAGGAAAACTACTACAAAGAGAGAGGCAAAGGGAATAAATATACTTTATTTCCACTATTTTAAGCCAAGACTATACCAACCTCTGCTGGCTTTAGAATGGAAGCATCTTTCTCTGATCAGCGCGCCGGGTAGGAGGAGTTAAAAATATAATCTAGCTAATCAAGTTGCGCAGTACTACGCAACGTGCGTAGGAAGATTGTAATTTAACTTCTCCTCTGTCGGTTTTCACTGATGTCCAGCTAGGCACTGTAGGGAGTTACGGCGCAATGAGGGTGACACCATCAGAGGAGATTAATTCCTGCTTGATGGTGTCAAGGACCACCAACATCTTCTCGTGGACCACCAGTGGTCCATGGACCACTGGTTGGTGACCGCTGGTTTAGAGGATAGAAGGGAAAGAGGTGACATGATAGAAACCTTCAAATATATGAAGGGACTTAATAAAATAGAAGCTGAAAGCATTTTTCACAAAAAAATAAATGCCAAAACAAGGGGTCACAATCTAAAGTTAGAGGGTAGCAGATTCAGGAGAAATTTGAGGAAACATTTTTTTACAGAAAGGGTGGTAGATTCATGGGCCCCTATTTATGAAAGTCTGGTGGACCTGATCCGACAGTGTGGATCAGGTCCGCCAGACCTCGCTGAATACGGCGAGCAATACGCTCTCCGTATTCAGCATTGCACCAGCAGCTCACAAGAGCTGCTGGTGCAATGCCACCCCCTGCAGACTCGCGGCCAATGGGACGCCAGCAGGGGGGTGTCAATCAACCCAATCGTACTCGATTGGGTTGATTTCCGGCGATGTCTGTATGCCTGCTCAGAGCAGGCGGACAGGTTATGGAGCAGCGGTCTTTGTGACCGCTGCTTCATAACTGCTGTTTCTGGCGAACCTGCAGGCTCGCCAGAAGCACAGGTATCAAGCTCCATACGGAGCTTGATAAATATGCCCCAGTGAATAAACTTCCATTTGAGGTGGTAAACACAAAGACTGTAAAGGAATTTAAAAATGCCTGGGACATGCATAAGGCTATCCTTAGGAAAAACTAACGTAATATGGGTAGACTTGATGGGCCTTTTTGGTTCTTATCTACCGTCAAATTCTATGTTTCTATGTTTCTATGTATGGTCTGCTTTTAAATTGCTGAGTCCTGCGACACCATTTATGAGGTTGTGTTTGCTTGACTCCCCTCTATATCTATATTATACAAATTATTACTACTACACAATACACATGAAGTCCCATCATACACCAAGTAATGGAAAAAAAATACCTACAATCTGAAATAGCAATCCAAGACTGGTCCACCATTTTTTCAACAACCAAAAACGCCTCTATCTCCACTAGGGTGCAATAAACTAACTTTAAATTCCTCACTAGATGGTACCTTACCCCCAATAGGCTGACACAATATACAATATAGATCTACAATTGGTAAATGTTGGAGAGGCATTTTTGCAGAATTAGTCCTAAACTGGACTCCCTTTGGTTGGATGTACTAAGAGAAATGTCAAAGATAGTGGGAAAGATAGTACCCAATCACCTTAAACTATAACTTTTTCTCTCTCTGCCTAAATTAGATAACAAGATGACAAAAGTCTTACTTCTAATAATGTTAAATAGTATCAAAACTTTGATACCTATTCACTGGAAATCCCCACGGTTCCTACCTCCACTGAATGGAGGTCGCAGGTGGAGACTTTGCTGCACTTGGAGAGGTTTCACCATATCCAAGCAGGAACTATAGATATACACGAACATATGCTAGAGACCTGGAAAAAAATCCAATCTCACAGGTAGCTGAAACCTACCTCTCTGTATGCTTTAATTTGGCCAGTCCTCATAACAGTCCTACGCTAATATGGACTGCTTCCATTTTCTGAACATTACCTCAAATAACAAATATATTTCCCCTCATTCCCCTTCCTACTTATTCCATCCCGCTCTTCTTGATGCGGCCCACTCTCTATCCCTTCTTTCCATTTTATCCCCCTTTCTTCAAAACATTTTAAAGCAATCCACTTAGAATGGAAACACAGACACATATTTTGAACAAGGAAGTTTTTATTTTTTACTTCAAAACCGATTCTTTCTTTGTGTGACATGCTTAAACATTTAGGCATCAGAATTGATTCACTTCTTTATTGTATAATTTATTAAATTAAAACATATAATGGACTTCGGAACATTGAGCAACTGGAGGATCTTCAGAATACTTACAGCACTTTGGAATAGTCTCCAGTATGATTTATCAGTTTGCAGATAAAGGGCGCCATGTACTAAGCTTCGAAGTGACCGTCCGTCTGTATTTCCACGTCAAAATTCGCTCACGATCTGCATCTCGTATTTACCAATCTGCGATCAAATAGAAAAACCACTATTTTTCATCAACTATCGTAATTTTACGCAACTGATCCTTCCTAAGCCTTTTTCCACTTACTACATGTTCGATCGCACATAAATTTGCTTTAATCGGAAATTATGAATGTTACAATTAATCCGCGCGCTCCAACTTTCACTGTAACTTCGCGTGATTTGCTTCACGACCATTTAGGTAGTGAATACAATAGAAAACTATAGGGGGTATCAACCTGACGCCAGGTTGAAGTACTTAAGTGAAAGGACTAGACTACTATTGTATCATTATTGTTTTTTGGATCACTGAATGAAGATGGATACACTTTTACACATGTTTCTTTTCTGATTGATTCAATTACGAGGAAGAAGTGCTATACAGGCACCGGTTGACAACAATGGATTGCAAAGAAGGAGAGGTAGAAGAATCAGAGTCCCTAGAGTTTTCCTTCCACGTATGGGTTTGGAAGGCATTTCTGATCGTGAGAGTATCCAGAGATTCCATTTGGACAGAGAAGCTGTTATGGAACTTTATAATGAAATAGCAGAATACCTGGAGCCTATGACAGTGTGTTCACAAGCCATACCCGGACTATTAAAACTGTTGGCAGCCTTACATTTTTTTGCCACCGGTTCATTCCAAGCTGTGTCTAGCGTTATAATTGGCATCAGCTAGTCTGCTTTTTCAAGGCACTTAACCAAAGTAATTGATGCATTGATGGTTGTCTTTCCAAGGTAGGTGTGCCTTCCATCGACTCCTGAAGATTGGCAATCTGTGAAGTCCAATTTTTATAGAATGTCCGGAATGCCCAATGTTCTTGGAGCCATCGATTACACCCATGTTGCAGTCAAACCATCACGAGAATGTGAGGAAGTTTTCAGGAACTGAAAACAGTACCATTCCCTCAATGTTCAGATGGTGTGTGACCATGAAACATGAAAATAATCAGTGTCCATTCTAACTTCCCTGGATCCTGCCATGATTCGTATATCTTGCGTCAGTTTGGGTTTTATCGGAAGTTTGAGGAGGGAGAGATGCCTGAAGGATGGCTGTTAGGTAATTATATTTTTTTGTTGTTATGTAAAATAGAGTATTATTTTTATTGTCAAATTTCGTTAATGTTATGGAGTTTGATGATATATGTAACTCAAAAACATAGTTAATTCTCTTTAAAATTATCATCTTTATCATATTAGAAATGTTAATCATTATTTTTATTTTTTTTTCATAGGGGACGCTGGTTGTTTCAGTAGAGAATGGTTATTCACACCATATAACAATCCTTGAAGAAGATGTGAGGTGAAATTCAACGAGGCACACATATCCACCTGAGGAATCATCGAGAGAGCTTTTGGATTGTTAAAAATGCGCTTTCGTTGTCTTGACCATTCAGGTGGTGTGATGCAGTATGCTCCCGAAAAGGTTGAAAAAATTATTCTTGTATGCTGCATTCTTCATAACATTGCAATAAGAAGAGGATTTGAAATTGAGGATGCAGAAGAAATATCATTTGAGAACTTCCCTGAGGTCATCTGTAATGATGCATCAGCAAGACAGGCCATTAACGCCAAAAATTATGTTGCTGAAAACTATTTTAAAGATTGATTTCATCAATAGATTTTATTCACAGGACTCCTATTTTTTGTCGCTTAAATAAAAATCTAAATTGTCAATTTCTGAATAAACATTTTGTTTTTTCATCATATACTTTGTGTGATTGACCATTTTTTTTATTTGTTTTAATTTTTATAATTTTATGAATTGTAAAAAAAGGTCACATTAGAGAATGATTATTAATAAAACTTTACTTTTTATTTAAAACAAACATATTGCACAATAACTATATAAACTAAATAATCATAACAATATATAATTACATGACTCTCCTACATTACAAAATAACCTAAACTACACTATTGATAACTATATTGAACTTACACTAAAAAAAATATACAGAAAACTTCATTTACATTTAACATTTCTTATTATTCACATATTACTTTTACATCCAAAAATAAAAATAAAAAGATACTGCCAATAAATAGTACAACTTTACAATTATTGTATCCAAATAATTCTAACAATTTAGCAAATATAGAATAATGTTGCATAGAAACACTGAATACGCGATATTTAGAACATTTTGAGATTTGACACACCCATCTAGAAAGTTGCTATGCGACCAGGGAGGATGAAGAGAATTGCACATCTGGGTAAATGATAATTCTAGTCTATGTAAAGGACAGATATTTTCCAAAATGCTTAGGGGGTGTACGGGGGGTCATGCAAGATGAAAGGGACAAAACTATATATGAAATGATACGCAGAATGTATCGTGTATCAAAAATGAAAAGGACCAGGCGTCAATGTTTGAGACGCTACAGTGATGTTAAACATTGAGAACCACTATATTACCAATCCATTAGGAGCCTTTTAAGGACATGTAAGTTTATAAAATTGTTTTTATATTAATATTTGTTTATGATTTATTGGTAATCTAATACTGAAAAAAAATAAAAAAAAATAAAACGTAGTTGTTTTTAAAATTTACATCCCTGCATTTAAAAAAAATATATAATTTAAAATCATAATCAAATTATTATTGTTTTAAATTATAAATTCTATGATAAGTTCATCATCAATATGAGACATGAAAGAATAATCAGGTTTCAGTGTACCATATTGATCACTTTCATGTCCATAGTGGTTCTTACTGGTATCTATTAACATTATGATTTATGTTTTTCTAAATTTTAATTGTAAATTATTGTTATGTACAAAATTCTTAAAAATCGAAACACTCTAAAAATGTTAAAAACTAAAAACTCTAAACTTGATTTTACAAAATCTAAAAAAAAGATAAACTTTTCAAAAATAAAGTACAAATAACAATATTTTTCAAAATTCTAAAAAATCTAAACACTATAAACATTATAAAATATCAAAAGTGAAAACTTTATTTTATAATATGTCAAAAAACTTAGACACTTTTAACAAACATATGTACAAATAACAATAATAACATCTTATAGATAAAAAAAAAAGTAATAATAGAAAAATAAATTTGTTGAATTTTGTTTTGTATATCTGTATTCACTATTTCAGATAAGAAGAAAGAAAATATTTGTGGTGCTCCTCCTCCACTTTATGTAAGGCCTATTCTAAATTTGAAACCTAGAAGTGAGGCTAGATCCCCACCCTTGCCACTGTCTTTGCTTGACAGACAATTGTCCCCACAGAAAGGAGGTGTCAGGTGCCTAACTGTCGTTCATACACCTCAAGGTACAAAAGGAACCATGGTTTAAATATCTATAGTTATAGAACTGATAAATTCAATCATGATTAGCTTTTTGTGTTATTAACAGAAACCAATAAAAGAGTGTTGAAAACGAAGAAAACAAGGTTCACAAGAATATTTCAAATGTCTTCTGCAGAAGGTATTTTTCTTATATTTTGTACCATTACATTTTTCACATTCAAATTTTTGTAATTGTATTCTTAAATAATCTTTCATAGATAGTGACAATGAAGAAAATAATGCTCCTGAAAGGATGTCATTAACTTCACCCTCAATTCAACTAGGTAATTGTTTATTATTTTTAGATTTACTATATTATTATAGATTATAGTCAAATCAATAAAAAAATATATACCTCGATTTATAAATATATTTTTCAGATGCAAGTAGTGAGAAAAACTCAACCAATATTTCTGATATTGATAATGACTTGGACATATCTATGGTATACAAGTACATCTATGAAAAATACCACCTCTAATATAAATGGTAATACAATTTTGTTAACTGCTTATTAGCAATCTATTTTTATTATAAAACTGGTCTCACAATCCTTAATTTTTTTTAATTTTTTTTTTCCTTATCTAGATTCCGGGGTACAAGTTGTATCACAAGTGCAATCCTCTGTTTGTGAAGAAATTAAACAAATAATGGATACTATCAAGAATTTAAATACACAGGTTCAAAATCTCTACAACAGTTATGTTGTGGAAAACAGATAAGCAATGATTGCATTTTAATTATTTTTTTTTTTTTTTTGCACTTTGATGACATTAAAATTGTCATATTTTTGTATGTTAAAATGGTGAATTTCAAAACCAACAATGACTGTAGTGGCCGGGAGGACCCTCATATTTTTTTTTTATAATGCCTTTTTGTTTCATATTTGTTAATAATTGGGATGTAATAAATCTTTGTGTACAATTAATTTTAAACCTTTAAATGATTAAAAGTAAATTTCAAACAGAATAAGAAAATAAAATCAAATAACAATAAACTTTAATAAAACTATGTACAAATAACAATAAAAATATATTCTGGATCAACAAAAAACAATAATAATAACTGCAAAAAGTAAAAATAAATGCACTAATTTAACCTTGGTCTTTTTGGATCTGGCGACTCTTAGCTCTAATGTCTATCTCTAATAAAATCTAACAAAGTTTGCATAGTATTTTGAGCCATTTGCATGTTGTTTTCAGCTATTGCCAAGGCCCTGGTTATATGTTGGTTCCTTTCCCTGTCTATTTCTCTTTGGCAGTGAAAGATTTCACGGTCCAGTTCCAACCATTGCTGGGAATAATTGTCAAACCTTTCTAAATGTCCAGACAAAATATCCTGAACCTGTCTACTGTCTGCTCTATATCCTCTGGCAAGATTTAACATCTCATTTAGAGCAGCATCTTCCAAAGGTGCCTGCTCTTGGACAATAGGTTCAGCTTGTGGTTGTTCCAAAGGTTCAATTGCCTGTTCTTGAACTACATGATCAGGTGGTGAATTTGTATTTTCATCATCAATACGGGGGTTTATTACAGGCTCATGAATATCCAAATCCTGATCTTGTGCCATCTGTGTTAGGTCAGGAGTCAGACTTCCGCTTTCTTGAGATCTAACCTCTGGTGCTGGAACTGGAACAAGATTCAGAATGACCTCTCTAGAAGAATCATCCTCCTCACCGATATCTAATAAAAAAAAATAAATAGAAATTTAGCATTAATTTATAAAAAAAAAAGGGTAGATCAAAATTTGTTCCTACAGTAATGGTTAGAGGGGTTACTATACAAGAGAAATTTATACAGTCATGTTGGATTTAAACAATAAGATTAAAGGCCTTCCTAATAAATAATTGTGATTTTACATGGTAAAACTGTTTGCATATAAAATCCATCCATCTCACAGTCTCACAGTTTGAATATCAATCAAAGTTTTAAATTTTAGAGTTAGTTTGTACCAAAATTATTTGTCTTGTCATCCTATATTTACTTTGCAAAAGTAACTTACCATCGAAAAGTGGTGCAGAATCGGTCACCATGACTTTGAAGAGACGTCCAACATCTGCTGTAAAAATAAAAATTAAAGATTAATATCTAGTTTATATTAAAATATTTAGAAGGTGTATATATAAGTGGTTTAAAGATACATACCAGAGCTTCTTCCAACAGCTGTATCTGGTGTACTGCTCCTTACATCTGGAATAGTATCTGCAGACGATAGGCTGTGGCTGGTATTGGTTGTTGAAGTATATATTGCCCATGTTGTGGTTCTTGTCTTATATTCAAATGCTGTGATGTTGAAGGACGTGCTAGCTGTGATGAAGAGGTAGATGGGGTATGGACAGATGCAGAGGTCGATGCTCGAACAGAACCACCTATGAAATAGTAAATACAGATTTCAATTAATACATTCAATAAAATTAAAACTTTAGGTGCAATTTTTGCAATGCTAATTAAATGTAAAATGTACTCCTATTATTCAATTTTCTACCTTCAATTTGTATCTTTACAAATTTCATGATTCCAATAGAGAATACAATTTAAAAAAAAATCCAATTTACTTCTATTATCTAATTTGCTTCATTCTTTAGATATCCTTTGTTGAAGAAATAGCAATGGACATGGGTGAGCCAATGACAAGAGACATCTATGTGAAGCCAACAATCAGCAGCTACTGAGCATATCAATATATGTTTTTCAACAAAGAATATAAAGAAAATAAAGCTAATTAGATTATAAAAATAAATTATACAGTTGATTAGAATTGCATGCTCTTTATAAATCAAACATTTGGGTTTCATTTAACTTCAAAAAAGTGATTTCCATGTTCCATGTAGTCCTTATTTTTTAAAATAAATTAAGCAATAGAAAAAAAATGGAGTATATTAGAAACTTGAAAATGTTTTTCATGCTCTCTTTATGAATCATGAATGCATAATTTTTGGTTCACTGGAACTTTAAAGAAATAGATACAGAGAGAAGTAATCAAATTAATAAATCAATTTTAAAGGGACAGTAAACCAAAAATTGTTCAATCATGATTCTGTTACAGAATACAATTTTATAATACATTAACGTAAGAGACACATATTTGGTGCAGACAATTAAACAATATAAATATTAATTTGGAGATTAATTTATAATTACCTCGAATATTGCTATCACAGTCATCGGTTATGCCCTCAATGACCTCCGTGCCAAGCCTCTGTAAAACTTTTCTTTCAAAGTCAGTCAAAACTGCGACATAAGGTTGTCTGCCTACAGTACCTTGTGCATATTGCTTTTCTTTTGCAATTTTGGCTTTAGTTTGACGCTTTATATCGTTGAACCTTTTTTTGCAGGAGTCAATATCTTTTTTAGTTGGTCCTTGAGCACTCACTGCGTCACTAATTTTTTCCCAAATAAACTTCTTACGAGCACCGGGGGTTTGCTTGACTCGACTACCATAAATATTGTCATAATATTCGAGTACTAGATCAACAAGTACAACATTCTGTTGATGAGAGAAATTAGGGTTGCGAGTCTTCTTAGAAGTAGCTGAATCTCCGGAGCAAGCCATCTTCTCAAAGTGAATACCGAAAAGTAAATAAACAATATTCTAAGATTTCTGGGAAAATGCACATTCTTATACATGTCAGCATCCAGACGTTGCCGCTTGTCTGACGATTATGACACCTAGATGGTCACGTGGGTGAAGAACTAAACCAATTAGGTTGCAGACTGCTTCGTAACTTTTGTAGGTTACTGTGACTTGAAAAACAATAATATTTTTGTATATTTAAAAATTAACCTTTATAAGTATCTTTTAAAAAGACAGCTTTTGTGGATGATAGTGCTGCCCTTGAAAATTAAAGTTTATTCACATTGTATTAATTAAGCTATATTCATAGCAAGAACATATAGTAGATTTGCACTTTATAATATAAAAATAATGACACAACATTAATGATTTTTTAAAATAATAATTCACATACCACTATACACATCACAGTTAATCAATTCTTTCAATCCAATTCATATAATATATTTTTTTCATTTTTTTATTTTAAACCTCTCGGATTATTTATATTCTTTACAAAATTTATATTTTTTACTTTTGGTTTTTATGGTTATTTTAGTATTCATCCGTTATTATGCACATTTTCCTTTTTTATCTCTTTTTTTCCGCCTCCTCTTATTATTACAAGTCAAGCAAGCATCTTAGTCAATATTAATTTTTATCCAATCTGATAAACATTTATTATCTAAGTATGAGAGGTATTTCACATTAGTTTTACATTTTCAAAGTATAAACTCTGTATTTGCTGAATACAGAATGTTACATTGTTTACCCAGCAATTGTAACACTGTTTCCATACCGCAATTCATTTGACAATGATATTCCACCGCACTAAGGATGATTGACACGCACTCTAACCAATAGAAAATCCAACCCATAGCCCAATTAGGACTCCGAGCCAAGTACAACATACGGGTATATAACACCGGATGTTAGTCGGCCCGCGTAACCCCTCTGAGGAAGCGTTAGTGAAACGCCGCGTCAGGGGTCTCCTTACTTTTAATAAGCCTCACTTGTTGTTAAAACATAGAAATATCAGCATGCTTTACTGAAAATACTTAAAATATTAGCATAAGACTTAGCCGCTTTAGCTCTGAATAGGCGCTAATGCCAGATATTTGAATTTCACGCTCAATACTCTAACTGAATCTAGCTAATCATAGCACAAACAATCTAGCTTCGGTTTGGTGTTTGATCAGTGAGAAATAGAGAGATAGGTTTTTTTCTCTCACGCTGATTTATGCTACAACCTTAGGAGTTATTATAATACTATCAGCAGTTAGCACTAGCTAACACAATCGTTTCAAAGAACTAGCCTGTAACTAGAGCTTAGACTCAATCTAGTTATACAACGTTCTATATATTTTACAAACAATATATTATCAGTAACAATTCACTAATACTCTATTTTGTGGAATAATATAATCTAGTGAACAGTAACAATTGTACAAGTTTGTAATATTATAGCTTACGATTTGTAACAAAAACTGATTAACCCATATATATTTGGGAAGGCTATTCTTTGCACACCCTGCAGAAATAAGAATATCACTCTAGGTATCACTCATCAAGCATTATGAGTAAACTGTGCCATTGATCACCATAACCATTGTTATTTAACGGAGAGATCAGCTATATATAAAACATAGTATATCTTGTTATCACACTATTTTATGATTTATCCACCACATTGTGGTGTTAAAACCAATTATCTGAAATAGTAATTTAAGTCTCATTGGTTATTTATAGGCCGTCACCTCCAGAGGTACATAACAGATTGCTTGTACCTAGATATATCAGAAGTTTTAGATTGTTATATCACAAGCAGGAATTTTTTGAGCTCAAGCATATATCTATCAATATCATATAGATTTCTATATATATGAGCACAATAATTTGGATATTATTAAAGAGCTAATACATGCCAACAAGGATTCTGTGATATAGTATAACTCTTTGGTACACTGCTCATTTGAAATCTATTGCCAAAGTCATACTAAGTTCAGTTGCAATTTTCTAACATAAAGAGCATATGCTGTTGATTCACCTAACACAGTGAGAGTGTTTTTAATTTTCAAGGGCAGCACTATCATCCACAAAAGCTGTCTTTTTAAAAGATACTAATAAAGGTTAATTTTTAAATATACAAAAATATTATTGTTTTTCAAGTCACAGTAACCTACAAATGATAACTTAAAATGATATTATCCCAGTGTATATAAGCATTTCTTTTTTTTGGGTGACTAACCTGCTTACTCAGCAAGTGTAGTCACAAACTGAACTATATTGTATTCTATATGCTTACGCACTGCTCCTTGAGTGTTGAATAATAATAGTTGACATATTATATTTATTATATTGATAAACACCCAAGTAGTAATTTTATACATTCTATCATTATAATTAGGTTCCAATTCTCTTTTCTCAGTACATGCTTCGTAACTTTGCTCTTTCATGCCGAACGAAGCTTCAAAGTTATCAATAATCCGATTGTCTTCGAGACACAATAGACACAAAATTTTACAGCTTGGTTTTTAGTACATTCATGTAACGAAGATCTATCCGTATGGTGCGAATGCCGGCGGGTTAATTCGATACGGTCTGTGCGAAAAATTTGACGCCTTAGTACATGGCGCCCAAAATGTGTATATAACCTACAGTGTAGTATGCACAGTCCGAATATTCCACTTCATATGTTTTTATGTATCATTTTTAAGTCTACTACTTTGTACGCTTTGTTTATTCTGCTCATATTTCACTTAAATACAGGAAATTAAAAAATAAAAACAAAATAAAAATGACCAATTCATCCTGTCAAAGAGTCCTCAACATCACTAGAAATAAAAAAGTATGGGTAGAGAGGGATTTTGAAGCATGGATCAGTTGAATAGCTCTAGTGGTATTATCTCTTGATTACCTACCAAGGAAAAATTTGGTCTGATCAGATGAACTAGTGAAGGTAACAATTTATTCAGACAGTTAGCTAACACTTTTGCATACATTTTGTCAGTGTTAATTAGTAAAATTGGATGGTAGTTTTGAGGGTATAAGGGAGATTTTTCTGTTTTTGGGAGTACTTCTACATGTGATGTTTACACTGACTGGGAAAAATATTCTCACTGTCCATAGAATTAAAAGTCATTTAGTGGCAAAGCAAGGATATCGTTAAATGTGGAACTTTAAGGTATCAGGCCAATCTTTCCCTTGCTTTATTTACTTCTATGGGAAATTTAGAGTGGATACCTAATAGCCTGCACGTTTGTTGTATATTTAATATATTTAAATAGTGTAGCACTGCAAGGCTGACTTCTTTACCTGTAGTTTTTAAATCATTATTAGAGGGGTGCATTTTATGTTGCTTTTTAGCCAGAGCTAGTGTGTTAATAAGCTTCTTGTACTTTTTTATCTTCTGTTTGTTTAGATTAAACTTTAGCTTGTCAGTTCACCACCCAATGTAAATATGTGGGCCAACCGGTTAGTAGAGTGTGTAGTTAATCAATACAAAAAGGGTCTTAGTATTACTAATCATTTATATGTGTATATTTGACCCAACGATTCATAAAATATTACTAAAGATGTCAGAGAAATGAAATTTGGTGTTAGAGCTTACTATATCCTCTGGTGACTTAGTACTGTACAGAGTTTTTAAAAAATAGAGAAAACTACAACATTTGCATCTTGGAGGGAATCTCATTTACATTTGCTCCATATGTTTTACTTAACCCCTGAGTTTGATAAACACATTTTCAAACATTAACATTTTTTAATGTTGCTGGAAATGTAAGTCATATGAAGCTCCTATTCCTAAATTTTCTTTTTTTCTCCTAAAATAAAATAAACTTTGTTTTAAAGTTGTTTTTTTGGCTTGATAAGATTACTAGGAAATCTTGGGACCAAAAATTAAACAAAATTATATTTTTGATCAATGAAAAAAGATTTAAAAAAAAAACACTATAAGTTTATTAATATGGTAATTGTAACTGCTCGAAATTAAATTTTTAAAACTTTGTTATCAAAGAGAGTCCCAAACTTAAAATAACTGATAATCAAATGATGTAATCATATAATTATTGATCAATATGGAGTGAACCAAAACTATTTCAATAACCAAAGGTGTGTTTACATTAAATCATATGATTTAAAGGGACTCTGAACCCAATTTTTTTCTTTCATGATTTAGATAGCGCATTCAATTTTAAGCAACTTTCTAATTTACTCCTATTATCAAATTTTCTTCATTCTCTTGGTATGTTTATTTGAAAAGCAAGAATGTAAGTTTAGATGCCGGCCCATTTTTGGTGAACAACCTGGGTTGTTCTTGCTGATTGGACAGCACCAATAAGCAAGTGCTGTCCATGGTCTGAACCAAAAATTAACTAAATTATTCCTATTTAAAACTAAATACTTACCTATAAAATAAACCCTAAGATAGCTACAATATAATTAATAATTACATTGTAGCTATTTTAGGATTTATATTTATTTTACAGGCAACTTTGTATTTATTTTAACTAGGTACAATAGCTATTAAATAGTTAATAACTATTTAATAGCTACCTAGTTAAAATAATTACAAAATTACCTGTAAAATAAATCCTAACCTAAGTTACAAATACACCTAACACTACATTATCAATAAATTAATTAAATTAATTAACTACAATTATCTAAAATAAAATACAATTAAATAAACTATACTATAGTACAAAAAAAAACACACTAAATTAAAAAAAATAAAAAAATATTACAAGAAGTTTAAACTAATTACACCTAATCTAAGCCCCCTAATAAAATAAAAAGCCCCCCAAAATAATAAAATTTCCTATCCTAAACTAAATTACAAATAGCCCTTAAAAGGGCCTTTTGCGGGGTATTGCCCCAAAGTAATCAGCTCTTTTACCTGTAAAAAAAGTACAACCCCCCCAACATTACTACCCACACACCCCTACTCTAAAACCCACCCGATCCCCCCTTAAAAAAACCTAACACTACCCCATTGAAGATCATTGAAGACCTACCTTGAGCCGTCTTCACCCAGCCGGGCCGAAGTCTTCATCCGATGGGGCAGAAGAGGACATCCAGACCGGCAGAAGTCTTCATCCTATCCGGGCAGAAGAGGACATCCGGACCGGCAGAAAGCTTCATCCAAGCGACATCTTCTATCTTCATCCATCCGATGAGGAACGGCTCCATCTTGAAGACCTCCGGCACGGAGCATCCTTCTAGGCCGACGACTAATGACGAATGAATATTCCTTTAAATGACGTCATCCAAGATGGCGTCCCTCGAATTCCGATTGGCTGATAGGATTCTATCAGCCAATCGGAATTAAGGTAGGAAAAATCAGATTGGGGGGATTATTTATATTTATTTAAATAATAATTAAGTTAGGGGGGTGTTAGGGTTAGACTTAGGTTTAGGGGATAATACATTTAATGCAGGCGGCGGCGGTGTAGGGGGGTCAGATTAGATGTTAATATATTTAATGTAGGTGGTGGCGCTGTAGGGGGGTCAGATTAGAGGTTAATATATTTAATTTAGGTGGCGGCGGTGTAGGGGGGTCAGATTAGGGGTTAATACATTTAATGTAGGTAGCGGCGGGATCCGGGAGCGGCGGTTTAGGGGTTAAACACTTTATTTAGGTGCGGCGGGGTCTGGGAGCTGCGGTTTAGGGGTTAATACATATAATGTAGGTGGCGGTGGGCTCCGGAAGCGGCAGTTTAGGGGTTAATACTAGGATAGGTTTATTGCGGTGTGGGCTATGGCGGTTTAGGGGTTAATAATTAGGCTTATTGCGTTGTGGGGGGTTGTCGGTCTAGGTGTTAATACATTTATTATTAGGAGTGAGAGGGGGGATTGCGGATATAGGGGTATACGTGTCGGGCTTATTTTTGGGAGGCAGGTTAGACAGTTATGGGAGATTGAATATTTTAGTTACTTTTTTTAGGCGCAGGCAGTTTCTAAAGTGCCGTAAGTCACTGGCGACTCCAGAAATTTGTAGTTACGCTCATTTCTGGACATCGCTAGTTTATCTGACTTACGGCACTTTAGCAACTGCCGGCGGGGTATATGTAATACCCCGATGTGCGAGGTGAAACTACGGGCTGCGCGGGTTCCCTCGCTTGCGCCGAAAACTAAGCCGTATATCGGATCGCGCCCCAGGTGTTAAAAACTGGGATAGTAAGTAATGCCTTTCATACAGACTTAATAGAGTCATTAGATATATGAAAGCGACCTGTGGATGTATCAAGGGTTGGGTTAAGAGGGAGGTTAAAATTGCCTGCAATGTAAAGGGAGCTTTTGGGTATATCTACTATTACTACTATATCCCTGACTGTCTGGAAGAATGAGGCATGACCAGTGTGGGGAGTATAGATATTTACCAAAGTTACAGGTCTGTTTAAAAGAATACCTACTAAAATAAACTTTACCATCACTTTAACAATGGAAAGCAAATTTTTAAGAACTTTTTGAGTGAAAACTTATTTGCGACTGTGATTTTTAAAAGGCTAAATCTAATTTGGATTCAAATAACTAAACTACATGCTTCCTATATTATTCAAAACCTCATTCGGAGTGGATTGTGATAGTCCAACTCAATGCTTTCGATGCATTGTAGGGGTGATTTCTTTCATGTAATTGGCAAGAGTCCATGAGTTAGTGATGTATGGGATATACAATCCTACCAGGAGGGGCAAAGTTTCCCAAACCTCAAAATGCCTATAAATACACCCCTCACCACACCCACAATTCAGTTTTACAAACTTTGCCTCCTATTGAGGTGGTGAAGTAAGTTTGTGCTTAGATTCTACGTTGATATGCACGTCTCAGCATTTTGAAGCCCGATTCCTCTCAGAGTGCAGAGTGAAGGAAGTATCACCTATTGAATGCAATGGTTTTCCTCGCGGGAGATCTATTTCATAGGTTCTCTGTTATCGGTCGTAGAGATTCATCTCTTACCTCCCTTATTCAGATCGACGATTTACTCTCATATTCCATTACCTGTACTAATAACTGTTTCAGTACTGGTTTGGCTATCTGCTATATGTTGATAGGTGTCTTTCGGTAAGTATGTTCTCATTACTTAAGACACTCTCAGCTATGGTTTGGCACTTTATGTATTAATGTAAAGTTCTAAATATATGTATTGTACTCATATTTGCCATGAGTCAGGTTTTGTATATTTCCCTTTGCAGACTATCAGTTTCATATTTGGGAAAAAACATATTTAGGACATATTTTTATTACCTGGGTTATAGTCTTTTGTCAATTGACTGCTTTTTCATTAAATTTTGCAAGCAAAATTAGGCTCGTGAGGGTGAAAAATGCCAAAGTTTATTGCGTCATTTCCGGTGTCTTTGTTGACGCCGAGTTCCTTGCACAAGGTTGCATCCTACAATGTCACGAGTGTGTCATTTACGGATGTTGTTAGCGCCAAAACATTTTCAGTTTGTGTTGTGCGTCATACTTGCCGCCAAACAATTTAATTATTTAAAACCCCATTCCTATATGCCTGTTGCCTTTTTCTATGTCAGAGGACTATGCTGTTTGCATTTTTTTCCCCATTCCTGAAACTGCCATATAAGGAAATTGATAATTTTGCTTTATATGTTGTTTTTTTTATCTTACATTTGCAAGATGTCTCAAACTGATCCTGTCTCAGAAACCACTGTTGGAACACTGCTTCATGATAACAGTTCTACCAAAGCTAAGTGCATATGTTGTAAATTTGTGGAGATTATATCTCCAGCTGTGGTATGTAATAGTTGTCATGATAAGCTTTTACATGCAGAGAATGTGTCCATCAGTAATAGTACAATGCCTGTTGTTCCTTCAATATCTAATGTACATGATATACCTGTGAATATAAAATATTTTATTGCTGATGCGATTCAGAAGGCTTTGTCTGCCATCCCGCCTTCTAATAAACGTAAAAGGTCTTTTAAAACTTCTCATAAAGTTGATGAATTTTCAAATGACCGACAACATACTGAATTATCCTCCTCTGATGAGGATCTATCTGATTTAGAAGATCCTTCCTCAGATATTGACACTGACAAATCTACTTATTTATTTAAAATGGAGTATATTTGTTCCATTTTTAAAAGAGGTGTTGATTACATTGGATATTGAGGAAACTAGTCCTCTTGATATTAAAACTAGTAAACGTTTAAATTCTGTTTATAAACCTCCTGTGGTTACTCCAGAGGTTTTTCCAGTTCCTGATGCTATTTCTGATATGATTTCTAAGGAATGGAATAGGCCTGGAACTTCTTTTATTGCTTTTTTAAGGTTTAAAAAATCGTATCCTTTGCCAGCAGTTAGATTGGAGTTTTGGGAAAAGATTCCCAAAGTTGATGGGGCTATTTCTACTCTTGCTAAACGTACTACTATTCCTATGAAATATATTACTTATTTTAAAGACCCTTTAGATAGGAAACTTGAATCTTATCTAAGGAAAGCTTATTTATATTCTGGTTATGTTCTCAGGCCTGCCATTTCTATGGCTGATGTTGCAGCTGCATCAACTTTTTGGTTGGAAAGCTTAGCACAACAGGAAATGGATCCTGATTTCTCTAGAATTGTTCGCTTGCTTCAACATGCTAATCATTTTATCTGTGATGCCATTTTTTATATCATCAAAATTGATGTTAAATCTATGTCTTTAGCTATTTTAGCTAGAAGACCTTTGTGGATCGAATATTGGAATGCTGACATGGTATCTAAGTCTAGATTACTATCTCTTTCTTTTCAAGGTAATAAGTTATTTGATTCTCAGTTGGATTCGATTATTTCAACTGTTACTGGGGGAAAGGGAGTTTTTTTGCCTCAGGATAAAAGACCTAAGGGTAAATCTAAAGCTTCTAACCATTTTCGTTCCTTTCAACAAAATAAGGAATAGAAACCTAATCCTTCCCCCAAAGAATCTTGTTCCAATTGGAAACCTTCTTCAAGTTGGAGTAAATCCAAACCGTTTAAGAAATCAAAGCCAGCCCCCAAGTCTGCATGAAGGTGCGGCCCTCATTCCAGTTCAGCTGGTAGGAGGCAGATTAAGATTCTTCCAAAACATTTGGGCAGATTCTGTCTAAAATCAATGGATTCAGAGCTTTGGCTCTCATGGGTACCGAATAGGATTCAGAGTAAGACCTCCTGTGAGAAGATTTTTTCTCTCACGCATCCCAGCAAATCCAGTAAAGGCTCAGGCTTTCCTGAAGTGTGTTTCAGACCTGGAGCTTTCAGGTGTAATCATACAAGTTCCATTTCAGGAACAGGGTCTGGGGTTTTATTTAAATCGTTTCATTGTCCCAAAGAAAGAAAATTCATTCAGGCCAGTTCTGGATCTGAAAATTTTGAATCGTTATGTAAAAGTGCCAACTTTCAAAATGGTGACTATAAGGACTATTCTGCCTTTTGTTCAGCAAGGGCATTATATGTCAACAATAGACTTACAGGATGCATATCTTCATGTTCAGATTCCTCTAGACCACTATCAGTTTCTGAGATTCTCTTTTCTATACAAGCATTACCAAATTGTCGCTCTTCCATTTGGCCTAGCGACAGCTCCAAGAATCTTTTCAAAAGTTCTCGGTGGCCTACTCTCTGTAATCAGAGAACGGGGTATTGCTGTGTTTCCTTATTTGGACGATATCTTGGTACTAGCTCAGTCTTTATATTCTGCAGAATCTCACACAAATCAACTATTGTTGTTTCTTCAAAGACATGGTTGGAGGATCAATTTACCAAAAAGTTATTTGATTACTCAGACAAGGGTCACCTTTTTAGGTTTCCAGATAGATTCAGTGTCCATGACTCTGTCTCTAACAGACAAGAGACGATTAAAATTGGTTTCAGCTTGGAGGCTTCCGGGAGGCGGAGCTACTGGATCGCAGCAAGGACAAGAGCTCCTCTAAACGCTGCACCAAATAACGGCAGAAAACCCAGAACAAAGCTCCTGCAGTAAAGGCTCAGGCTTTCCTGAAGTGTGTTTCAGACCTGGAGCTTTCAGGTGTAATCATACAAGTTCCATTTCAGGAACAGGGTCTGGGGTTTTATTTAAATCGTTTCATTGTCCCAAAGAAAGAAAATTCATTCAGGCCAGTTCTGGATCTGAAAATTTTGAATCGTTATGTAAAAGTGCCAACTTTCAAAATGGTGACTATAAGGACTATTCTGCCTTTTGTTCAGCAAGGGCATTATATGTCAACAATAGACTTACAGGATGCATATCTTCATGTTCAGATTCCTCTAGACCACTATCAGTTTCTGAGATTCTCTTTTCTATACAAGCATTACCAAATTGTCGCTCTTCCATTTGGCCTAGCGACAGCTCCAAGAATCTTTTCAAAAGTTCTCGGTGGCCTACTCTCTGTAATCAGAGAACGGGGTATTGCTGTGTTTCCTTATTTGGACGATATCTTGGTACTAGCTCAGTCTTTATATTCTGCAGAATCTCACACAAATCAACTATTGTTGTTTCTTCAAAGACATGGTTGGAGGATCAATTTACCAAAAAGTTATTTGATTACTCAGACAAGGGTCACCTTTTTAGGTTTCCAGATAGATTCAGTGTCCATGACTCTGTCTCTAACAGACAAGAGACGATTAAAATTGGTTTCAGCTTGGAGGCTTCCGGGAGGCGGAGCTACTGGATCGCAGCAAGGACAAGAGCTCCTCTAAACGCTGCACCAAATAACGGCAGAAAACCCAGAACAAAGCTCCTGCAGCTTTCCCTTACAAGCTGGTTGCCTTTATTACAGCCAGGGCAGTCAAATCTTGTGGGATTCTATTGTGGAGGGTCACTATACCGCCCTCACCACGGAAGGGAAAAAACGTTATGGAAAGAAGGGTGCGAAAGTGACGCCATCTTAACACAGACTCAGAATGGCACTCAAGCATATTAGTGCGAACAAGGAACTGAGCTGAAAGACATTGAAAGCAGAGACTACCTGAATGACTGTAGCAATAGAGCTAAGTAGACGATTTAACAAATTTTTACTCGAACCACATTACCTTCTTCCTTCTTTCCCCTCCTCCCTTCCGAGCTCACTAAACATCTCTCCCACGTGTTGGCCTATACCTATTTACACTGCATAAAAGCTGAGTAAGACAGGCCTATGAACGGTTCCAAGCTGTCTTTTACACTGCACTGAGCAGCTGGTTTCCTTCTTTTTACTGGGTCTCTGGCTGCTGAAAAAAAAAACACGCACCTACACTTGCAGTTTAACAGCATCAGATGAGACAGAGTTTGGGAGACTGAGAGATCATCATAGGATTAAAGTGCCTGGTGCATGGTGGGGAGGAAGAGGGGAGAATACCTGAGCTTAAGCACTGGAGCACAAAGGAAACATATCTCATATCTCAAGCCTCATTAAGTTTAACACTAAATGAACATACTGTGGTTTCTTTGAGGGGCCCATGTTAAAGTCTAAGTCACCATCTATTATGGATAGCTGAAATTAAGAATATGTACCAGACTTCCAGCAAACCTTACTAGTGTCTCTTCTCCTGATTTGCTTAGTTAGTTGCATTTAAAGGTGGACTATCTTCCCTGGAACTCTGTCTAATGACTCATACCCTCAGTTGCTTTGCTACTCTTTATTTGAACCCTGATGAGTGAAAGGAAAAACACTCTCCAACAAGTGTATGCAGAAGTACTACTCTAGCTTTGCCAAGACTACTGGCAAGATGGCGAATAGGTAGAAGAACCAGGAAAGAAAGACAAAACAGGCAGCAGAAATGCAAGCTGCAGATCACATCTCAATGGAAACAACTGAAACACACTTGCAAGAGTTTCACCCAATTGTCACACAAATTTCAGCACTTTTCCTTCAAAAGTTGGAACAGCTCCAGACAGGCCTGGATTCTCTCTCCTCGGAATTTATAAGCTTCTCATCTAGACTTCAGCACATAGAACAAAGAGTGAGTGATGAGGAGATAAGGCAACGAGAAACATCAACAAAGGTAGCGTCTCTAGAGGTTCAAAATAAGCTGCTGGTTGACAAGATTGACGACCTAGAGAATCGTTCTCGATGCAATAACTTACGCATTGTCGGGCTGCCAGAAAATGTCCCCAGCTCAGAGTTACTAGTTTTTGCAGAACGTACCTTGCCTACTTTGTTGAAGCTAAGCACAGATGAAATTCCATGTACAGCCGAAAGAGCTCATAGAGTGGGCAATATGAGCCGAGACCAAAGAAATGCAAAAGGACCACAACAAGTCATGATCAAGTACCTCATCTTTAGAGATAAGATCTCACTCCTCAGAGCATACCGCCAACATTCCCCTGTGCTATATGAAGGCCAGAAGATTTTGATATTTCAAGACTATTCAGCAGAGATCTCAAGAAGGCGTAGGGAATTCACGCCGTACTGTAAATCACTACTAGAAGCAGGGCGCTCAGTATCACTGCTATTTCCAGCAAAACTTAAACTGTAAACCAAGCAAGGCATTAAATTCTTCGAGGATCCTAAACAACTTAAAAACTTTCTGAGACGGGAGGAAATGGACAAAGAAATGGACAATTGAGAGCCACTTTCCATAATTGTTGTTCCATTATATTATAAAATATGTAACTAATCAACCTTTTTGTTTCTCCAAGATGGAGGGGAGAGAGAACAATGTCATGGGAGAGAGGGTTTAGAGCTAACACAGTCAGATGAATACTTTTAACCTCAGATAGCATTTAGAAAAGCCTTTCCCAGGTTTGGTAAGCTGGGTAGAAGACCATATGAGATAGTTTAGTTCCTTTTAACACGCCACATAGCTAGGAATTAACTACAAGTCTGGGAACCTGCCATAATAAATAATGAAGCGGTGGGAGTCGCTGTAGATTCTCTTAGCCGCTCATAAATCTGTTTCACTAACTTTATTTAAAACCCTCACAAGAATACAGATGGAGGTCTGGTACAGAATATTTAGAGATGGGCGAGTTGCGACAGAAAAAGAAGGCCCATCTAGTTAATAGTTATAAGAAATATTCTCAGAATGTACTTGATTGTTTTTTGTTTCTCTTGTTTATTATTGTTTTGCTAATGCGCGCTCTCTTGTTTGAGTTCCATGTGCCCCTCCTCTCTCTCTGAGGTCGCAAACGAATATACTGTTTCTCGGATAAGCAAGTTCCCAACAACTATGCTCAGACAAGGTACATACCACGACACCGAGCACTCTACACACTAAGACACAATGGCCAATGATATACGTATAGTAAGTTGGAATGTAGGGGGAATAACTTCGCCACAGAAACATAGATCTATCTTACAATATTTAAGATTGAAAAATACAGATATTGCCATTTTGGAGGAGGCACATCTTTCTAAAGTGGAGCACCAAAAACTAAAACAAGGTTGGGTGGGAGAGGTGATTAATACCACGTATGAGCAGACTAGAACTAGGGGCATAGCAATACTTTTTAAGAAAAACCTGACATACACCATATCCAAAACTCTCATAGACCCCAATGGAAGGTATCTTATGGTACAATTAGAGATGCAGGGGTTGTCATTTGCACTGATAGGAGTTTATGGGCCCCAAACACAGAAGCAAACATTCTGGAGAGACTTACAGATAAAGATAGTTCAGTTTGCTTCCCAACCCCTCATAATGGGGGGAGATTTTAACATAGCACCACAAACTCCAGCAGACAGATTCCACAACCCCCAAGAGGCCGAAAGTAGGGCCCAGAACTACTCAAAACTCTAGGAAAGAATCAAATATACTCAAAATGCTCATGAAACACTTAAACCTCCAAGATATTTGGAGAGCCAGGTACCCAGAACATAGAAACTACACATGCATGTCAACAACAAATGATACACTCTCTAGGCTTGATTATTTTCTACTCCCCGCTAACATTTGTAACAAAGTGACAGAGACAGGAATTGACCCTATAACAGTTTCAGACTATGCCCAAATAACCTTAAAGATTCAACATGGTCAGACACAGAGAAAGAGCAACAAATGGGTATTCCCAAGCTATCTCTACAAAGATCCTAACTTTTATAGACACTTAATAGGGGAGTGGCAGTCTTATAAAGCACTAAATGAAACACACACAAACAGCCCTCTATTGTATTGGGAAGCTGCAAATGCAGTCTTAAGAGGGGTAATCTCAGCATATGCAGCAAACATAAAGAAAAAACATAAAGCGAAGTCTGATCTCCTTTGAAACAGATCATAAATGCTAGGAACAGGTATCTAAGACAACCCTCAGAACGGAATAGGATGAGATACAAAGAAATAAAAACAAATAGAGATAGCTATTTACTTCAGCAAGCAAACAATTTACACTCTAGAAAACAAGCCAAATTCTATAGATTTGGAAATAATACGGGCAAACTCCTAGCTAATATAACCAAACTTACAAAGAAAAGGACCACAATTATGGCAGTTAAAAACGACAATAGAGCATTGAATGAAGAAAAAGATTTTACTATTCAGCTTAACATATTGAATAGTAAAATCACACAAAAAGAAATTCTGGACACGATCAAAACGTTAACTCTAGACAAAACACCGGGCCCTGATGGGCTTCCAGCTGAGTTTTACAAAATCCTGGGTTTGGAACTATGCCCCACCCTGGAGCAACTTTACAATGGTATTTTAGAAAATACAGTTGTCCCATCCACGAGACTGGCGGAGGCAAATATAAGTATTATACACAAGGAAGGTAGGGACCCTCTGTTAGCACACTCTTATCGTCCTATATCATTGCTGAACCAGGACTACAAGATACTCACAAAAATTCTAGCTAATAGACTAGCAGAGATCTTACCACGCATAATTCATAAAGACCAAACAGGGTTTGTCAAGGGGAGATCATCTGTTCTAAATATTAGAAAAGTACAGAAGATAATCCAACATTATTGGACACTCAAGCAAAATGTTGCCACCAGGAAGGATCATAAATAGGCTGCTCTACTAATGTTAGACGCAGAAAAGGCCTTTGATAAGGTACTTTGGAAACATTTATTCACCATGTTAGGGAAGATAGGAATACAAGGAGAGTTTATTGCAGCAATTCATAATTTATATAAAATCCCACAAGCATCACTAATAGTTAATGGCATGCTAACACAACCCTTCCGTCTCTTTAGGGGTACACGCCAGGGACGCCCCCTTTCTCTACTTTTATTCAACATAGCTATAGAACCCCTGGCGTGGAAAATTAGGCAACAGTTAGAGGGCCTCAGGATAGGAGACTCCCAAATCCACTTAAATCTTTTTGCTGACGATATGATCCTGTTTGTTCAAGAGCCCCCAAAAATATCCCCATTATAATGAACCTAATAAAAGAGTTTAGTTTAGTATCTGGATATGTGATTAATATGGACAAAACAGAACTAATCTGGCTACTTAATAAAGGAGGGGAAGCTACCCCTGGTTTTGACTTCAAGATTGTGAACGATAGCTTTAAGTACTTAGGTATCATACTACATATTGATCCACGTAAATGGTACGCACCTTTACTGAAAAAACTAAAAAACCTGATACACACCTGGAAACAATTACCGATCTCCCTCTCGGGCAGAATAGGACTCATAAAGATGGTCTATTTCCCCAAACTTCTGTATTTTTTCCAGACGGTCCCGGAAATACTTAAGAGAACAGACTTGAAAACTATAACACAGATGGTTCTGGGGTTTGTCTGGAATAATAAAAAGCATAGGATTAGCTACCTGAAGCTCACAACTTCCGGAGAAAAGGGCGGGTTGGCACTCCCAAATTTTGAATAATACAATTGGGCGGCCCAGGTGAAGTTAGTGGTAGACTGGTTAGCTGGCTTAGAGAAATTTACTGATCTACAACTGGAAAGTGGTCTTATCCAGCCCTGGTCATTGCAGATGTTACCTCATATGACGCAAGCACAGGTACACAGGTGGGTGGGAGACCTCGACCTTCTCAATCAACCGGCTAGAGCTTGGAGACTCATGAGCAAATGGTTGAGTGCAAACCATAGAATAGTTCAGCTCTTACCATGGCAAGGAAACCCAGAGTTCCCGGCTGGTATTTCTACCAAAGCCTTTAAAATTTGGAGGGAGAGGGGACTACACACTGTAGGACAAACTTTACTAGAGGAAAATAAGACCATGATGACATTTGCAACTCTGCAGACCAAATTTGAGCTTCCAAAAACACATTACTATGCATATCTACAGGCAAGGCATTACCTACACTCCATCATGGAGGCGAATACTCCGACAGCACAAACACAAATTATGCAAATTATAGATCTAGCAGCAAAGGGCGTTTCTTCTATATCACCAATATATAAAAAGTTATTGCAACCGATAAACACAAAATGCATAGACAAAATTCTGGAAATATGGTCGGCAGTACTTGGTGAGCGGATTCCAGATATAGTGTTTACTGAGAGTATTAGTAAGATACGAACGGCTACCCTATCATCAGCTATGAGGGAGTCTCATCTCAAACTCTTACACAATGTTTATGTAACCCCAGATAAATTTCAGTATTGGAAAAAAGAGAGAGAGAACAAATGTCCAAAATGTGGATTTTTAGAAGCAAATATTGTTCACATGACATGGAATTGCCCCCACATAATAACATTTTGGAAAATGTTACAACATTGGCTACGCACTGCAATGCATCTCCCTGAGCTAGCTCTGACCCACCAGAATATAGTTTTGTTAAACATTGCCAATATTCCAAGGTTCCAGAGAGCCTGTATCTATAACATAATTCTTGTCGCCAGAAATCTGATATTTCAGAACTGGTTGAAACGAAATCCACCTACTGTTACACAGCTGAAAAATGCCTTACTTAAGCAAATATTTATTGAACAATTTGATGGGTTAGGAGACATACTAAAGAGAGTTAGAACCTTCCTAACTAAGTGGGAACCTTATCTTAACTGTTTGCCTAAGGGGACACGAGATATCATAATTACACCATTTAAAGACACTGATTATGTCCTGAATGCGAGATTGAGAGGTGAGGAGATATATGATTTGGCAGATCGTGAGGAGAGAGACAACAGGTGGGGCACTGGACGGAGGGCAGCGCACTGTGAGTTCGATTTAATTTAACTTCAATTGAAAGTTATTTGATGCATGTTAAAAATATAGTCTACCACAGGACTTAACTTAAATTCACCTAAGCAAGAATTAACATCTGTAAAGGTATGTTCAGTCATGTCTCAAGGATCTCTTGAAGTGTATACGATTTTTTATCCATGCAAGGACATGTAACCGGAATGGTTTTATTTCTTTTGTATTGTTTGTTTTGTTTTTCATTTAAATCTTGTAACCCCTGTGGTGACAACCAAAAATATAAATATTTAAAAAAAAAAAAATTGGTTTCAGCTTGTCGGAACCTTCAGTCTCAGTCATTCCCTTCAGTAGCTATGTGTATGGAAGTTTTAGGTCTCATGACTGCAGCATTGGACGCGATCCCTCGTTTTCATATGAGACCTCTCCAGCTTTGTATGCTGAACCAATGGTGCAGGGATTATACAAAGATATCACAATTAATATCCTTAAATCCCAATGTTCGACTCTCTCTGACTTGGTGGTTAGATCACCATCATATAGTTCAAGGGGCCTCTTTTGTTCGTCCAACCTAGACTGTGATCACAACAGATGCAAGTATTTCAGGTTGGGGAGCTGTCTGGGGATCTCTGATAGCACAAGGGGTTTGGAAATCTCAAGAGGCGAGGTTACCAATCAATATTTTAGAACTCTGTGCTATTTTCAGGGCTCTTCAGGTTTAGTGTCTGTTGAGGAGAGAACCGTTCATTTGTTTTCAGACAGACAATATCACAACTGTGGCATATGTCCATCATCAGGGTGGGACTCACAGTCCCCAAGCTATGAAAGAAGTGTCTCAGATACTTGTTTGGGCAAAATCCAGCTCCTATCTAATTTCATATCCCAGGTATAGACAATTGGGAAGCAGATTATCTCAGCTGTCAGACTTTACATCCGGGGGAGCGGTCGCTCCATCCAGATGTGTTTTCTCAGATTGTTTAGATATGGGGTCTTCCAGAAATAGATCTGATGGCTTCCCATCTAAACAAGAAACTACCCAGGTACCTGTTCAGGTCCAGGGATCCTCAGGCGGAAGCGGTGGATGCGTTAGCAGTTCCTTGGTGTTACCAACCTGCTTATATCTTCCCGCCTCTTCCAAGATCTTTCCAAAATCATCATGGAACAATCGTTTGTGTTGCTGGTAGATCCAGCATGTCCTCACAGGTTCTGGTATGTGGATCTTGTTCGGATGTCCAGTTGCCAACCTTGGCCACTTCCATTAAGGCCACACCTTCTGTTCCAAGGTCCGTTTTTCCATCAGGATCTTAAATCATTAAATTTGAAGGTATGGAAATTGAATGCCTAGTGCTTAGTCATAGGGGTTTTTTCTGACACAGTGATTAATACTATGTTACAGGCTCGTAAATCTGTTTTAGGAAGATTTATTATTGAGTTTGGAAGATTTACATTTCATGGTGTTCTTCTCATAAATTATTCTGCCATTCTTTTAGAATTCCAAGAATTTTACAGTTTCTTCAGGATGGTTTAGATAAGGGTTTGTCTGCAAGTTCCTTGAAGGGACAAATCTCTGCTCTTTCTGTTTTATTTTACAGAAAGATTGCTAAGCTTCTTGATATTCACTGTTTTGTACAGGCTTTGGTCCGTATTAAGCCTGTCATTAAATCAATCTCTCCTCCTTGGAGTCTTAATTTGGTTTTGAAAGCTTTACAGGCTCTTCCATTTGAGCCTATACATTCTTTGGACATTAAACTACTTTCTTGGAAAGTGTTGTTCCTTTTGGCCATCTCTTCTGCTAGAAGATTTTCCGAATTATCTGCTCTTTTTTGTGAAGCTCTTTTTCTGATTTTCCATCAGGATAAGTCATTTTTGCGGACTTCATTTAAATTTCTACCTAAGGTTGTGAATTCTAACAAGATTAATAGAGAAATTGTTGTCCATTCTTTGTGTCCTAATCCTAAGAATTCTTTGGAGAGATCCTTGCATTCTTTGGATGTGGTAAGAGCTTTGAAATATTATGTTGAAGCTACTAAAGATTTCAGGAAGACTTCTAGTCTATTTGTTATCTTTTCTGGTTCTAGGAAAGGTCAGAAGGCTTCTGCCATTTCCTTGGCATCTTGGTTAAAGCTTTTGATTCATCAGGCTTATTTGGAGTCGGGTCAGGCCCCACCTCAGAGAATTACAGCTCATTCTACTAGATCAGTCTCCACTTTGTGGGCTTTTAAGAATGAAGCTTCAGTTGATCAGATTTGCAAAGCAGCAACCTGGTCTTCTTTGCATACATTTACTAAATTCTACCGTTTTGATGTATTTGCTTCTTCGGAAGCAGTTTTTGGTGGAAAAGTTTTTCAGGCAGCTGTTTCAGTTTGATTCCTCCGCTTATGTTTAAGTTTTTTCTTTTCATTATGAGAATAAACTTATATTTTGGGTTGTGGATTATTTTTTTTCAGCGGAAAATGGTTGTTATTATTTTATCCCTCCCTCTCTAGTGACTCTTCTGTGGAGTTCAACATCTTGGGTATTACTATCCCATACGTCACTAGCTCATGGACTCTTGCCAATTACATGAAAGAAAACATAATTTATTTAAGAACTTTCCAGATAAATTAATTTCTTTCATATTGGCAAGAGTCCATGAGACCCACCCTTTTTATGGTGGTTATGCTTTTTTGTATAAAGCACAATTCATTCAAAATTCCTTTGTTGATGCTTTTTGCTCCTTTCTTTATCACCCCACTACTTGGCTATTCGTTAAACTGAATTGTGGGTGTGGTGATGGGTGTATTTATAGGCATTTTGAGGTTTGGGTCACTAGCTCATGGACTCTTGCCAATATGAAAGAAATTAATTTATCAGGTAAGTTCTTACATAAATTATGTTTTTCTGATATTCAATCTGATATTTTTCCAACATGAAAATTGCATTTTTGTTTGTATTGTCATCGTTCCAATGTTGAAAAAGACTTAAATTGTGTGCTGAAAAACAGCTAACAAACATGATCAAAATTTTGTAATTGACCCCTGTATATATAGTAGTATTGCAATCTATCTATATATCTATCTATCTATCATCTATCATCTATCTATCTATCTATCTATCTATAAAACAAATAAAGTTTTTAATCTTATTTCTAAGTTTCACTTGGTTTTTCATTTAGATTTGTGTATTGCATACTAATTCCAGCATGGAACCTATATCTTCAACACAGACAGCTTATTCCAAGGAACTCATAATTCCTGAGGTGGATCAAAGAATTCCATTTTCATTGTGTAGTATACATTTGTAACTTCGCTCCAAAGAACAGTTCTTCTCCAGCACCTTTTAACTACTACAATTGAAAATTTCAGGGCTGTTGTTAGACACACACACAAAATCAAAATTCTTAAAACTGCTATTAGAACAGACAAAACATATATCCATGCTTAAAGTGAAAGTAAATTTTGATGCTAAAGTGTCCATTAAAAAACAGGGGCACTTTAATTCATCAAAATTAAAGGGCTGGTAATAGAGATTGGCTGATCGGAACAGCCAATAGAATGTGAGCTCAATCTGATTGGCTGATTGGTTCAGCCAATCGGATTGAACTTGAATCTGATTGGCTGATTCAATCAGCCAATCAGATTTTTCTACCTTAATTCCGATTGGCTGATAGAATTCTATCAGCCAATCGGAATTCGACGGACGCCATCTTGGATGACGTCATTTAAAGGTACCTCATTCGTCGTTCAGTCGTCGGCCGGGATGGATGCTCCGCGTCGGTGGAGCGAAGCAAGAAGATTGAAGATGCCGCTTGATGGAAGATGCTGCCGGATGGAAGAAGGCTTTGCTGCCGCTTGGATAAAAACATCGCCCGACGAGACTTCTTCTTTACCGCTTGGATAGACATCACCCGGATCGGATGAGGAGTTCGGCCCGGCGTGGTGAAGATAAGGTAGGGAGATCTTCAGGGGGGTAGTGTTAGGTTTATTTAAGGGGGGTTTGGGTTAGATTAGGAGTATGTGGGTGGTGGGTTGTAATGTTGGGGGGGTGGTATTGTGTTTTTTTCTCAGGCAAAAGAGCAGTTTTCTTTGGGGCATGCCCCGCAAAAAGCCCTTTTAAGGGCTGGTAAGGTAAAAGAGCTTTGAACTTTTTTAAATTTAGAATAGGGTAGGGAAATTTTTTTATTTTGGGGGGCTTTATTATTTTATTAGGGGGCTTAGAATAGGTGTAATTAGCTTAAAAATCTTGTAATCTTTTTTTTATTTTTTGTAATTTAGTGGGGTTTTTTTGTAATTTAGTTTATTTAATTGTATTTTTAGATAGATATTTGTAGTTTATTTAATTTATTGATAGTGTAGGTCTATTTGTAACTTAGGTTAGGATTTATTTTACAGGTAATTGGGTAATTATTTTAACTAGGTAGCTATTAAATAGTTAATAACTATTTAATAGCTATTATACCTAGTTAAAATAATTAACAATTTACCTGTAAAATAAATATAAACCCTAACATAGCTACAATGTAATTATTAATTATATTGTAGCTATCTTAGGGTTTATTTTATAGGTAAGTATTTAGATTTAAATAGGAATATTTTAATTAATAATATTAATATTAGATTTATCTTAATAAGAGTTTAGTTAGGGATGTTAGAGTTAGATAGGGTTATTATACTTAATATATATAATATAATAACGATATTAACTATATTAACCCTAATATAATTAGGGTTAATATAGTTAATATATATAATATAATAACTATATTAACTATATTAACCCTAATATAATTAGGGTTAATATAGTTAATATAGCTTGCGGCGGTGTAGGGAGATTAGATTAGGGGTTAATACATTTATTATAGGTGGCCGCGGTGTAGGGGGATGTAGATTGTAGGCAAAAGAGCAGTTTACTTTGTGACAAAGCCCCGCCAAAAGCCCTTTTAAGGGCTGGTAAAAGAGCTGAATTCTTTGGGGCATGCCCCGCAAAAAGCCCTTTCCAGGGCTATTTGTAGGGTTAGACTTAGGTTTAGTGGTAGGGATAGTTTAGTATTTTAGGGGTTAATAATTTTGAAATAGATGACGGCTCACTTTAGGGGGTAGGTAAGGTAGATGTCGGCGGGGTAGGGGCTCACTTTAGGGGGTTATAGATTTAATATAGCTGGTGGCGGGGTCCGGGAGCGGCGGTTTAGGGGTTAATACGTATTTTATTGTTAGGATAATGAGGGGGGATAGCGGATAGAGGGTTAGACGTGTCGGGCTATGTTAGGGAGGCGTGTTAGACAGTGCGGGTGATTTAGACTTTAGTCAGGTTTTGTAGGCGCCGGCAGTTTCTAACTTTGTTCTTTGTTTTATTTTCTTATGATAAATAGGTATTGCTGTGATGAAAATCTTAATTCTTATGTTCTAGATATTTCAGCTTGTAGAAATTCTTTGCACATTATCATTTAATTTAGAACAATTAGAAACCTTTAACAAGTGTTTTCTCTCTAGAAGTGTTCCTTCATTTAGATGTTCAGATGTGCCACAGTTTACTTACCCTAAATGCCTACTTCCCTTTTCCTCTCCCTCCCTTTGATCAGCTGTATTATGTAGAGTTGTGCCCAGGAGTTTATACTGAGCAGTCATTTGGTGTCTTGTGAATAGATGTGACTGACTCTAATAAAAGGTTTATTGTAAACAGAAAATTAATGGTTTACAAGGAAGGAGTTCTGGAAATAATTTAAATGTTAAAAGACCATTATAGAAAAATGATGTGCTCTAATTCACCAGATCATGTCATTTTAAGACTAGCAACCCTATAATGCTCTGTCTTTTTTAACCCCCACAAAAGGGTTTAGATATAGTAGAAGTACCACTATGGACCACAGCAGAAACTACTGATAACACAGCTGAGTCGTGTGACTTGCTCTGGTGATTGGATCAACCGCAGTTTCTGCTTGACCAGCAGGGGTTAAAGGGACACTAAAGCCATAACTTTTCTTTCATGATTCAGACAGAGAATACAATTTTAAACAACATTCCAATGTACTTCTATGATCTAAATAGCTTAATTGTTTATATATCCTTTGTTGAATAAATAGCAATGCACATGGGTAAGCCAATCACACAAGGCATCTATGTGCAGCCACCAATCAGCAGTTACTGAGCATATCTAGATATGCTGTTCAGCAAAGGATATGAAGAGAATAAATCAAATGATATAATAGAAGTAAATTAGAAAACTGTTTAAAATTGCATACTCTTTCTGAATCAGGAAATATAAAAATTTAGTTTTATGTCACTTTAAACACAGATATAGAGATGCAGGGTTGCCAGCCCTAAAATGACATGCTCTAAAGAATTAGAGCGTGTATTTTTTACTATAATGGCCTTTAAATAACAGAAATATCAGAAGAATTGCACAATGTTTCATATATATATATATATATATATATATATATATATATATATATATATATATATATATATATATATATATATATATATATTATTATTTTTTAAATATGTATTAATTGATGAAACCATCTTTCCACCTTAGAGCAAAAGTGTTGGATCTTTGTCAATATGGTTTCTTGCAGTAGATTACACAGCTGTGTCTGAAAATGTTCAGCATTATGATATAAGTAGATAGAGAATACTTACCTAATAGTAAATATAGACATATATAACATTCTATGCAGAAAGCATTGAGCCCTTAATGAGCAATTTAACAATTATTTGTGGAAAAAAAGTATTATTCCTCTTTTAACAAAGCAGCTCAACTTTCTCAAATTGTTATGCTATGCGAACACACCTACTGTACAATGCAGGTGTAAAATGCAGACAAGCCCATTAGTAGGCCTGACCCTTGCTACCACATTGTAAATTTGACCCAAATGATCACGGAATGTCTGCCTCCAGTGCACTTCACATGCTTTTGCTGAAGTTTCTTTTTATTCTTCTGTGCCAGTTTTGTTCTATTATACCATACTTCAATGTCCCTCAGAAACCTTATTCAGCTGTGTAGCAGAATAATAGGTTTGTGATTTACAGTTATGTGTTCACCTCTGTGCACTTGTTCCTTGATCTAAAAAAAAAAAAAGTGAAGGTCCTGCTGAAATAAATGATGATAAAGGTAACAGCAGACATTAATGTGAACATAATACAGCACCATTATCATTACAGGGATCAAAAGAGATATGTGACATAGCTTCAGTCACTAAACTCAGTCATCAAAGATGTGCAAGACAAACAGTTCTCTGTTTATGGAAAAATGGGAAATATTGTGTCAATATAATAAATAATATAACTGAAATTCTTTTTTGTGCCCTTAGGATGCATCCTCTGACTTGTGTTACCTGAAATGGGCTTTACTCTACTACTCTTAATAGTAATAGTCTGATTTCTATGACAGTGTTTCTCTCAACTATTTTACATTTAAAAGACATTGCTCTGCACCTCAGCTATGCCCCGTTTTTTAGTGACTTACTATCATATGCAGATTTCCATTTCCAACAAGCCTTGACACTAACAACGTTTCTTTGCCAGAGATATTTTACTCAAAAATCTACAAGGAATAGTATGAACAGTTTTACGTGTGTATATATTTTAAGTTAAGAATACAATAACTTTATGTTAAGCATTTTATTTTATCTTTTTAAATATCCTTTCAATTTTCCTCTTCCTATGCACCTAGTTCACAATTGTGCACCCTGCACGTTCTCATATTGTTTAGACTGAAAACCAAGAAGAGAGGGCACCATTTAATGTAGAAAGACTCAAATCTATATTTGCTAGACAAGGTAAAAACACTATTTATTTAAATAAATATATCGACTTTAGTTCAAGTGCATTCATTAACTTCCAATACATTGCATTTCTTGGCCTGCTGGA
This sequence comes from Bombina bombina, assembly GCF_027579735.1. NCBI lineage: Eukaryota > Metazoa > Chordata > Amphibia > Anura > Bombinatoridae > Bombina > Bombina bombina. The sequence continues at coordinate 610,842,447 of NC_069500.1, read as the reverse complement.
CACTAAGGCAGTTTCGCCAAGCATATTAAAAATGTAATTGTCATTCTGTTTAAATAACTGATATTGCCAATCAAATTCTCATTAGTCTACGTCAGGGTTTCTGGTGCAGATCCTAAATTTACAAATCTGCCGATCCTTCTTCCTGTTTATACAATTTACATCCATGAAGCACCAATTACTAATTGTACAAAACCATGCAGCGTAATGTTTTTACTTGCTGACAAAATTACCTTAAAGTGAAGGTCAATTTTGATGAATTAGTGCCCGGTTTTTAATAATCCTATTAAAAACAAGGGCACTTTAATTAATCAAAATTGACATTTCACTCGTTTTCTTCAAAAACTTACCTTTTAATCCTGGCATCCGCTCCAGCACTTCCTCCGCCCGTCGCAAACCGTCTTCGCGGGTCCAAAATGACGAATCTGGCTTCCTCCAATCACGGCATTGCATCAGGCCAAGATTCCCCCGGGGGGGGGGGAAGTTGTGATTGGAGGAAGCCGGATTCGTCATTTCTGACGTCTGCAGAGGCCGTGGGAGTTGCTGGAGCGGCTGCCAGAATGAAAAGGTAAGTTTTTGAAGAAAAAGAGTGAAATGTCAATTTTGATGAATTAAAGTGCCCTTGTTTTTAATAGGATTATTAAAAACCGGGCACTAATTCATCAAAATTGACCTTCACTTTAATTACACTGTTTGAATCTTGTCTTTTTAAAATTACACTTCGTGAAATTCTGCAGCTGACAACAATGTACTTACTGGTTGTACCTAGCCTTTTTATTTAATTAGTCATATGTGATCCTCTGCATCTAACAAACATACCTTAAAGGGACACTCAAGTCAAAATTAAACTTTAATGATTCCGATAGAGCATGCAATTTTCAAACAACTTTCCAATTTACTTCCATTAACAAAATCTGCACAATCTTTTTATACTTACACTTTTTAAGTCACCAGCTTTTACTGAGCATATGCGAGAATATATATACATATAAATGCATTTGTGATTGGCTGATGGCTGTCACATGATACAGGAGGAGTGGAAATAGACATAACTTTGAAATTTGACAGATAAAAATCTACTACTCATTAGAAGTTTAGACTTAGTGCTATTGCATTGTTTTGTTATCATGCATGTGTTGATTATGCAGATGTACTGTATTTACTGGTCCTTTAGTCTTACTGCTTAAATCTTATTTTTCTTTAAATTAGTAATACAGGATGTGACATTCTGCAGATGACAAAAATTGCACCATAATCTCAATGGTTGAACTACAACTTTAATGCCTTATTCTTATTGATTCTCTCTCTCTCTAACCTCCCCTAAACACTAGTATGTGTGCACATTAATATGTACATTCACATACAACAGCTATATCACATACAAAAATATAACTAAATAATTAAATACGTTCTGCAACTGGTATAAGAAATCACTGTAACATTGGACCAGATTACAAGTGGTGCGCTAATTTGTTTTCTTAATTAGCACGGCTGCAAAAGCACATGTATTACAAATTGAAAGTGAAAAGTTAGTAAGCGAGCAAAAGAACAAGATGCACTAACATCAGGACTTCGGATAGATTCCTATAGGGCACTTTGGGAAAAAAAGTTATTTGGTTTATCGCTCGTGCACAAACCCGACACTGCACTAGACCAATTGAGCTAAAACCGAAAGTATTAGAAATACTCCTTTGGCCAGCTATCCTCTGTTTTGTTGGGCCATACACAAACTGACATATCCCATAAAACATTTAATATTATTTGCATAAGCAGCTACTCCCTTTTATTATTAGCTAACTTCTGTCTTAAGCCACATTTCTTCTATTTTCAAAATAATAATGAATTGTGAATGATATAGAATATAAAACTATTAAAATATAAAAAAAATTATTATTAAAGTTAATTTAGGGTTACACAAATGTTGTGGTTTGGGTCAGTAAAGATAGATAGAACATTTTGGACCAGATTACAAGTGATGTGCTAATTTTTTATCTTCGAGCTAAGTGCGCTAAAGTATACAATTAGCGTGGCTGGGTTAGCGCACACATTACAAGTTAAAAGTAAAAAGTTATCACGCAAGCAAAAGACTCAGCCACGCTGACTTCAGGGCTTTGCATATCGCAACCAAACGTACTCCTCCCCATAGACTTTTCTCGCTACAAAGTGCCTTATTTGTTATTTCTTGCGAGCTAATCTGACACTAGATCAACCGTGCTAAAGCTGAAGATGCATTAGGAATACTTTACATTCCTATGTTCTTTTATTTGTAAACAAATATATCCCTGCATTTCTCTATAACTGTCAAAAATTTCCTTACACAAGACACAACTAAGATTTGAATCCAATCTCTTATCCTTTCCCGCCTTGACTACTGCAACTCTGCTCTCTCTGGTCTCCCTAGCTGCCGCCTAGCAACTTTACAATCCATAATGAATGCCTCTGCCAGGCTCATCTTCCTTACTCGTCCCTCTTCATCTACTGCACCTCTCTGCCAATCCCTGCACTGGCTTCCTCTTGTTCCAGAATAAAACACAAAATTCTCACACTGATATACAAAGCCCTCAAATGCACTGCTCCCCCTACATCTCAGACCTTGTCTCCAAATACTCTCCCTCCCATCCCCTTCACTCTGCTCATAATCTCCTACTCTCCTCCTCTATTGTTACCTTCTCACACTCCCGATTACAGGACTTCTCCAGACTGGCTCACTTCTTGTGGAACTCTCTGCCTCGCTCCACAAGACTCTCCCCTAGTTTTGAAAGCTTCAAGCGCTCCCTAAAGACTCTACTGTTCAGGGATGCATGCAACCTACACTAACCTTTCCTAATCCCAGTGCCTATCCTCCATTGCTATCCCATTGAACCCCCTTAGCATGTAAGCCTAAGAGCCCAACTGTTTGCAGGTCACCTTCATAAGAGCTGTCTTCAACAGTGCAACTCTCGGCAGGGGCCTCTACCCATTTGATCCCTATAAATATTACCGTGTATACCACATATGTTTATAGTGCTGCGTAATCTGTTAGTGCTTTACAAATAAATCATAATAATAATATATATATTTATTCGTCATTGCTGTGGTTGTACAGCAGGAAGAAGAAGGCAGGGGATCAACGATCCGGCTTTGCAGAAGTAAAAGTTATTAAAGAGGCAAAGAACTGTTGCCGACATCAGCATTGGTGATCCTGAGGAGGGAAGAAATTTGAAAGATACCTCGCGCTGTGGCTCCAACTGATGAACCATAATTCTATCTGAAACAACGCACAGGATCACAAGCCTGCTACCAGAGGATCAGCGCAGAATTCTAATACATTCAAAACGCCTGTTCCTTACCTCATACGATTGAGGTCACCTAATGTGAGTAGCCTGTGAGGCCATTTGGGATTGTTGCCATTCTATGTCTGCATTATTGAACGTTGAATTGGAAGACAGAATACTACTGCAGTTTTAAGATTTCTTCAGCATATTTTGAACTTTAAATTCTTTATACAACAGAAACTATAACACTGAGATAATAGCTAACAAATCATAAGCGTATAAATTACTTTCTAATAATTACAGCAAAACATTGTAGCAATGCGCTCTCTGTAGGAATCATTGTTTGATACATTTAAGCTATAATATTGTCACACGAGGTGTATGTAAATAGTACACTATATATTTGTGGGATTAGCGCTGTGTAGTTAACTCCACTTTGTTTCTTTCTATACCTATACGGTGTGATCACCTGCAAGGGTAGTGTGATCACACTCTCTTGTTTACTCCAGCAGCTTATCTCGTACAGGTGTTAATATTTTTTGCGCCTCCAGTGTGGCCCACACCTAGGTGTGGCTCACATTACGAAAACCCTTTACTTCTGATATATATATATATATATATATATGAATATCAATTTTTTGTAAAATATATATCAATACCTATATATCTATATAAGTATACAGACATAGATAGATATATATTGTATATAAAGCTATATATAAAATATCTATTTTAAAATAAAAAATTTTTTTTTATAAAAGTGAAGGTGTTGTTGATAGGTATTTTAAGTATTTCTATTCAAAACATGAAACCATATTAAAAATCTAATAAAATGTATACTGCATATTTCAAGGTATTTGACTGGGAAAGGCTCAAAAGTGTATACACACACACACATATATATATATATATATATATATATATATATATATATATATATATATATATATATATATATATATATATATATATAAATCGCCATAGAACAGGTTAACAATGGTATTGAGCTGATTGTTCGTTCCTGTGAATGTGCTTCTCTCTCTGTGTATATATATATTTACATGTATATATGTGACTGCTTACATGTGTTTATATGTTCCTGGTAGAGCGCTTTTCTTTTTGTATGCATTTGTATTATGACCCCTGGGGAAGTCTCCCTAAGAGAAGTGGGAAACCAGACGTGGACTCCTTGCTAAATGTGCTTAGAGGAATATGGCTGCTGCTCACTGGCAAGGTCCACAGAAGATCGAAAATATCATCTGGGGTTGTCATGTCCTTTGTTCAGAGAGGGATTGCATGGTATTTTGGGGCTGGACTTTACTAGGCAGTATAAGAAAGTTCTCTTTTGTGAAAAACACAATTGAGCTAAAAGAGGCTGCTGCAAGGTGGTAACTCGCCATAGAACACGCTACTGAGTTGTTGTTTGTTCCTGCTAGAGTGCTTCTCTCTCTGTGTGCATGTGTTTATATGTGTTTAGAAGTGTATATACACATATTTACACATATAAACACATAATACACACATAGACACGTATACATACAGAGATACACGTATTTAAACATATACTGTATTTTTTTTGGTGTACTTGAAACTGGGATTTTTATGAGGACAAGTATGCTCAGGAGAGTACATGTGTCTTGTGTGTGTAGCAATTTTATAAAAGCAACCTGTGGAGTGAGGTTGCAGCAGGCAGGAGTTTGATAGAAAGTAACACACAGCTCTCCTTTCACTTACTACTACTGTAGTAGTGTGTCAAGGTGTTCATTTTTCTTTATTTAACAGTATTAGCTTAATTTACCGTGGAGTGTCTGAAGCTAATGTACGCTACAGGTTGATTGTATAACATTGTTACACATGTTGCTGCCACATAGTGGCATAGTTCAAAATAATATGGTCTATTTATACCATGAAATTGTAAGTTTTACTTTAATGGACCTTTATTTGCTGTGACATAATTAAGACTTTACAACACAAAGTAGTTTTCATATGATATATAGAAAACAAATAAATCAGGCAATTAAAACTATTAGAGAAAATATTATAGTAAGAATAATTATCTTAACAATACGGTAAGACTCTTGGTAAATAATATATTGTATCAATGAATCTTTCATCTTATATTTCATTGTAAAAAAATACATACAATATGTTTAGCAGCAACAGAACAGATAATCTTTTTTAAATAAATATATTGGTTTATATATTAGATCTTAAAACACAACTTTGCACATATAGCTAAACCTGGTCATCTATTTTGTCTGCTTGTGTCCAGATCAGTAGCAGCAGGAAGCCAACATTTTTAACATGTCTCCTTCAAAAATGGAGTTGAAAGCATGCATTTTATCTTTTTTCATGTAATCACCATAAGCTAGAAAATCAAATTTACAGAAAACCTAAAAGTATGCTGTAGAGAGCTCTAGGGCACCGCATGTCACTTTTTCTTTCAAGTATTTTGTGAAAAGGAGCTTCAAATCTTTTTTTTTTTAGTTATTTGAAAATGTTACTTAACTCTTTCTATGGATTCTCTTTCACATGCAGAGGTTAGATTAAGATAAGTATTAACATTTTGCTAAAAATAATCTGTATTAATGTGACACAGGTAGTGAACTTTTTCTTTTTTCATGATTTATTTTATATACGACATCTTATCTGTCCAAATTTACTTGTCAGTAGTGATGTCGCGAACCTAAACATTTGTGTTCGCGAACGGTGGACGCGAACTTCCACAAAAGTTTGGGAACGGGCGAACCACCATAGACTTCAATAGGCAGGCGAATTTTAAAACCACAGGGACTCTTTCTGGCCACAATAGTGATGGAAAAGTTGTTTCAAGGGCACTAACACCTGCACTGTGGCATGCCGGAGGGGGATCCATGGCAAAACTCCCATGGAAAATTACATAGTTGATGCAGAGTCTGGTTTGAATCCATAAAGGGCATAAATCACCTAACATTCCTAAATTGTTTGGAATAACGTGCTTTAAAACATCAGGTATGATGTTGTATCGATCAGGTAGTGTAAGGGTTACGCCCGCTTCACAGTGCGCAGTGTAGGTGATATACCTGCCCTAACCATGCTTTGCAGACCAGGTATCAGTGGTCAGATGGACCCTTGCCCCAACACTGTGTGCCAGACATGCCATCATAGCAGACTTATATGGCTTTGGCGTTGCTTTTTGGTAATTAGAAGGCTGCTAAATGCCACTGCGCATCACACGTGTTTTATGCCCAGCAGTGAAGGGGTTAATTAGGGAGCATGTAGGCAGCTTGTAGAGTTAATTTTAGCTTAAGTGTAGTGTAGTAGACAACCCAAAGTATTGATCTAGGCCCATTTTGGTATATTTCATGCCACCATTTCACCGCCAAATGCGATCAAATAAAAAAAAAATTGTTCACTTTTTCACAAACTTTAGGTTTCTCACAGAAATTATTTACAAACAACTTATGCAATTATGGCATAAATGGTTGTAAATGCTTCTCTGGGATCCCCTTTGTTCAGAAATAGCAGACTTATATGGCTTTGGCATTGCTTTTTGGTAATTAGAAGGCTGCTAAATGCCACTGCGCACCACACGTGTTTTATGCCCAGCAGTGAAGGGGTTAATTAGGGAGCATGTAGGCAGCTTGTAGAGTTAATTTTAGCTTAAGTGTAGTGTAGTAGACAACCCAAAGTATTGATCTAGGCCCATTTTGGTATAGTTCATGCCACCATTTCACCGCCAAATGCGATCAAATTTAAAAAAAACGTACATTTTTTCGCAATTTTAGGTTTCTCACTGAAATTATTTACAAACAGCTTGTGCAATTATGGCACAAATGGTTGTAAATGCTTCTCTGGGATCCCCTTTGTTCAGAAATAGCAGACATATATGGCTTTGGCATTGTTTTTTGGTAATTAGAAGGCTTCTAAATGCCACTGCGCACCACACGTGTTTTATGCCCAGCAGTGAAGGGGTTAATTAGGGAGCATGTAGGCAGCTTGTAGAGTTAATTTTAGCTTAAGTGTAGTGTAGTAGACAACCCAAAGTATTGATCTAGGCCCATTTTGGTATATTTCATGCCACCATTTCACCGCCAAATGCGATCAAATTTAAAAAAAACGTACATTTTTTCGCAATTTTAGGTTTCTCACTGAAATTATTTACAAACAGCTTGTGCAATTATGGCACAAATGGTTGTAAATGCTTCTCTGGGATCCCCTTTGTTCAGAAATAGCAGACATATATGACTTTGGCGTTGCTTTCTGGTAATTAGAAGGCCGCTAAATGCTGCTGCGTATCACACGTATATTATGGCTAGCAGTGAAGGGGTTAATTAGGTAGTTTGTAGGGAGCTTGCAGGGTTAATTTTAGCTTTAGTGTAGAGATCAGCCTCCCACCTGACACATCAGACCCCCTGATCCCTCCCAAACAGCTCCCTTCCCTCCCCCACCCCACAATTGTCCCCGCCATCTTAAGTACTGGTAGAAAGTCTGCCAGTACTAAAATAAAAGGTTTTTAATTTTTTTTATATACATATATACATATGCTGTGGTGTAGCATCCCCCCTTAGCCCCCAACCTCCCTGATCCCTCCCAAAACAGCTCTCTAACCCTCCCCATCTGCCTTGTTGGTGGCCATCTTGGGTACTGGCAGCTGTCTGCTATTATTTCACAGTCAAAAAAGTGTTTTTTTTTTTTTAAATGTACACTACTGTTACACCAGATATGAGTAGTGGCACTGGGCAAGTGGGCACAGTATACGCTGTGAGTCTGACACACACGCTGGCAGGCAGGCAACTGCAATTAGATTACAAAAAAAAGCAGACTGATGATCTAGCCCTAAAAAGGGCTTTTTGGGGTGCTGTCCTTACAGCAGAGATCAGATGAGTCCTTCAGGACTGTAGTGGACACTGAATACACTAGCCTAGCTATCGATTTTCCCTATTAAATCAGCAGCAGCTACACTGTCCCTCCTCTCACTAAGAATGCAGCTTCCAAATGAATCTAAAATGGATGCTGTCCAGGAGGTGGGAGGGTCTGGGAGGGAGGGTCTGCTGCTGATTGGCTGTAATGTGTCTTCTGACTGTGAGGTACAGGGTCAAAGTTTACTCAATGATGACGAATAGGGGGCGGATCGAACATCGCATATGTTCGCCCGCCGAGGCGAACGAGAACATGCTATGTTTGCCGGGAACTATTCGCCGGCGAACTATTCGCAACATTTTCAGTTTTGATAGTATTATTTAATGACTTTTTTGGAGGGGACTACAATTCACGTTTATTTTCTTAAAAACGAAATGTCTGCAATTTTAGACAAATTTAGACGTGCACAAGATATGTTTGATTAAACTGTTGCTAAAAAATCTTTTCTGTTAGACAAATATTTATTATCCTTTCCATACCATCCTCTTCAGCTCAACAAGCAAATGACTGCATTCTATCGAAAACAAACTGATTAATACTGTTCATTTACAGCAATCCCTTTCTCAGATATCAACATGACACCACATTAGACACCTCTATATGTATAGGCAAACACAACTGTATAAGCAGGGTATAGGTGGCAACAGGTGCAGATTGACCCATTGAGTAATTGGTCACCAACGCCTGATCCTTGATGTGAAATACAAATTGCAAGTTTCTATTTCACATTGATCTGACAGTGACCATTTAAACACGGCCGATGTCAACTGTCAATACAAATGCAGTGCCATACTTTTGGTATTCATTTTGTCCCCTTTTCATGTAATTTAATTTTTAGAACTTGAAATGCACCTTGCTGACTTCTCAAGGCTAAACCTACTACATACCTTTCCTTTATTGGTTTTAACTGATAACAACTATGAAACAAGGCTCTTTATACTAACATATATGACTGTGTCTAGCCTTGTTGTCTGCAGACTCAAGCGCAGATTGATTCCTTGAAATAAGGCACATGGTGGGTGGGAGTTTGGCTATTGAAAAACAATTGTTGAAAACAAGATGTTAAAGGTATTTAAGAGTGCAAATAGGAAATTGTCTAATATATTAGAAAATTTTATTATTGCATTATTACTTGTTTATAACTGTGTGCTTAACCCATGCAAATGGATTAAACACATAGTTAAAGTCAGTTCCAGGGCAGCAATGCACTACAGGGAACTAGCTGAAAACATCTGGTGAGACAATGACAAGAGACAAACGTGTGAAGCCACCAATCGCCAGCCAGATCCTTGTGTAGAATATGTGCATATTTACAAAATTAATTTGAAAATAGAACTGAATTTAAAAGTGTTTTAAAATTACATTCTCTACCTAAATCATGCAAGTTTAATCCCTACTTTTACTTTATAGCAACACAGCAGAAATGTTTAAGGTATTTAAAGGGACATTCCATTGAAAATTTAAATGCACATAGATAAATAACATCTTTAAATAGAAAAATATTTGCAATATACATGTATTAGCAAAAATGATTCTAGTAAAACATAATTTATGTAAGAACTTACCTGATAAATTAATTTCTTTCATATTAGCAAGAGTCCATGAGCTAGTGACGTATGGGATATACATTCCTACCAGGAGGGGCAAAGTTTCCCAAACCTTAAAATGCCTATAAATACACCCCTCACCACACCCACAATTCAGTTTAACGAATAGCCAAGAAGTGGGGTGATAAGAAAAAAGTGTGAAAGCATATAAAATAAGGAATTGGAATAATTGTGCTTTATACAAAAAAATCATAACCACCACAAAAAAGGGCGGGCCTCATGGACTCTTGCTAATATGAAAGAAATTAATTTATCAGGTAAGTTCTTACATAAATTATGTTTTCTTTCATGTAATTAGCAAGAGTCCATGAGCTAGTGACGTATGGGATAATGACTACCCAAGATGTGGATCTTTCCACACAAGAGTCACTAGAGAGGGAGGGATAAAATAAAGACAGCCAATTCCTGCTGAAAATAATCCACACCCAAAATAAAGTTTAATGAAAAACATAAGCAGAAGATTCAAACTGAAACCACTGCCTGAAGTACTTTTCTACCAAAAACTGCTTCAGAAGAAGAAAACACATCAAAATGGTAGAATTTAGAAAAAGTATGCAAAGAGGACCAAGTTGCTGCTTTGCAAATCTGATCAATCAAAGCTTCATTCCTAAACGCCCAGGAAGTAGAAACTGACCTAGTAGAATGAACTGTAATCCTTAGAGGCGGAGTTTTACCCGCCTGGACATAAGCATGATGAAATAAAGATTTCAACCAAGATGCCAAAAAAATGGCAGAAGCTTTCTGGCCTTTTCTAGAACCGGAAAAGATGACAAATAGACTAGAAGTCTTTCGGAAAGACTTAGTAGCTTAAACATAATAATACAAAGCTCTAACAGCATCCAAAGAATGCAATGATTTCTCCTTAGAATTCATAGGATTAGGACATAATGAAGGAACCACAATTTCTCTACTAAGGTTGTTAGAATTCACAACCTTAGGTAAAAAATTCAAAAGAAGTTCGCAGCACCGCCTCATCCTGATGAAAAATCAGAAAAGGAGACTCACAAGAAAGAGCAGATAATTCAGAGACTCTTCTGGCAGAAGAGATGGCCAAAAGAAACAAAACTTTCCAAGAAAGTAATATAACGATCAAAGAATGCATGGGTTCAAAAGGAGGAGCTTGAAAAGCCCCCAGAACCAAATTCAAACTCCAAGGAGGAGAAATTGACTTAATGACAGGTTTTATACGAACCAAAGCTTGTACAAAACAATGAAATATCAGGAAGATTAGCAATCCTGTGAAAAAAGAACAGAAAGAGCAGAGATTTGTCCTTTCAAGGAACTTGCGGACAAACCTTTATCTAAACCATCCTGAAGAAACTGAAAAATTCTCGGTATTCAAAAAGAATGCCAAGAAAAAATGATGAGAAAGACACTAAGAAATATAAGTCTTCCAGACTTTATAATATATCTCTCTAGATACAGATTTACGAGCCTGTCACATAGTATTAATCACAGAGTCAGAGAAACCTTCTTTGACCAAGAATCAAGCGTTCAAACTCCATACCTTAAAATTTAAGGATTTGAGATCCTGATGGAAAAAAGGACCTTGCGACAGAAGGTCTGGCCTTAACGGAAGAGTCCACGGTTGGCAAGAGGCCATCAGGACAAGATCCGCATACCAAAACCTGTGAGGCCATGCTGGAGCTACCAGCAGAACAAACGAGCATTCCTTCAGAATCTTGGAGATTACTCTTGGAAGAAGAACTAGAGGCGGAAAGATATAGGCAGGATGATACTTCCAAGGAAGTGATAATGCATCCACTGCCTCCGCCTGAGGATCCCGGGATCTGGACAGATACCTGGGAAGGTTCTTGTTTAGATGAGAGGCCATCAGATCTATTTCTGGAAGTCCCCACATTTGAACAATCTGAAGAAATACCTCTGGGTGAAGAGACCATTCGCCCGGATGTAACGTTTGGCGACTGAGATAATCCGCTTCCCAATTGTCTATACCTGGGATATGAACCGCAGAGATTAGACAGGAGCTGGATTCCGCCCAAACCAAAATTCGAAATACTTCTTTCATAGCCAGAGGACTGTGAGTCCCTCCTTGATGATTGATGTATGCCACAGCTGTGACATTGTCTATCTGAAAACAAATGAACAACTCTCTCTTCAGAAGAGGCCAAGACTGAAGAGCTCTGAAAATTGCACGGAGTTCAAAATATTGATCGGTAATCTCACCTCCTGAGATTCCCAAACCCCTTGTGCCGTCAGAGACCCCCACACAGCTCCCCAACCTGTAAGACTTGTATCTGTTGAGATTATAGTCCAGGTCGGAAGAACAAAGAAGCCCCCTGAACTAAACGATGGTGAACTGTCCACCATGTCAGAGAGTGTCGTATAATCGGTTTAAAGATATTAATTGAGATATCTTTGTGTAATCCCTGCACCACTGGTTCAGCATACAGAGCTGAAGAGGTCGCATGTGAAAACGAGCAAAGGAGATCGCATCCGATGCGGCAGTCCTAAGACCTAAAATTTCCATGCATAAGGCTACCAAAGGGAATGATTGTGACTGAAGGTTTTGACAAGCTGATATCAATGTTAAATTTCTCTTATCTGACAAGGACAGAGTCATAGACACTGAATCTATCTGGAAACCTAAAAAGGTTACCCTTGTCTGAGGAAACAATGAACTGAATGGTAAATTGATCCTCCAACCATGATCTTGAAGAAACAACACAAGTCGATTCGTATGAGATTCTGCGAAAATGTGAAGACTGAGCAAGTACCAAGATATCGTCCAAATAAGGAAATTCCAAAACCCTGTTCTCTGATTACAGACAGAAGGGCACCGAGAACCTTTGAAAAAAATTCTTGGAGCTGACGCTAGGCCAAACGGTAGAGCCACAAAAACTTTTAATGCTTGTCTAAAAAGAGAATCTCAGAAACTAAAAGTGATCTGGATGAATCGGAATATGCAGATATACATCCTGTAAATCTATTGTAGACATATAATGCCCTTGCTAAACAAAAGGCAGGATAGTCCTACAGTTACCATCTTGAATGTTGGTATCCTTACATAACGATTCAATAGATAGATCCGGAACTGGTCTGAAGGAATTTACCTTCTTTGGTACAATGAAGAGATAGAAAAACCCCAGCCCCTGTTCCAGAACTGGTACTGGCATAATTACTCCAGCCAACTCTAGATCTGAAACCAGAGATTGTGAACGGAATTGATCCAAATTTCCTTGAAGAAAACATAAACTGCCCCATACCAGCTGAGCTGGAATGAGGGCCGCACCTTCATGGGTATTTAGGAGCTGGCTATAGGTTTCTATAAGGCTTGGATATATTCCAAACTGGAAAAGGTTTCCAAACTGATACCGCTCCTGAGGATGAAAGACCAGGCTTTTGTTCCTTATTGTGAGGAAAGGAACGAAAATGATTATTAGACCTAAATTTACCTTAGATTTTTTATCCTTTGGTAAAAAAGTTCCCTTCCCTCCAGTAATAGTTGAGATAATAGAATCCAACTGAAAATCGAATAATTTATTACCCTGGAAAGAAAGGGAAAGCAAAGTTGACTTAGAAGACATATCAGCATTCCAAGTTTTAAGCCATAAAGCTTTTCTAGCTAAAATAGCTAGAGACATATACCTGACATCAACTCTAATGATATCAAAAAGATGGTATCACAAATAAAATTATTAGCATGTTATAGAATAATAATAATGCTATAAAATTATGATCTGTTACTTGTTGCGCTAAAGCTTCTAACCAAAAAGTTGAAGCTGCAGCAACATCCGCTAAAAATATAGCAGGTCTAAGAAGATTACCTGAACATAAGTAAGCTTTTCTTAGAAAGGATACAATTCCTATCTAAAAGATCCTTAAATGAAGTACTATCTGCCATAGGAATAGTAGTACGTTTAGCAGGATTAGAGACAGCCCCATTAACCTTAGAGATTTTGTCTCAAAACTCTAATCTGTCAGATGGCACAGGATATAATTGCTTAAACGTTTAGAAGGAGTAAATGAATTACCCAAATTATTCCATTCCCTGGAAATTACTTCAGAAATAGCATCAGGGAGAAAAAATACTTCTGGAATAACTACAGGAGATTTAAAAACCTTATTTAAACGTTTAAATTTAGTATCAAGAGGACCAGAATCCTCTATTTCTAATGCAATTAATACTTCTTTAAGTAAAGAACGAATAAATTCCATCTTGAACAAATACAAAGATTTATCAGCATCAACCTCTGAGACAGAAACCTCTGAACCAGAAGAACCATTATCAGTATCAGAATGATGATGTTCATTTAAAAATTCATCTGCAAAAAAGAGAAGTTTTAAAAGACTTTTATGTATACTAGAAGGAGAAATAACAGACATAGCCTTCTTAATGGATTTAAAAAATAAAATCTCTTATATTATCAGGAACACTCTGAAAATTAGATGTTGATGGAACAGCAACAGGTAATGTAACAGTACTAAAGGAAATTTTATCTGCATTAATAAGTTTGTCATGACATGCAATACAAACAACAGCTGGAGAAACAGATACCAAAAGTTTATAGCAGATACACTTAGCTTGGTAGCTCCAGCACTGGGCAGCGATTTTCCTGAAGTATCTTCTGACTCAGTTGCAACGTGGAACATCTTGCAATATGTAATAGAAAAAACAACATATAAAGCAAAATTGATCAAATTCCTTAAATGACAGTTTCAGGAATGGGAAAAAAATGCCAGTAAACAAGCTTCTAGCAACCAGAAGCAATAAATAATGAGACTTAAATAATGTGGAGACAAAAATGACGTCCATATTTTTTAGCGCCAAAAAAGACGCCCATATTATTTGGCGCCTAAATGCTTTTGGCGCCAAAAATGACGCCACATCCGGAACGCCGACACTTTTGACGCAAAAAAACGTCAAAAAATGACGCAACTTCCGGCGACACGTATGACGCCGGAAACAGAAAAAAATTTTTGCGCCAAAAAAGTCCGCGCCAAGAATGACGCAATAAAATGAAGCATTTTCAGCCCCCGCGAGCCTAACAGCCCACAGGGAAAAAGTCAAATTTTTTAAGGTAAGAAAAAATGATTGAAACAAATGCATTTATCCCAAGTATGAAACTGACTGTCTGAAAATAAGGAATGTTGAACATCCTGAGTCAAGGCAAATAAATGTTTGAATACATATATTTAGAACTTTATAAAAAAGTGCCTAACCATAGCTTAGAGTGTCACAGAAAATAAGCTTACTTACTTACCCCAGGACACTCATCTACATGTTTGTAGAAAGCCAAACCAGTACTGAAACGAAAATCAGCAGAGGTAATGGTATATATATAAGAGTATATCGTCGATCTGAAAAGGGAGGTAAGAGATGAATCTCTACGACCGATAACAGAGAACCTATGAAATAGACCCCGTAGAAGGAGATCATTGCATTCAAATAGGCAATACTCTCCTCACATCCCTCTGACATTCACTGCACGCTGAGAGGAAAACCGGGCTCCAACCTGCTGCGGAGCGCATATCAACGTAGAATCTAGCACAAACTTACTTCACCACCTCCATAGGAGGCAAAGTTTGTAAAACTGAATTGTGGGTGTGGTGAGGGGTGTATTTATAGGCATTTTAAGGTTTGGGAAACTTTGCCCCTCCTGGTAGGAATGTATATCCCATACGTCACTAGCTCATGGACTCTTGCTAATTACATGAAAGAAAAGTTATCACTGTTTTAGTGTTAGCATTTTTTCTGCACGTGCATGTGAATCATAGCTAGATATTCTCAGTGCACCAGCATTTTAAATTCTGCAGCTGCTTAGAGCACCAGTGGGGCTTGTTTCATGTCAGCAATTAACACATTGAGTCATTGCCAGTTGGTACAAGCACCTTAGGCTCATTGAGCAAGTGTTGTGTTTAAAATGCTGGTGCACGATGCATACTTAAATACACTTTTGAAACAGATATAGATTTTATAAGAAGCATTTCTGCTAATACATGTATATTACAAAAATCCTTCTGTACAAAACTGAAATGCATCCATGTGGATTCCAATTTTGACTGGAATGTCCCTTAAAGAGCAGTAATGCCATTGTCACCCTTACTATTTGCGCTGTGCATCGAGCCATTGGCAGCGAAGATTAGGGCTACTCCAGGCATCTCGGGAGTCAAAATAGGGGACATTGAATACAAATTAAATCTTTTTGCAGACGACGTGCTAGTCACCTTGACCAAGCCTCTCTTATCTCTGCCCAACCTCTATTCGATAATTACTGATTTTTCAACACTCTCAGGATATCGAATCAATTTAGATAAATGCGAAATACTACCAATAGAGATCCCCCAACACACAAAGAAGCTGCTGGACATCAACTTCGAACTAAGACAGACAAAACAGCCATTAACATATTTGGGGGTAAAACTAACTTCGCAGGTCCACCAACTATGCAAAGCCAATTATCTTCCGCTGTATAAGTCCATAAGACAAGATATACAGAAGTGGAAAAAATTTAATTTCTCCTTGATGGGGAGGATGTCAGCGGTAAAGATGACGATACTACCCCGACTGCTTTATCTTTTTAGGGCCCTTCCCATAAAAATTATATATTCTGATATGGAGAGGCTGCAGTTAGACATTTTAACATTTATTAGGGGTAAAAAGAATGCCAGAATAGCTAGCAAAAATATGACGAAGCATAGGAGCCTGGGTGGGCTGGGGGTGCTGAACTTGATTGACTACTTCAAGGCCTCTAGATTGGCCCAAGACACACTAATACTCAGAACTAAACAGGAGGCTCTTTGGATACAGCTAGAATCAGACATGGGAAAGTGGGGTAAAACTGATGCTATATTGTGGGAATGTAAAACTGCGACACGCAGATCAGACGCCTGCCTTTCGCTGGCCAGTGAGAGCACCCAATATATCTGGTCAGAGTTAGCGCACAAAAAAGGACTATACCCAGTGGGGTCAACATTACAGCCTATTCGATACCTACTACACAGGGAGTCACAGAGGGAAGTAGCTAAGTGGGAAAACAAAGGACTATATCGGGTGGCAGATCTGCTGGTTCAGAACAGTGTAATGACTTTCACCCAAATTCAGGAGAGAATAGCCCCCACAAAAATTCATTGGTACTTGTATTTGCAATTGACATTGTCTCTACGGGCATACCTTAGAAAAACAAATGACAAAAATAAATCAATACTAGAGGGTCTTTGCAGTTCACAGGGCAGACTGAAACACACCATTTCTATAATATACCTAGGCATTCAAAAGGCGAGATCCAAGACCAAAACCACACATGCTCAAATGGGAAACAGACATAGAAAAGACGTTAGACTTAGACACATGGTACGAGGTATATAATACAGCTACGAAGGGATTGCTAAGTGCATACTTGAGGGAAAATAGTCTGAAGACAACATTTAGATGGTACCTAACACCAATTAGAACCTCATATATGTCACAAAACAACTCTAGACAATGCTATAGAGGGTGTGGGGAATTGGGAACTTACCGACACATGCTATGGGACTGCACAGAGGTCCAAACCGTGTGGAGAGCGCTCTCTTCCATGTTAAGCTACCTATTAGATGAACAGATCCACCTCAACAGCGCACAAGCACTACTACATGAAAGGATTAAAAAATACAATAAGCCAATAAATACCTTCATAAAAATCCTATGCACGATAGTACGAACCTGTATAGCCAAACATTGGAAGGTGGGTACACCCACCAGGTCAGAAATCAAGAATAAAATTCAACACACATATAATATGTACGAATGTGCAGCTTGGTAAAGCCATGGTACATGGCGAAACGCGTTGAAGGAGTCAGACAGCCAACTACAAAGTGTTAAAATAGCACGATCGACAAGGATTACGGGAGATTGTTTGGAACTACGTCACCTCTCTCCAACGTACTCTGTGCAGAGTTTTTCATTTTTAACCGGATCTACTTCTGAGATAATCAGTGACACCGCCAGCTGTTAGGAGCCGCTCCAGACACCTGTGCCTGACCCCGACGGATATTCCAGCTCAGAAGTGAAGCAGGTAGGCACTGTAGAGGTGTTGTAGCCCTACAGCTAGGTTGTATTTGTCACCCTTTTATCGAAAAAGACAACAATCTGGGAGACATACTAGCATAACACTAGTTGTCGAACTTACCACTTTTCAATATAAACGGATCTGTCTGATGTTTGGTAACCGTCAATTAGAACGGAACTCTTTGCTTTAAGGATTACAAGTTTGAATGAATGAATATACAGGTGGATATCAGTCTTCATTACTGTGAACATAGCCTGTCAACACCTAACGCTATATTATTTGATTTCACAGTTTTAAACGGATCAGACCCCTTGTTGCACAAAGTGTAAAAAATTTTCTGCACTAAGTTTTACTGTTCTAAGATTGTCAGATATCTGCATACAGTTTTTAATATATCTCTGTTTATAAACTTATATGTACATGACCGGTCATATATTTTAGTTCTATTGATTGTGTTTTTGTGTTTTATCACATTACCTGTTTTAATTATAGCTTTTTAATAGATTATATTTCATCATTGGTTTATTTATAGAACCACCCACCCTCTGTGTTTTATGTCTACTTATTGAAGTATACCACTACATATATTCACATAGAGGTAAATACAATCAACCAGTTTTTTAAAGTTTTTTCCTAATTGCATACACACTACATAAATGTTTTATAATCTTTATTGGATTTAATCCCCACAGCTGTTAGCGCACATATACAATTTTTTCTTTAGTTCAATACCTTAGAAAAACAAATGACAAAAATAAATCAATACTAGAGGGTCTTTGCAGTTCACAGGGCAGACCGAAACACACCATTTTTATAATATACCTAGGCATTCAAAAGGCGAGATCCAAGACCAAAACCACAGTAATGCTCAAATGGGAAACAGACATAGAAAAGACGTTAGACTTAGACACATGGTACAAGGTATATAATACAGCTACGAAGGGATTGCTAAGTGCATACTTGAGGGAAAATAGTCTGAAGACAATATTTAGATGGTACCTAACACCAATTAGAACCTCATATATGTAACAAAACAACTCTAAACAATGCTATAGAGGGTGTGGGGAATTGGGAACTTACCGACACATGCTATGGGACTGCACAGAGGTCCAAACCGTGTGGAGAGCGCTCTCTTCCATGTTAAGCTACCTATTAGATGAACAGATCCACCTCAACATCGCACAAGCACTACTACATGAAAGGATTAAAAAATACAATAAGCCAATAAATACCTTCATTAGAATCCTATGCACGATAGTACGAACCTGTATAGCCAAACATTGGAAGGTGGGTACACCCACCTGGTCAGAAATCAAGAATAAAATTCAACACACATATAATATGTACGAATGTGCAGCTTGGTCGCTGAACACAAAAGACAAAAATGATGAGGTATGGTATTATTGGATACTTAGAGGCTTTAATTGGTCTGCTTAGACGGCTAGATAGGACTAAAAGGGACGGCAACTAGGGATTTGAGAGGCAATATAGGAATCTAAGACAGATAAACCACTTCCCGGCATCCAGACACTTTTTGTAAATGTTTAAGTTTGTTTTAGTTATTAGTTTGTTAGTAGGGAAAAGAAAATTACAAAAAAGTTGATACAAGTTATCTTAATCTTTGTAATGTAACAATAGAGACCACCCACTCAACTATGGACTGTCTGGGATTAGCCATCATGGCAATGTAAAGGGGTGAAGAGTACATAAGATGGAATATGGAGAGCTTATAGACATGTCAGCTACTGGCAACTGATAGAGACAATTGTACATGTTGTATTTGATGATGCCTGTAGTCATATGACACCTGCTCTGTTGTTACACGAATGGAAGTTTTTCAATAAAAATGATTTAAACATGGTGAGCCAATCACAACAGGCATATATGTGCAGCCACCAATCAGCGGCTAGCTTCCATTACTGCATTACTGTTTTACTGTCCCTGCACCTATCTTGGTATAATTTTCAACCAAGGATACCTAGCCAATGAAGCAAATCAGATAACCAAAGTCCCTTTAAATGAGTATGTGCAAGAACTTTTATATTAAAAAAAATGTTTTTCAAGAGCTGTCCTTCTAAAACTGCAAAAATAAGATTTCAACTAGTCCATGGTGTAGAAGTCCAACAATCTACCTACATTGTGCTCAAAACGTGCTTTATAGCGCATGATGTATTTGGTGTGTATGTGCCACAAATGTATTTGAAAAACATTCACAAAAAGCCATACAATGCACTTTACTTGTGAATTCAGATTTATTGTTATTCAATTCAAATGAGGGGAGTCTCGTGTTTCAGATAAAGAGTTTCTTGTCACATCATGTGGTTATTATAATATTGATCACTTGGCAACAGACATTTGCCATGCTATATGTGTTAGGGCTTATAGGTTCTGTTTTTTATGAATAAATGTGAATTTTGAGGTATTCTAATGACTCCACAGTGAAAGTCCCTTGTTAATGTGCACCTTGAAGTGGACGTCCATGGCTTACGTGGTTAATTATCAAGCAAAACGTTTAAGCTCATCACCTATCACTATACCAGTGGTTCTCACACATTTTGAGACTATGGGGAATTTGGCAATGCACACCTGTGTTCTTAAAGTGAAGGTAAAGTTTTCTCTTTCTGGAAACGTTATTTAATCTATCACCTTGCAAAATGCACAGTCGCTAACTTTTTTTTTTTTTTTACCTAACATATTTCTTTAAAAAATATATTTTATTATACCCTACCGTTCTGTTCCAAGCTCCGCCCACCATCCATTTCCTCTCTCTTTAGCTTATAACGTATAGAGTGTTCCCACCCGCTCTATACGTGCCTACAATGTTCGTGCCCGGCTTCGTAAAATACTGTGCATGCGCAAAGCATCCGGAATTTCGCATAATGCGCATGCATTAATGCCCTTTTGCTTCACAAATAGCAAGCGTCATTGATCTCGGCAATGCGCTTGGTTTTCCAGGGAGAGGAAGTAACCTAACGCATGCGCAGAGCTTTGGAGGTAGCGGTGACGTCAAATGACGGCCGCCTAACGGCCAGGAAGTCAATTGGCCAGGAAGTCAACGTGACCAAAAAGCTGAAAAAAAAAAAAACGGGTTGAATCTAACGCTTGTAAGATTGCTGCTAATAAATTAAAAAAACTAATAATAGAGATAAATTTTAAGATTTTGATGAATGAAAGTACCATTGATTTTTGCTGTATTGCAGATAAGTGCACAGTAATACAGCAAAGTTTACCTTCACTTTAATGCTGGAGTTTGTGTAATTAACCATCAGTGTATTTTACAGTTGACCCAACATTGACTATATACAAATTATTTTACAATATATATTTTTATAGTAAGACATGACATAAATGGGCATTTTCACAGCAGTGAATATATAGGGCCGATTTATCAAGTGTCTTGCAGGCATGATCCACTGTAGCGAATCATGTCCGCCAGACATTGATAAATGCTGACAGAGGTCTATGAGTACGGCTCTTCTGAGCTGAAACGCGTCAGACCTGAATGCATTGCCCCTGTCTTTTTTACCCATGATTCTAAAGAGAAGTTTTGCTGTTTTTACTTTGAACGAATACAAGTTTATGTTTTAACCTAAGAAGTACCATCTGGATTACCATTTGTTGTAAGCAGCATTTATCATTGCACAAGCAGTTCTGGTGAACTGCTTGTGCAATGCCACCCCCTGCAGATTCGGACCAATCGGCCGCTAGCAGGGGGTGTCAATCAACCAGATCGTATGAGATCGGGCGGATTGATGTCCGCCGCCTCAGAGGAGGCGTACGAGTTAAGGATTAGCTGTCTTAAGACTGCTGCTTCTTAACTCCTGTTTCTGGGGAGCCAGAAGGATCGCACGGAAACAGGGATATATGGCTCCATTTGGTTTGTGATAAATCGGCCAATAGTGTTTAGTGTTGAGATATTTTTTACTATCAAAATTTGGCTGTGCACCTTTAACAAACAGCAAACTGCTTTCCTGTCCAAACACTCATCTTTTCAGTGTCAGGTGAGTACTGTTGTTTAGAATGTAACAAGCTGGAAACAATGACTGAGAGGCTCAGCTCACCACAAACCCTAACTGATGCACTAACATTAACACAGTGTTTCAACAGAGGCCAGGGATAAGATAGCAATTCGATTAAACATTGTAGCTGAACTCTCTCTACTAATTTAATCAGCTCCTACAAACCAAACAACAATTAAGTACTAAGAAGTAAGCTTATAAATTTGAATATCAAAGAAGGACCCTGTATAAGTTCAGTCTCACAATCAAGATGAATATAAACTTGCATAAAATACTTTAACATAGTTCTGATAGCAAAGGAATCAAGTGTAAAGGTAAATTAAGACAGATAGTCTGGGTCTAGGCCTCACAGGGAAAAGCAGCACAAAATCATTTAACACATGCAATGTCCACAAACAAGCCAAAGTCAAACTCCAAGTCAGTCACAAACTATGGGTTAATACAGAAGCATAGTCAGGGGAAGCAGAAGTCAAACCAGTGGTTCCAAGTAGTATTTGCCAGAGTAAGATGTTCAGAAACTCAATACCAAAGCAACCACACCTAATTAATCTGCTAGACCTCCTTAAAGTTACATTACACTAACAGCAGCAGGAATAGAAATCACTCTTTTAGACCTACACTTATTATGACAGCACCTCTTGCTCTCCTGGGACACCATTTGAGAAACACTGCTCTACACCTTAGAGAAGGGATTTGCTTTGTTTGTTAGCTGAGCATGTCTTAACTTACACTTAGACTTTTATATGGGTTATATATTGTCTTCACTTGGCCTGGGAGGAAGAATCTGTCATTAGAAGCACATAATATATTAAATATCAGTAATACCTAAATTTCACACAAAAACAACAAAAAAGCATGGGCAAAGCAGTATATTTAAAAGTAAATCCCTCGTTACAGTGAAATTGCATAGTATATAGCAGGTATGGCCAAATGACAGCCCATGGTCCACATACGGCTCTCTGTACTAGTTTGTGTAGCCCTAAAGGGAAAGGGAAACTAAGAATCTATGCCATAGTTTTGGGACTCCTCGAAAAAGTAAAGCTACAGATATTTCAGTTATCTTTGAAATCTCTTGGAAATTTGGATTATTATTGCACACATTTTAGAAATACTGATTTTATTGATGTTCCTGCATCCAGCAAGTTGATTATTGTGTCGATCCTAGCAGCCTCAATATTCTGGAGCAACAGAAGTAAATTGGAGAGTTGTTTAAAAGTGCCTAAAGTTAAATTTTGGCTTTAAGGGGCCGAATTATCAAGCTCGCCGGAAACCATAGTTATTAAGCAGCAGTCTAAAGAGTTCTGAGGCTGCGGTCTTCAATCCCCCCTGCTAGCGGCGGATTGGCCGCAAATCTGCAAGGGGCAGCATTGCACAAGCAGTTTACAAGAACTGCTTGTATAATGATAAATACTGACAGCGAATGCTTCCGGCATTTAGCGATGTGCGGCGGACATGATACGGTACATCGTATCATATTGACCCCTAACTGTTGAATTGTTTTTTTTAGAGGTCTACATGGGCACATCATTTGGTTTGGTTAAATTTTTCAGAACAAATATTTGGTATATTAGTTTTCCCGAATATTCGTTGTCTGTGCTATTTGGTATTCGTTTTCGATTTGTTTTAAATATTTACTTTTATTTTCGTTAAACAAAGATAAATGTTCCAAAGCTAGAAGTGCGCTAAAGGAGTTTCTCCTTTAGCACAGGCAATGTGAGCCAGCTGCACCAAGCCTCCTATTAGCGTGGTCAGGGCTCCGTGAAGAAGAAGAAGAGCGTGTTAGCATGGCTCTCCAGCATGCTATAAGTAATTATTTTAACCGTGCCCCCATTTAAAGGGAACAAATGAATTTCATCAGTATTTCTTTTTTTTTTTCTTTAAATTTTTGGGTGCATTCATAAGGATATTCGTTTCATGGAAACTAAACGAATATCCTTGTTTCGTTAACCAATTAGCATTCGTTACAAAATTAATGCACATGCCTAGTATTGTCATGACCATAAAAAATGCTGTATGGTGATTGCTGTAAGGGACATTCTAACTCAAAAACTGCATGCTATAATTTTGATAGAACATAGCATTTTTGTACTATCAACACTCCATCTCTATGGATTTAACCCAAGCAAAGGGGTTAAATGCATAGTTAAAGTCCCACTCATAGCTTCAACCTCTGCAGCTGCAAAGCTGAACACAGCCCATGGTTGGTAGGCTTATTGGAATGCTGCTGCTGGTCAACTCACTGGCTCTTTCCTGCTTGGAACCAGTAGGGGATTAGACACATAGGCCTAAATTACAAGCGGAGCACAAAAATCTTAGCAACACTAGGCTAGATTATGAGTGGAGCACTAACTGTTGAAAGGGAGCGATAAGGGGTATATTGCAGCTTTTTGTGCGTGTTTGAAGTAGCATGCGTATTACGGGTTGAAAGTAAGCCCATTCGATTGAGCTCAATTGACAAAAACATACTCATAATAACACAGTCTAATTAACCCCTTAAGGACCAGCGACGTACCCTGTATGTCGCTGGCCTTTTTTTGGGACTTGATTGTTTTATAGCGCGGTCTTGCCACCAGCATTGAGACTGCTCTATTCCATAAAGCCTGCTGGAGGGAGGGCATTAATAGCGTGTTCTTGCTAGACTTGTGCTATTATGTCCTGAAAAACCTCTTAACAACCAGTGACATACAGGGTACATTGTGGTCATTAAGGGGTTAAAATAATTAAAAAATTGCATTAAAAAGTAATAAGGGCTCAAAGATATGCGGTCTCAGGTGTTAGAGAAAAAAAAGGCACACAAAGGGCTTTAACATAGAGATACATACATATACATGTCTAAATATTCTTAAATACATATTTCTGTATATACCTATACCTATATATCTATTCCTATGAGCGTAGAGCAAAATTGTTCTCCATACCGCACTCCAATACCAGCGCTGCTTAAGTCAGCGGTGAGCTGGTCGTACGTGCTCATGCACGATTTCCCCAAAGACATCAATGGGGAGAGCCGGCTGAGAAAAAGTCTAACACCTTCAAAAAAGCAGCGTAAAACTCAGTAACGCAGCCCCATTGATTCCTATGGGGAAACACATTTTATGTTTACACCTAACACCCTAACATGAACCCCAAGTCTAAACCACCTACATTATACTTATTAACCCCTAATCTGCTGCCCCCAACATCGCCGCCACCTACATTATATTTATTAATCCATAATCTGCCGCCCCCAATGTCGCCGCAACCTACCTACATTTGTTAACCCCTAAGCTGCTGCCCCCAACGTCGCCGCCACTATATTAAATGTATTAACTCCTAAACCTAAGTCTAACCCTAACACCCCCTAATTGAAATATAATTAAAATAAATCTAAATAAAATTTATATCATTAACTAAATTATTCCTATTTAAAACTAAATACTTACCTATAAAATAAACCCTAAGCTAGCAACAATATAACTAATAGTTACATTGTAGCTAGTTTAGGGTTTATTTTTATTTTACAGGCAAGTTTGTATTTATTTTAACTAGGTAGAATAGTTATTAAATAGTTATTAACTATTTAATATCTACCTAGCTAAAATAAATACAAATTGACCTGTAAAATAAAACCTAACCTAAGTTACAATTACACCTAACACTACACTACAATTAAATAAATTTACTAAATTAAATACAATTAAATAAATTAACTAAATTAAATACAATTAAATAAATTAAATTAGCTAAATCACAAAAAAAACACTAAATTACAGAAAATAAAAAACGAATTACAGATCTTTAAACTAATTGCACCTAATCTAATAGCCCTATCAAAATAAAAAAAGCCCCCCCAAAATAAAAAAACCTAGCCTAAACTAATCTATCAATAGCCCTTAAAAGGGCCTTTTGCGGGGCATTGCCCCAAAGTAATCAGCTCTTTTACCTGTTAAAAAAAATACAAACAACCCCCCCAACAGTAAAACCCACCACCCACACAACCAACCCCCCAAATAAAATACTAACTAAAAAAACCTAAGCTCCCCATTGCCCTGAAAAGGGCATTTGGATGGGCAATGCCCTTAAAAGGGCATTTAGCTCTTTTGCAGACCCAAAGCCCTAACCTAAAAAATAAACCGACCCAATACACCGTTAAAAAAATCCTAACACTAACCCCTGAAGATTCACTTACTGGGAGAAGTCTTCATCCAAGCGGCAAGATGTCCTCAACGAAGCCAGCAGAGGTGGTCCTCCAGACGGGCAGAAGTGGTCCTCCAGATGGGCAGAAGTCTTCATCCAGACGGCATCTTTTATCTTTATCCTTCCGGCGCGGAGCGGGTCCATCTTCAAGACATACGACGTGGAGCATCCTCTTCAAACGATGGCTTCTTTGCAATAAATATCTCTTTAAGTGACATCATCCAAGATGGCGTCCCTTCGATTCCGATTGGCTGATAGAATTCTATCAGCCAATCGGAATTAAGGTAGAAAAAATCATATTGGCTGATGCAATTTATTCTAGTGGCGGTGATGTCTGGAGCGGCAGATTAGGGGTTAAAATTTTTATTATAGTGTTTGCAATGCGGGAGGGCCTTGGTTTAGGGGTTAATAGGTAGTTTATCGGTGTTAGTGTACTTTTTAGCACTTTAGTTATGAGTTTTATGCTACGGCGTTGTAGTGTAAAACTCATAACTACTGACTTTAGAATGCGTTACGGATCTTGGAGGTAGAGGGTGTACCGCTCACTTTTTGGCCTCCCAGGACAGACTCGTAATACCGGCACTTTGGAAGTTCCATAGAAAAAAGGGTTTATTAAGTTTACGTAAGTCGGTTTGCGGTAAGGCCAAAGAAGTGTGCGGTGACCCTAAATCTGCAAGACTCGTAATAGCAGCGGTAGTGAAAAAGCAGCGTTAGGACCTGTTAACGCTGCTTTTTCAGCTTAACGCAAAACTCGTAATCTAGCCGATAGAAAATAATGTACTTTTTATTATTTAATATATATTTCTATATGTATATATCTGATACCGTACATGTAAAATACATATCTATACCTATTTAACTATAGAAATAGATATATAGGTATAGGTGTATATAGATATGTATATAGAAATATTAATATTTCATGTCCGGTTTAACATTCTTGATTATATGCGGTCGGGTTAGCGTGTGAGTCTGGGTGTTAGTTTTGTTACATTTTTTGCTCTCCATTAACTTCTCAGGGAGAAGATAAAACGGTCGCGTTTTTTTGTGTGTATGAGTCCAGTTTCTGCTTGTGTATGTTTTACTGTGAACTTGGAATATGATTGCAAAATGACGTGTGCAAAAAGCCTCCGTCTAGGGGGGTGAACGTGCAAATGGGAGCACTAATTTGCGCTCTACTTGTAATCTAGCCTCTAGAGGGCCAGATTACAAGTGGAGCATTAATTAATGCTCCCGCTCGAGTGCTAACTGTGCTAGAAGTAAGCTTTTCGCTGTTGCGCTCTTATTTTGACATGTATTTATATGTATCTCTATGTAAATGCTTTTTGCCTGACTTTTTTTTCTAACACCTGAAACTTTATACCTTTGACTTTATAACTTTTTTTTTTTTAAATTTTCTTTTATTGGTATTTCAAGAACTCAAAACGTTATGGTTACAGCATATCCAAAGTGGGTCAATACAGTCAAGATATTACATTCAATAGTATTCAAGTAAGACCTGGGACATTATTTTCAAACATACAGCCATATTACAGCCATTATAAACCAGACAGGGTTACACAGATTATGACTCAAGAAGGTGGCTTAAGTGTTAAATACAAAGGCTTCCTTCTGTTCCAAAGTCCATCAATCCTATGCAACAACTGCATTACACCTTAGGATATTCATCCATATTGCAATAGTGACCCCAAAAGGGGGTGTATTATAAAATAGATAAACAAAACAAAAACAAAAAAAATAAAAAAACAAACAACATAATACATAACATAACAAGTATTCTGCCAAAGGGGTTGCCAACAGCCGTGCGAATCAAGCAATGATGATTTCTTTTTAGCAAATGTGCGTCTCAAAGAGATATACACTCCATACCTAAATTAGAAGTTACCTACAAATCACCCCTCTGTCGTGCATATATTGCTCCCATAAAAATAGCATATCGTGATAGAGACTCAGACATCCCAATTTAAAGTAATGCAGGCTTTCTAGTATTATGGTGTTCTCTACTAGGTCAAGCCAGTTAGTAAGTGTGGGTGCTTGCGGCTTCTTCCAGAACTTTGGTATGAGTCTTTTTGCTGCATTTATTAATATTTAATGAAGACTTCTAATTTTACAAAGAATATGTGGATTAGCGTTAAACGAAATTCCCTCAGGAGAGAGAACCAAATCAATTCCGATAATTTTGCAGATTTGTTCATGTATTTGAACTCAAAATGTGTGTATTATATCACAATCCCACCATATATGGTACATTGTGCCTTCTTGATCACACCCTCTCCAGCATCTATTGCTGGCATTTTTAAACATATGTGTTAATTTGCTGGGAGTTAAATACCACCTAGTGGGAATCTTAATGTTTGTTTCAAGTGCCGTTGCTGAGTGTGCTGATTTAGCTGTCGCTTGGAACCATGCATCCCACTGTTTATGGGAAATTTCTTTCCCCATCTCTGTCTCCCACTTATATGTATAATTTGGTTTGGCAGGATAGTGTGATTTAAGCATAACTCTCTACATCATGGAAATTATTTTTTTAGGAGATTGTTGTGATGTGCATAAGTGTTCAAATATCGTGAGTGGTCTAAACATATCCTGTTTATTTTTATGCATGGAGAGAAAGTGACGAACCTGATGGTAGACATACCAGGAGTGGAAGTGAGTAAAACCTTTGTGTCAGTAAAGTGTCTCTCTGCGCTATTCGTACTTTTTCCAACAACGAGAACACAGGTACATGATCCAACAATTTTGTTGGTGCAATTGTACTTTGTTTCCTCCCTAGCGAACAAATCGAAAGTTCTTTATTTGGGTCAAGTATTGTCAATGGTGAATAAATAGATGTTATGCGTTTATGTTTGTTGCGTATTTTTAGCCAGTCTGACCAAGTTTCTTTAATAATTGGGTAAGCAGCAATTTTTTCTAAGGGTTTTTTTTGGGGAGCCCAACACATCCCTCCCATTTGGGAAATTCCCAATAACTGGGATTCTAGATGGACACATCTCTTGTAGGAGTCATCTCCTTGTCTGCACCACTCCACAACCCTGTTCACAGCAATTGCCAGCTTATAGAAGTATAGGTTTAGGACCCCCAACCCACCATCATCCCTATGTCTATAAAGTGTATTCTTAGCTAGTCTTGGTGGCCTTCTGTGCCATATGTAGTTATCTATGATAGCTTGCATTTTACTGATATCTGCTGCAACTCCCGGTATTGGCAATGCCTGCATGACATATAAGGCTTTCAGCAACAGTGTAATTTTGGTGGCTGCAATTCTCCCAAGCCAGGAGATATTTTTTTTTGGGAGCCAG
Source organism: Bombina bombina (assembly GCF_027579735.1). Classification (NCBI taxonomy): domain Eukaryota; kingdom Metazoa; phylum Chordata; class Amphibia; order Anura; family Bombinatoridae; genus Bombina; species Bombina bombina. Next base: position 610,813,181 of record NC_069500.1, on the reverse strand, counting down.
GAGGAAGCTAAATACTCAAATTCCTCCAGTAGGTGGCCATAGTTTAATTTTTGTAAATTTGCAGCGTTGTGAGTTAGGAATATTCCTAAATATTTTAACGCTTGGCTCTGGATTTTATATGGATACATTTGCTGGATTTCCAACACTTCTGCGTCTGAAAGATTTATCGGGTACAGTTCTGATTTATTAGTGTTTATCAAAAAATTTGATACTGCACCATAAATTTGTAATTCTTGTTGAATGTTTGGAAGGGACTGTAATGGGTCTATTAAGGTCATGAGAATATCAACGGCGAACATTGCCAATTTGTATGTTTGTTCTTGTATGGTTATACCTTTTATTCTTGGATGTTTACGCAATTTTATAGCCAATGATTCTAGAGATAATATAAAGAGGATGGGGGAAAGTGGGCAGCCTTGCCTCGTACTGTTTCGAATTTCGAGATGGTCAGTCAGAACCCCATTGACCCGTATCTGGGTAGATGGATTGGAATATAAGGCAAACATTTTTTGAATAGTTTTCATGGGGAAGCCGAATCTTTGAAGGGTGATCTGTAGGAAGGTCCAATCTAATCTATCAAATGCTTTTTCAGCATCAGTTGAAAGATATATTGAGGGGATTTTTGATTTTTTTATATATTCCATCAGGTTTAGTACTTTACATACATTATCCTTGGCCTCTCTCTGAGGAACAAAGCCGACCTGATCGTGATAGATTAGTTTTGGTAGAAATTTGTTTATCCTATTTGCTATAATTTTGGCGTATAGCTTGCTAAGACCATCTGGGCCCGGCGCCTTCTCCGGCTTCATCTCTTTTATGGCTTCCAGTATCTCCCTACTGGAGATTGGGGCCTCCAACAGGGATACCTCATTATCAGTAAGTTTAGGGAGAGTTATAGTATCTAAGTATTTTTCGCACTTTAACTGATGTGAAGTAGGCGATCTATTGGGGAATAGATTATAAAGTCTACAGGGAGTGCAGAATTATTAGGCAAATGAGTATTTTGACCACATCATCCTCTTTATGCATGTTGTCTTACTCCAAGCTGTATAGGCTCGAAAGCCTACTACCAATTAAGCATATTAGGTGATGTGCATCTCTGTAATGAGAAGGGGTGTGGTCTAATGACTTCCTTTCCTTTGGCAAAATGGGTCAAAAGAAGGACTTGACAGGCTCAGAAAAGTAAAAAATAGTGAGATATCTTGCAGAGGGATGCAGCACTCTTAAAATTGCAAAGCTTCTGAAGCGTGATCATCGAACAATCAAGCGTTTCATTCAAAATAGTCAACAGGGTCGCAAGAAGCGTGTGGAAAAACCAAGGAGCAAAATAACTGCCCATGAACTGAGAAAAGTCAAGCGTGCAGCTGCCAAGATGCCACTTGCCACCAGTTTGGCCATATTTCAGAGCTGCAACATCACTGGAGTGCCCAAAAGCACAAGGTGTGCAATACTCAGAGACATGGCCAAGGTAAGAAAGGTTGAAAGACGACCACCACTGAACAAGACACACAAGCTGAAACGTCAAGACTGGGCCAAGAAATATCTCAAGACTGATTTTTCTAAGGTTTTATGGACTGATGAAATGAGAGTGAGTCTTGATGGGCCAGATGGATGGGCCCGTGGCTGGATTGGTAAAGGGCAGAGAGCTCCAGTCTGACTCAGACGCCAGCAAGGTGGAGGTGGAGTACTGGTTTGGGCTCGTATCATCAAAGATGAGCTTGTGGGGCCTTTTCGGGTTGAGGATGGAGTCAAGCTCAACTCCCAGTCCTACTGCCAGTTTCTGGAAGACACCTTCTTCAAGCAGTGGTACAGGAAGAAGTCTGCATCCTTCAAGAAAAACATGATTTTCATGCAGGACAATGCTCCATCACACGCGTCCAAGTACTCCACAGCGTGGCTGGCAAGAAAGGGTATAAAAGAAGAAAATCTAATGACATGGCCTCCTTGTTCACCTGATCTGAACCCCATTGAGAACCTGTGGTCCATCATCAAATGTGAGATTTACAAGGAGGGAAAACAGTACACCTCTCTGAACAGTGTCTGGGAGGCTGTGGTTGCTGCTGCACGCAATGTTGATGGTGAACAGATCAAAACACTGACAGAATCCATGGATGGCAGGCTTTTGAGTGTCCTTGCAAAGAAAGGTGGCTATATTGGTCACTGATTTGTTTTTGCTTTGTTTTTGAATGTCAGAAATGTATATTTGTGAATGTTGAGATGTTATATTGGTTTCACTGGTAAAAATAAATAATTGAAATGGGTATATATTTGTTTTTTGTTAAGTTGCCTAATAATTATGCACAGTAATAGTCACCTGCACACACAGATATCCCCCAAAAATAGCTATAACTAAAAACAAACTAAAAACTACTTCCAAAACTATTCAGCTTTGATATTAATGAGTTTTTTGGGTTCATTGAGAACATGGTTGTTGTTCAATAATAAAATTAATCCTCAAAAATACAACTTGCCTAATAATTCTGCACTCCCTGTATGATAGAACTTTTTAAAGGAATCTCCAATAGATTTTGTGTCTTCTATTGTGGTGCTATGTGTTGCGTTGAGGGAATGGATGTATGAACTGGCATGCTGTTTTTTAATGCCCTAGCCAGGAGTTTTCCCGTTCTATTTCCCTCGCCATAATATTTTTGTTTTATATATAGTTGGTGTCTCTGGGATTTAATTTGTAAGTATTTATTTAGATATTCCCTTTTTTCCTGAAGAGCTTAAGCTAATACCCGATCCTCGGGGTGAAGCTTCAGTATTTGGTCAGCTTCAGACACCTCTTGCGCTAATTTAACGTATTCTTTAAGAGATTGATTACGTTTAAAGGCTTTGAGTTTGATAAATTCACCTCTAATATAGGCTTTATGTGCCTCCCATATTATTGTTGTCTGGTGTATTTTTGAGAGTGAAGTAGGTATCTAAATGCTCAGCGAATTATTCCACCACTTTTGGGTCAGCCAACAGTGAGTTGTCTAATCACCATGAGAAAGATTTGAGAGGGCCATGCCATCTTGTATTCCACTAACGAGTGGTCTGACCACATTGTGTGTTTGATATTGACATATTTGACTAATGATAAAGCAATATGGTCCACCAAAATGTAGTCTAGTCTTGAATAGCTTTTTTGTGGATTCGAGAAAAATGTATAATCTCTTATTTGTGGATGTGTGTATCTCCATGCATCATGAAGTGTCAAAGCCCTAATGTCCCTCCATATAGAATAAAGTGTTTTTTGGTTTTGTCGGATAGTAGGGTTGGAGCTATCTAAATCAGGTACTAAGGGGATATTGAGGTCTCCTGCAACAATCAAAGGGACTTTAGTTAAATCATCGATTCTGTTGGAAAAGCGGGAGATAAACTGACCCTGTCCCGTATTGGGAACATATACATTTATAATGGTCACTGGTTTGCCAAACATCAAGCCCATTATACCCAAATATCTTCCCTCCTTATCTCTGTCTATTTGTTGAAGTTTAAATGGGATTGATTTGTGTATAAAAATACTAACACGATTAGTTTTTTTATTGGCGTTCGTGCTTTGGAAGTGTTGTGAATATTGAGGAAAGATAACCAGGCAGTCCACCAGTCTTAAAATGTGTTTCCTGCAGTAATAGAATTCCCCCCCCTCTCCGACAGAGATCTTGAATAGCCATAGCCCTCTTATTAGGACACTTAAATCCCTTCACATTTTGGGTGATAAAATGTATAGTTTGTTTGGGAACATTTGTCATCTTGTATGCTGGATTCTAGTTTTGTAATTCCTGAGGTTGCATAACTGTGATGAGTTTTCTATAAGTTGATTTCTAGCACAATTTACACTCTTCAAACTAAGGCATACCCAATGGCAGTGTATAGAAAAACAAACAAAACTAAATTCAAACAATGCGATTGGTGCACAACTGGTGCGAGTAAGAAAAACAAAAAATAGTATTCTTTAGAGGGGGAACACAAATCCTTGAAGGGCATCAAATTGTTATCTCAAACTATATGCATATAGTATGCCTAATGCTATGTAAAAAGAGGTACCTGAAACTTCGCTTCACAAACTGAGCTGGGTAAACATCCTCACTGAGGATTCCTCAGATTACATTGAAAAGATTATACGTATTATGTCTTCACACAACAGAAATCAATACAACATGAACTCACAACAGTCAGTGAAACAGTATACATTCATCAATTAAGTACTTTACCTCACACCTCTCTTCTTGCAGGTGCACCATTGCTATCAGCCGACAAGAGTCTCCCTCCCCGGTTTCATACATTGAGCGCTACCTGCCGCGACCCACCCCCATCTTAAAATTCTGGGGTGAGCCAGGACAGGTGAGCCCCCCAAACCAGGGGTGCAGCTGCATCAAACAACATCCACCAACTGGCGGACACTTCAATTATTGTCCCAAAAAAGTTCACTTTTCTAAAGTAGTTGCATGTCCAGCTCTCTGGATTTCTTTATTGTCTTTGCAGGGATCTTCCTCCATTCAGCTGTCTGGGGAAGTGGTGGTGCGGACCGGGACCCCTCCGCCCCATCTCCGCGGATCTCATGTTGTGGTGGTGAGGGTGTGATTTCTAGATCTTTACAGGCCCGCTGTATGTCCTCTGTAGTGCTACATATTAATCTTCTTCCTTTCCAAGGTATTTGCAAATTAAATGGATGACCCCATCTATATGGTATGTTGCGTTGTCTTAGTGTGGCGGTGAAATGCTTGAATTCCTGTCTCTTCTGCAGGGTTCTTGGAGTCAAATCTTCATACAACTGGATAGATTCAGTTCTGAACTTGAGTGGGTATTTCTGCCTTGCTTTCTTCATTATCTCTTCTTTAATCTGGTAGCTTGTAATTTTAACAACGACATCCCTTGGGGGTTGATCTCCCAAAGGTTTTGCCTGTAATGCCCTGTGGAATCTGTCCAGAGCTATTGTGGCTTCGGAGTCAATTCCAATAATGGATGTGAAGAGACCCTGTAGATAGTCTTCCAGTTCTGCCGGTGATATAGTTTCCGGGATTCCCCTGATTCTAATATTGCTGCAACGGCTTCGATTTTCTAATTTGTTCTCCATTTGTAAAAGTTAAGTCATCTTGGGATGCAACCTTAGACCTGAGGAATTTTATGTTTGAGTTGGTAAGCTCAGTGTTGTCTTCTAATTTTTCTACCCTTTGACCCATATCCGAGAGGTCTTTCTTGAACTCAGAGATCTCCTCCCTGATACATTGTTTTACTTGGCCTATTAAAGTTGAAAGGTCTTTCTTAGAGGGTAAGGAGTCCAATAGGGACCTAGGGACTGAGATGGCAGAATCTGGACACTCTCCCTCTGATTCTGAAGAGGCAGAAGAGACGTCCGCTCTGGTGTCACGTGGGGTTATCAACGTCTTGGCTGGTGTGTCTAGGTGTTTTAAAAAAATATTTACAGAGGGATTGGCAATTGCCTGCTTCTTGGCTGTTTTTTCTGGCTTGCTGCCTTTTTTGAGAGACATATTGACTGAAGTGTGAGAAATAAATTGCCACTTAATTATATCAGGTTAGTCAGTGAGGAGTTTAGCAATATAGTAAAGCTGGTAGTAGAAGCCACTTTTCTTCCTTAACTGATATATTGTCCCCAACTGCAGTTCTGACATTGTAACCTGTCTTCAGGCTATCTGCGTATGCTTAAGGTGATGTGTCATATACCTTTAAGGGTTGATATTATCATTGCATTTGCTATAGTTCACAATAAGTGGTATCGTACGTTACTCTTTTGATGCCCCTACATTCAGCCTTACAGCTCGTTATGTAACTCAGGGCATTGGGGGCCACATGCCTTTAGGTGCTATACAGAATGGTGACCGGATGGTTGTTTTTTAACCCCGGAGCCTCACAAGTGCTCAGCAGCTCCACAGCTCACCTACCATGTATTCATACACAGGTTCCCTACCATAGCGGTAATTTCTGTGACCTTGTGGAAAGCCGATCTGGGAGCAGTCTCTCCCGTCAGTCAGTTGCGTCCTGCTCTCATGGCGTGTAAGCGCATCCCAGGCCCAAGCTGATGGAAAGCCGCTCTGCTACTGCTTTTTCGGTCCGACTTGGACACAGATCAGAGGTGTGGGTCCGGGTTTGATGGGGCTATGTTTCAGGTAGCTTAAATTCAGGCATACCCACATTAAAATTATTTTTTGCCCTGTAGGGAGATCAGAGCTTACAGACGTGAAGCCATCTCCTTTGAGCGCTGGCTCTGCCCCCGAGCCCTTATAACTTTTTAATGCAATATTTTTTGTAATAATTTTTATTAGTGTTATTGTGTAACTGTATTTTGTAATGCATTTTTGATGTGTTTTGTGACACTTTTTTTTTAGCAACCTAGTTAACCAGAGCTTGGAGGTCGCACTTATCCGACGTGAATTAACTTCAATTGCACTCAAGAGATCGCAATTACTTTTAACTTGTGATACGATCAAAAACCCAACACACGTAAACAACTACAATGAACCCCTTATGACTTGCACATAACTGTTAGCGCTCCACTCATAATCTAGCCCAGTGTGTTAACATCTCTTGAGTGTAATCAATAGTGCTTATATTTTTGTGCTCCCATTACAATTCCAAAGTTATTTTGTAGTGCTTGAGTGATAGTCTAGGCCAGGGGTGCTAAATCTTGACACTCCAGAGGTTTTGTAACTACAGTTCCCATGATGCCTTTGGAAATACTGGCTGAGCATCATGGGAAATGTAGTTCCCAAACCTCTGGAGTGCCAAGGTTGGGCACCCCTAGTCTAGGGCATGCTAACATCTGCATGTCAGATAGGGGTGTGTTAAAACCCATTATAATAAACTTTTAAGGGGAGTGCAGTAAAAATCATGTTCGACTTAACTCACCACTTGTAATACATGCCATATCTCTTTAATGCGTCCACAAAAACCTTTTTTCATTAATAAACATCCATTAAAGGGACATGAAATCCAAAAATATTCATTCATGATTTAGGTAAAACATACAATTTTAAACAACTTTCCAATTTACTATTATCAAATTTGCTTCATTCTCTTGGTATGCTTTGTTGAAGGTGCAGCAATGCACTATTGATTTCTAACTGAACACATGGGTGAGCCAATGACAATTAGTATATATATACAGCCACTAATTAGCAGCTAAAACCTAGGTTCTTTGCTGCTCCTGAGTCTACCTAGATAAACCTTTCAGTAAAGGATAACAAGAGAAGGAAGCAAATTAAAAAATAGAAGTAAATTTGAATTGTATGCTCTGTCTAAATCATGAATGTTTAACTATGACTTTACTGCCCCTTTTAGTTTAAATATAACCTAAAACCTTTATTTCCATATATCGGCTAGATTTAGAGTTTGGGGGCCAAAGGGGTGCGTTAGCTACGCGTGCTTTTTTTCTCCCGCACCTTTTAAATACCGCTGGTATTTAGAGTTCACAGAATGGCTGGGTTTTCAGTGCGTTAGGCTCCAAAAAGGGAGCGTAGAGCATAATTTAACGCCACTGGAACTCTAGATACCAGCGGTGCTTACGGACGTGGCCAGCTTCAAAAACGTGCTCGTGCACGATATCCCCATAGAAAACATTGGGGCAGTTTGAGCTGAAAAAAAACCTAACACCTGCAAAAAAGCAGTGTTCAGCTCCTAACGCAGCCCCATTGTTTGCTATGGGGAAACACTTCCTATGTCTGCACCTAACACCCTAACATGAACCCCGAGTATAAACACCCCTAACCTTACACTTATTAACCCCTAATCTGCTGCCCCCGCTATCGCTGACCCCTGCATATTATTATTAACCCCTAATCTGCCGCTCCGCACACCGCTGCCACCTACATTATAGCTATGTACCCCTAATCTGCTGCACCTAACACCGCCGACCCCTATATTATATTTATTAACCCCTAATCTGCCCCCTCAACGTCGCCTCCACCTGCCTACACTTATTAACCCCTAATCTGCCGAGCGGACCGCACCGCTACTATAATAAAGTTATTAACCCCTAATCCGCCTCACTCCCGCCTCAATAACCCTATAATAAATAGTATTAACCCCTAATCTGCCCTCCCTAACATCGCCGACACCTAACTTCAATTATTAACCCCTAATCTGCCGACCGAATCTCGCCGCTACTGTAATAAATGGATTATCCCCTAAAGCTAAGTCTAACCCTAACACCCCCCTAAGTTAAATATAATTTAAATCTAACGAAATAAATTAACTCTTATTAAATAAATTATTCCTATTTAAAGCTAAATACTTACCTGTAAAATAAACCCTAATATAGCTACAATATAAATTATAATTATATTATAGCTATTTTAGGATTTATATTTATTTTACAGGTAACTTTGTATTTATTTATTTATTTTTTTTTTTTTTTCTTTTTTAAACAATTTTATTGAAGAAGATAATTTTGCATACATTCGGTAGTCATATATATCTTAGGCATGTCAGTAAACTGTGTATACAATTTTTAAACATACAATAGTGGAAAAGATTTTTCTACATCATAGTGCAATATATATTATTGAATGCATATATAGACTACAAAGACTACTATCGTACCAGAGTATCGGCCTTAACCCAGAATATTTATCTTAACCTTGTGATTAAGGGGTCCAAACAGACATGTGCTATGGAGGGTCTAACAGACATTCAACTTATATAAGGCAGGCTACGTCTAAATAAGGACTTGTGTCTTGACCGTTTGTGCATATGATACCTGGTCTAGCTATTAGCAGGGATCCCATTCAGATATTCTTCCCACAGGAATTGCATTGAGTGATAGTCGTCCTGTCTATATGTTTGTGTATAATGGTATTTTTCTAACATTAGATTATGAGTAACTGTATGCCTCCAGACCTCTGTATTGGGGAGGTCCAGACTTTTCCAGTGTAATGGTATTAATCTTTTAGCTGTATTAACCATTATTGTCAATAATGCCAGTCTTAACTTACACTTAATCTTGGGGAAGTGGTTAAAGAGCAAGACCTGTACCTCAAGAGGGATGGGAATATTCATCACCTGCTCTATCTCTTTCCGGATGGTTCCCCAATAGCATGTGGCCTTTGGGCATTGCCACCAGATATGGAGTGGAGTTCCTACGTCTTGACAACCCCTCCAACAGTTCACAGGGGTGTTAGGGAATAATTGATGTAAGCGTACAGGGGTATAGTACCACCGGCACAGCAGTTTGAGGTTCATTTCTAACATGGAGATGGACAAGGAGGATTTACTCATATGTTTAAATATATCATACAATGTTTGTTCTGGGATTGAGCTATTAAGTTCTTTTTCCCATTTGTTAACATAAGATGGGAGGGTTTTATAGTGGGATAATTGGAGCTGTTTATGTACAATAGAGAGTATCCCTTTGTTTGGCAATGGGGTTATACACAAATTTTCAAAAGGGGTCAGGGAACGAGTATAATGCATTCCATGCGGGTGTTGCGATAAGAAATGTGCTAATTGTGAATATACTAACCAATTTTGAAGTTTAGGCCCCAACTTAGTTGTAAGGTCTAATTGTGATTGGACCCTTCTATCCTTATATAAAGTATAAATAGGAAAAGTGTCTAGAATGGTTACCATTTGTGATTCACGCATGTTAATAGTTAATGGAGAGGCTGTATTGCCTGCAATTGGAGTTAGAGGGGAGTGTAATGTAGAAATATTCTTATGGTGACGTATGACTTTGTCCCATATTTTATATGTTTCTCGGATTGAGACTGATGTGGTGTCTGGTAGCGATCTCTGGTTAGGGGGAATCCAACAGTTCCCACATATATTGTTATTATTGGTCAAATGGTTGTCTAACTGAACCCACTCTTTAGTCATAGCATGTTTACACCAGTCTACCACTCTAGACAGGAAAGTATCTGTCCTATAAAGGTATATGTTAGGTGCACCTATGCCTCCTAGTTCTCTTGGCCTATATAGTGTAGCAGTAGCTATGCGCGGGCGTTTATTTGCCCAGATGAAATTATTTAATACTTTTTGTAATTTATGTATAAGCGAGTCAGGAAGGGGTATAGGTAGGGTCTGTAATAAGTACAGTATTTTGGGTAATATGATCATTTTTAGTGCGTGTAGTCTTCCTAACCAGGATAGGAATTTATTATTCCAACTTCTCAGTAGTGAATTAATATTTAAAAGAAGGCTATCATAGTTTAAAGTTATGACATCTTGTATTTGTGGGGTTAAGTATACTCCTAGATATTTAATTGCTTTGCTCTGTGCCTTAAATTGAAATTGTTGTTGGAGATTAGCTAAGGTATTTGGTGTGAGATTTATATGTAGTAATTCCGATTTCGAAATATTTATACTGAAGTTGGAGTATTTCCCGTATGCCTGTAGTGTATCCATCAGGGCTGGGATGGTGGAGTCTAGGTTCGTAAGGGTAAGGAACACGTCGTCAGCATATAGCGTGATTTTGTATTCTATTGGGCCTATTTGGAGTCCTGCGATAGTGTTGTTATTCCTGACATAAGAAGCAAGTATTTCTATTGATAAGACAAAGAGTAATGGAGATAGGGGGCAGCCTTGCCTGGTGCCATTATTAATTTGAAAAGGGTGTGAGAAGGAGTCGTTCAATTTAACTTTCGCTTGAGGTGCGTTATAAAGCGCAAATATTTTCATGATTAGTTCCCGGTCGAATCCAAATTTATATAAAGCTTGTTTCAAAAATGCCCAATCGAGCCTGTCAAAGGCTTTCTCCGCGTCCATAGAAATGAACGCGGAGGGGGTCTGGTATTTGTGGGCGTATTCCATAAGTGTCAGGATTTTAGTGGTATTGTCTCTAGATTCACGAGTGGGTGTAAATCCTGCTTGATTTGTATGTATCAGGGTTGGGAGAATCAAATTAATACGGGTCGCAAAGATCTTGGCATATATTTTAATATCTACATTAAGTAGGGAAATTGGTCGAAAATTGTCCGGTGTGTTTGGAGGCTTACCAGGTTTTGGGAGTACCGTTACTTGGGCTTCAAGCATTGAAGGCGGGAATGGGTTCTCTTCAGTCACTTCATTAAAGAGTTGGACAAGATATGGGATTAAAAGTGAGGAGAATGCTTTATAGTATTTGGCCGATAGGCCATCAGGGCCCGGGCTCTTGCCATTAGGTAAGTTGGTTATTGCATAAAGGAGTTCCTGTGCGGTTATGGGCCTTTTTAGTGTTTGTAGTTGTTCTGAGGTGATTTTAGGGACCTGACAATGGTCTACATAATCATTAAGGTTAAGGAGATGCTCCATAGTTGGGGGGGTTTTAGAGATGTTATAGAGCTCTTTATAGTAATCGTGAAAGACCTGGAGAATTTCTTTGGTAGTGTACAGGGGTGTTTTACATTTTGGCTTCTGGATCTCATAGATATATGATTTAAATCTTTTCTTTTTCAGTGCGCGTGCTAATAATTTGCCTGCCCTATTGTTCTCATAATAGAATTTACTATTAGTCTTTTTATGTAGAGTTCGATACTCTATTTCTAAGAAATTATCTAACGCTTTGCGGGCCGTTTGGTATTCTCGAATTAGTGTTGGGTCATTGGGGTTGCACTTTAAAGCATGATCTAGATTTGTAAATGAGTTTGTGAGATCTAAGTACTGTTGGCGGGTTTGTCTTTGTTGAATGGCTTTTAGTTTTATCAGCTCTCCCCTAACCACACACTTATGGGCTTCCCATACAACATAGTTATCTGTGACTGAGTTAATGTTGTGGGTAAAATAGTCTGTAATGAGAGATGACAGTTTATTTTGAGAATTTGAGTTGTTTAGTAAGGTTTCGTCTAATTTCCAGTGAAAGGGTTCTAATTGTGTTTCTGGCCATACAAAATGTAGGAGTACCGCTGAGTGGTCGGACCATGATGTAGGTGAGATTTCACAGCGGCGTATGTTGGTTAAACCTTTCTGATTGGTGAATACGTAATCTAATCTGCTGTAAGACCTATTAGGATTCGAAAAGAAAGTGTAATCCCTTTTGTCTGAATGTATGAAACGCCAGACGTCGTATAAATTAAGGTCTCTCAGATTTTTCCACAAGGTCATGGAAACTTTTTTTGATACCAAAATTTTAGGGTTAGAGCTATCTTTTTGCGGTTGCAGGGGGACATTAAAATCACCAGCTAAATGTATGAGGCCAACTGCTAGATCTAAAATTTTCCGAAATATGTTCTGAAAAAAAGGGAGCTTGTTGTAGGTTTGGGGCATAGATATTTACTAGAGTTACTGGTCTACCATATAGGAGGCCTGCTAATCCCAGGAACCTGCCATCTCTATCTCTACTAACGTTAGATATAGTGAATGGGAGATCCTTTCTAAATAGAATACTAACTCCCGCTTTTTTATTTGGTCCAGAACTGTGGTAATGTGTTGTGAATGTTTTCCCAAAATATTTGGGTTCCTTGTGATGTTGAAAGTGTGTTTCCTGTAGGAAAAGGATATCCACTCCTCTTCTGGACAAATCAGATAGTGCTTTAGAGCGTTTGTGGGGTGAGTTTAGACCTTTGGCGTTCTGTGTCAATAAGGTGAGTGAACGTGTGTTCTTACCTACAGACGGCGACATCCTAATTTATATAAAGGACTGAGCTGCCTGGAATTTGGCACGGTACCTGGTACGTAGTCTATGCACTGCAACAGTAGAGAAGCAACGATTCTGGAAAATAGATCAATAGTGATATAGGAATTGTAAACAGTAAATGCAATCAACATAAACAAACAAACATAGTAAGAAACTATAACTTGAACAAAAGTCAAAACTCTCTTCCTAATATAGGGCATATTGAGAGTAATATTAGGGGGATTCTACAACAACTTGTAATCGCAAGCCCTTTTGTCATAACTAACTGGAAATTATCTTTCTGGCAGTAACAGTATGGACTATTCAGTCACACTTTATAAAGACTCATACAACTGGCAAACATACAACATGAAAATTCAGATTTTCACTTAGATCTTAAACACTTCTTGAACTCCCATATAGGTTTTGAGTCTAGGTCAAGGGGATGTGCTAGAGTTGCTTGGACTGGGGGGAATGTTCCTTTGTGGCATATCAGCCGCAATCTTTCCTTTCTTGGCAGACACCAAATGCCAAGCTGGAGTTTTTCCAAGCTGTCTCTTGGTAGGGGGTAAAGTCATGTCCGCTGCTGGTTCTGTTTCTATAGGATCCAGTCCCAAGGATAGACAGAAAGCAGAAATGTCTTCTGGTGATTTGCAGATAAGTCTGTTATTATTACTTAGGACCCAAATTTGTGCTGGGAAACCCCATCTGTACGGGATCTTTTTGTTCCTCAGGTATGTTGTGAGAGGCGCAAATTCTTTCCTCTTCTGTAAGGTTTCATAGGATAAGTCTTGATAAAACTGGACTACTGTGCCTCTGAATCTAATTGGTTGGTTCTTTCGAGATTGGTTCAACAGCATTTCCTTCTCCAATAAATTTTTAAACCTAATAACTATATCCCTTGGTGGGGCCGTGGCTGGAGGCTTGGGGCGAAGGGACCGGTGTGCTCTCACCCACAGTATATCTGTTGTATGCGAGGATTCTTTGATGTGCTGGAACAATGCTTGTAAATATACTGGAAAGTCTCGAGGTAGCACATCCTCAGGCACCCCTCTGATTCTTAAATTCTTTCGCCTACTGCGATTCTCCAAATCCTCTAACTTTTCCTGCAAACTGTGTATAATATCATGCTGCGATGCGACTTGTTCTGTCAGGACATGTACTTCCTCTTTTAATTGGTCATGATTGTTTTCCAGAGATTCCACCTGAAAACCAAGAGTATGAATGTCTTGTGCCATTGTGGCTAGTTCTTCTCTAATGCATGTGCGTACTATATCCGCTATGTCTTTTTTAGATGGTAGGTCTTGCAGCATTGATACAGAAAGTGGGGGCTCAGGAGTTTGAGGGTTGACAATATCATCCTGTTGGGAGCCTGAAATAGGAGATTTTTCCCCCGTGTTGGTAGATAGGCGCACATTGTTTGCAGGGTCTGTGGCATGCAAGAAAGAGGACATAGTCAGTGTTTTAATAGCAGTAGATTTCGTGGCCTTGTCAGGTTTTACAGAGCGCCTGGAGGCCATGTTTGAGGTAGCCAATGCTCTGAAGGTTGCAAAATGTCCAGTGCAAGTTGATATCGTCAGTGATATCTAGTGTCCAAATACTCAGTACTTTATAAATTTCCAATTGCAGGTGAAGTGAATCAGTGATAATATCCCATAGAACCAATAAAACAGCAGAGGCGGTCAGAGGTGATATCTGAGAGTCTGCAGTACAGATATACTTTTACACACACTTATATGCTGAGTGATAATGATGTGTCCCTCAGTTTAAAAAGAGGTATCTATCCAGGCAGGGAAGCACTTCAATTGCAAGATCTTTCTCTAGACCTGTGTTATAGAAAACTGCCTCCACCTTTTCCAATCTCTGTATTATTATTAAAGGAGCTGTTGAAGTTACGGGGTGTTTGTGACGCAGTTACTTTAACAGGGCATCTGTAATGCTGTTGCGGGTCTCTCACTCCTAAATTCTGCTGACAACTGGCTTGCCCAGTTTACTGGGTAAAGATAGTGTGCCCGCTACTGTTTAGCGTGGTGTTTATATGTCCCCCGGGGTCAAAAAAGTGTTGGTGCTGTGAGGGTCGTGACAACCACGTGGCTTACTTGCTTACCCGGGAGCGTGGACACAGTTTACTTAGTGTCTGGCCGATCTCCTGTCGTAGCTGGACCATGGGATATGGAAGTACTGTGGGAAGTGGATCTCTATTGCTGGCCGTGTTACCCTGCTATTCAATGTCATCTAACGGCGGTCGGGCTTCACTTCCGGTCTGGAGGTCTGCGTATACCAGATAATGAGCTCGGTGAAAACAGCCAAGTTCTCCCAGATTTTTTCGCCGCCTCGCAGGGCAAGATACCTTGTTATGATCACGAGGGTTTCATTCGATATATCCCATGCTTTGTTGCCTGAATATCTATTGGATTTGCCAGAATTTAGAACTTTACTGGGCTGCTTGTACGGAGCTCCGGTTTTACGCTGCTCTCATGGCAGCTTCCGGCTCCGCCCCTAACTTTGTATTTATTTTAACCAGGTACAATAGCTATTAAATAGTTAAGAACTATTTAATAGCTAAAATAGTTAAAATAATTACAAAATTACCTGTAAAATAAATCCTAACCTAAGTTACAATTAAACCTAACACTAAACTATCAATAAATTAATTAAATAAAATACCTACAATTATCTACAATTAAACCTAACACTACACTATCAATAAATTAATTAAATACAATATCTACAAATAAATACAATGAAATAAACTAACTAAAGTACAAAAAATAAAAAAGAACTGTTACAAAAAATAAAAAAATATTTACAAACATTAGAAAAATATTACAACAATTTTAAACTAATTACACCTACTCTAAGCCCCCTAATAAAATAACAAAGCCCCCCAAAATAAAAAAAATGCCCTACCCTATTCTAAATTAAAAAAGTTCAAAGCTCTTTTACCTTACCAGCCCTGAACAGGGCCCTTTGCGGGGCATGCCCCAAAGAATTCAGCTCTTTTGCCTGTAAAAAAACACATACAATACCCCCCCAACTTTACAACCCACCACCCACATACCCCTAATCTAACCCAAACCCCCTTAAATAAACCTAACACTAAGCCCCTGAAGATCTTCCTACCTTATCTTCACCATGCCAGGTTCACCGATCCATCCTCGGAAGTCTTGATCCAAGCCTCGGAAGTGTTGATCCAAGCCCAAGCGGGGGGCTGAAGAGTGACGTCCATCCTCGGGCTGAAGTCTGTATCCAAGCAGCGGCTGAAGAAATCCATCATCGGGCTGAAGTCGGAAGTCCATCATCGGGATGAAGTCTTCTATCAAGCAGCATCTTCAATTTTCTTTCTTCCGGAACGGAGCCATCTTCTTCCCAGCCGACGCGGATCCATCCTCTTCTAACGACGCCTACCAGCCGAATGACGGTTCCTTTAAATGACGTCATCCAAGATGGCGTCCGTCGAATTCCGATTGGCTGATAGGATTCTATCAGCCAATTGTAATTAAGGTAGAAAATTCTGATTGGCTGATGGAATCAGCCAATCAGATTCAAGTTCAATCCGATTGGCTGATCCGATCAGCCAATCAGATTGAGCTCGCATTCTATTGGCTGATCGGAACAGGCGTCCTATCATCAGCTGTGCCGGGCTAAACCCGGTGGCTTGAATGGGCGTTGCCCTGTATGACAAGAGGGCTAGGTACGGCTCAGATTGCTTTAGAATGAATTTAGTTGTTTGAACTGCCCTTTCAGCCATTCCGTTGGCCTGCGGATAATGTGGACTTGACATGGAATGTACAAAATCATACTCCCTGCTGAAAGCACTGAACTCTGAAGAAGCGAACTGCATACCATTATCACTCACCAGCTCCATTGGAATGCCCCAGCAGGCGAACAAGCTCTTCAGGCGAATGATAACGGCCTGACTTGTGATATCATTCAGGGGTGCAATTTCCAAATACCTGGAATAGTAGTCGACAACAAGAAACTTTTTCCCGTGCAGTTCACACAAATCAGCAGCTATTTTCTGCCACGGCCCCGCAGGCAGCGGAGTAGAAATCAAGGGCTCCCTTCTCTGAGTAGGCCGGTGTTCCCGGCAAAAGGCACATGTAGACACGAGATTTGCAATGTCGGAGCTGATCCCAGGCCACCACACAGCTGTAGCTGCTCTCTCTCTGCACTTTGTAATGCCTAAGTGGCCATCGTGAATCCTGTTTAACATCTCCTTCCTCATGCTGACAGGAATTACAATGCGGTCTTGGAACAGCACCAACCCCTCCAGCTCCGTGAGCTGTGACCTCTCTGGCTGGTAAGCATTTAAAGACATCCAGGCTGCCCGGCTCTCGGGCCAGCCTTCTCTTATGTACTTTATAACTTCTTGCAGATCTGTGTCCAAATATGTCTCTTTCTTTATCTCTTCCAGTTTCCTTGAATAAATGGACTTAGAGGCCAGAACTGAATCAACGTACACTTTCACATCCGATTCTGTAGAGGATTCTTCAGCAGCAGCCAGCGGGAGCCTGGATAGTGTATCAGCCACAACCAGTTGTTTCCCCGGCACATGCACTGCCTGAACATTGAACCTGAGCAGTCTCATTAAAAGACTCTGGCATCTCAAGGGTGTTTTGTCAATGTCATAAGAATTGATTAGAGGGACTAGCGGTTTGTGGTCAGTTTCCAGACTAAATTTCTCCAAACCCACTAGATAACGCTGAAAGCGCTCACAGGCCCAAACTGCAGCCAGGCACTCTTTCTCAATTTGAGCGTATTTTGACTCTGCAGCCGTCAGTGTGCGGGAACAGTAGGTGATGGGTTGTAGTTTGTTGTCATTCAGCTGCAGGAGTGCAGCCCCCAACCCATAACTGCTTGCATCGGCACTAACCACAGTCTTTTTTTAAGGGTCGTAGAACCCCAGCACTGGGGCAGACCCCAGCAGGGACTTGGCATGCAGGAAAGCTTTTTCTTGTGAAGGTCCCCAGACCCAGGCAACATCTTTCTTAAGCAACTCTGTGATAGGGTGTAAAACTGTTGATAAATCTGGAAGAAACTTGCCCACGTAATTTACAAGGCCCAATATCTGTCTCAGCTCATGTACATCGGAAGGGCTTTTCATCTGTTCAATAGCACGAATTTTCTCGGGGTCTGGCTTGATGCCATCCCCGTTGATGATATGCCCAAAGTAGCATAATTCAGTTTTCCTAAAATTACATTTTTCTTTATTCAGCTTCAGCCCAGACTCTTTGATAACCTGTAGCACACAACTCAAATGCTGATCATGCTCCTCCACTGTAGACCCATACACTAGAATGTCGTCCATGACGACCGCTGTGCCCACGTGGCCACTCAGGAGAGAACTAATTTCCCTTTGAAAGATTTCAGGAGCGGAGGATATCCCAAAGGGGAGTCTGCAGAAGCAGAACCGACCTACCGGTGTGATAAAGGTATTCAGTTTGCGGCACTTTGGATCCAGGGGAATCTGCTAAAAGCCGCTAGAAGCGTCTAATGTGGAAAAGAACTTCGCCCCAGTCAACTTTGGAGCTATATCTTCTAATGTCGGCAGCACAAATCTCTCTCTCTTCACTGCCTCATTCAACCTTTTCAGGTCCACACAGATGCGCACCTTTCCGTTTTTCTTAGCAACTGGAACAATGGGGGCACACCAATCAGTCGCTTCAACAACCTCTTCAATAACCCCCATAGACTTCATGCGCATAAGCTCCTTCTCCACTTGAGGCATGAGCGGGAACGGAATTCTACGAGGAGTAGAAATACTGTATGAGACTGCGTCACTCTTAAGTGCTATACGAACTGGTTTGCAATTCAGTAGGCCCAACTCGCCAAACATATCTTCGGAAATCTCATTCACTCTGGCCACGAGGCCCAAGTCACAGGCTGCTTTTCTGCTCAATAAATTGTTAACACACTGACCTCGAATCACATGCACCCACATGGTGAACTTTCTTTGCTTGTACTCACAGCTGGCCAGAAATTTTCCCGCACAATCAATGCGGCCACCGGGACTATGGACATTTGTAGTAACCTTCGCCAGCTGGGGCTGTCGAGGCAGTTTCATAAATTCAGCAAAAGACATTACAGTGATATCTGCTCCTGTGTCAATCTTAAAATCAACTTTGTCTCCCATTACAGTAAAAGTAACTTTCCAATCTTCCTCTGAGCTTGGCCGTGCCACAACGGACCCCACAAAAGACACTTCCTGACCCTCCTGGTCACCGTCCACCTGCATCTCCTTAATGTATTCAGTTTTACACACCACTTCAAAATGGCCTATTCTGTTGCATTTTCTGCATCTTTTATCTCTGGCCGGGCATATAGTACTCTGATCATGAGCCCGGTAGCACCGTGTGCATCGGGCATGTTGCGCCCATCCACTTCTAGGCCTTTCCAGTACTTTAGATCTACCGCTCACACTGTGCCTTTCACTAGCAGTTTTCCTAGACTGTTGCACTTCATCCACAATACTCTCAGACCTCAGATCAGCACTTTGCTTTTTCACCAGTTCACTCTGGCGGGCCATCCTAATAGCCCCATCTAATGTTAAATCAGGCTCTAACTGCAGCTTCAGGGAGACTTCAGCATCTGCAATTCCAATAACTATTCTGTCTCTGATTTGCTCTTCTTTAGCAACACCAAACTCACAGAATTCAGCTAATTCATACAGGCTGCGCACAAATGACTCCACAGATTCTCCCACACGCTGATTACGTTTGTGAAAACAAGCTCTCTCATGAATCAAATTTCTTTTGGGCACAAAGTGGGCACTGAGTTTATCCATAACTATATCAAAGTTAAATTCTTCCCCTTCTTGGAAAGTAAAAGCATTGAACACTGGCTCCACATCTTTCCCCATAGAGTATAAAAGAGAATTAACTTGTACATCACCACTCTCCTTGTTCAGTTTGGAAGCAATCCTGAAGCACTGAAACCGCTGATGCCATGTGGGCCAAGCTGCAGGCTGAGAGAAGTCAAAAGGCTCAGGTGGGGTAAACTTTGACATTGCAATCGATCAGTGGCGTCACTAGGGGGTAGGGCGGGGGGGGCGGGCCGCACCCGGGTGACACCCTCCAGGGGGTGACACCAAAAAAAAAAAAATTTTTTTTTTTTTTTTTTAAATTTTATTGAAATTTAAAGAAATACAATGTTGAGATGCATAGATTATTTTATTAGAGGCTGGCATTTGTGAACATTAGTGGGACTGGGGAAGTTGTAGACACACAATTTTTTTTGCCCCTTGAGCCAGTGCTGCAATTTCAACAAATAGTTTTCCCGGCTGCTTTTGCTTGTTTGTACTTTGCTCCTCCCCTGCCCAATTTCACTATGAATGTTGTGGGTGTGCCGTGGGGCTTGCAAAGTTTCGCTGCTAGCCTAAACCTGCCTGCCTATCTGTGCTCACTGCTCAGTGACATGCGGCCCAGTGCTGTGCACTGACAGACTTGGAACAGAGTCAGAAAGCAGAATTTTCATAGTTTGCGCGCCTAAACCTTTTCTTTAGTGATTTATTTTAGAGTGCTCTGTTTATCTTTCATTTGATGTTCTGCTGAGCCAGGGAGCAGCTCTAGGCTTGAGCTTCCTAATTAATGCAGTGCAGTTTACATATTTTGTATGTGTGTGTCTGAGTTTTTGTGTGTGTGTCTCAGTGTTTTTGTGTGTGTGTTTTTGTGTGTGTGTCTGAGTGTGTTTCCGAGTGTTTGTGTGTGCATCTGAGTATGTGTTTAAGTGTGTCTGAGTGTTTGTATGTGTGTTTGCCTGTGTTTTTGTGTGTGTTTGCTTTCTGGGGGGGGGTGACACCATGACTTACCGCACCGGGTGACACCAACCCTAGTGACGCCACTGCAATCGATCAGGAACAGAAGCGCAGTCCAGAACTTCTGACACCATGTCATGAGATGCAGGACATATGCAGGACACAGCAATGATGATACAACTCTATTTTATTACAGAGCATACCAATTCACATCTAGTCAGGTTGATTGTACTAAACTAACTGCGACACAGACACCGGACCCAAGCCCCCGCCCCCAAACTAGTGACATCACATCCTGCTCTCATCACACACATTTTATAGTACAGTATCCCTTTAAGGGCATCAGAACGCGGCTCCCATTGGAGCCTATGGAAGCACGCTCATAAGCGCAATACTTTCCAGCAATGCGAATGCGAGCTCAAGTTCGCATTGCTGTTAACTTGTAATACCAGCGCACATTAACATAACAGATGTGGCTTAAAGTATTGGTACCAACCCTACTTTGAAACATGGAGAAGGCTGGGTGATATTTTGGGGTTGCTTTGCTGCCACTGTGTGCCTAGACTCACAATGAAATCAGAAGACTATAAAGGCATTCTGAAATGAAACCTGAAGCAGTTTGCTCAATGAAGAGTGAGACAAAATCCCAGGTAAAAAGTGTAGAGATCTTCAGCGCTACAGAAAGCACTTGATTGCAGTCAGTGGTGTATTTAGGTTTTGTACTGCCCTAGGCACTCAAACATCTGCTGCCTCAAGCCCCCCCCCCCCCCCCCTCGCCAGGTTTAGGCCTTTTTTGGTCATAATACTTTTTGGTGAGGTTGTAAAGTAACTTTTTTTCAAGGCATTTCCAAAGAAAATGTTCATGTTTAAGTGTGTGTATGTTTGTCTATATGGTGAGTGTGTGTGCTTATGGTGTGTGTAGTGAATGTGTGTAGTGCAGTGTGTGTATGTGTGTGTGAAGTGAGACTCAAATAGTGCTGCCCCCAAAAGAATCTCCCCTAGGCAATTGCCTTGTTTGCCTAGGCCAACATATAACCTTGATTGCATTTATTGTATCCCAAGGCTGTGCTGTGAAATAGGTTAAGACTACCAATATTATTGTCAATGCCTTTCTCATATGTTTTTTCTTGTTCTGAATTACTCACCTGATTGTAATGTGCACTTTAAAAAATATCAATAAAAAGTGTGTTTTAATAATTTTTTGTATTTAATGTAAAACCAGGAGTTTTAATGTTTAAACGTTAATTCAGCAAAAACAGAATTTATGCTTACCTGATAAATTACTTTCTCCAACGGTGTGTCCGGTCCACGGCGTCATCCATTACTTGTGGGATATTCTCCTCCCCCACAGGGAAAGGCAAGGAGAGCACACAGCAAGAGCTGTCCATATAGTCCCTCCCAGGCTCCGCCCCCCCAGTCATTCGACCGACGGTTAGGAGAAAAAAAGGAGAAACTATAGGGTGCCGTGGTGACTGTAGTGTATAGAGAGAGAAATTTTTCAAACCTGATTAAAAAACCAGGGCGGGCCGTGGACCGGACACACCGTTGGAGAAAGTAATTTATCAGGTAAGCATAAATTCTGTTTTCTCCAACATTGGTGTGTCCGGTCCACGGCGTCATCCATTACTTGTGGGAACCAATACCAAAGCTTTAGGACACGGATGAAGGGAGGGAGCAAATCAGGTTACCTAAACAGAAGGCACCACGGCTTGCAAAACCTTTCTCCCAAAAATAGCCTCCGAAGAAGCAAAAAGTATCAAATTTGTAGAATTTGGCAAAAGTGTGCAGAGAAGACCAAGTTGCTGCCTCACATATCTGATCAACAGAAGCCTCGTTCTTGAAGGCCCATGTGGAAGCCACAGCCCTAGTAGAGTGAGCTGTGATTCGTTCAGGAGGCTGCCGTCCGGCAGTCTCATAAGCCAATCGGATAATGCTTTTCAGCCAGAAAGAAAGAGAGGTAGCAGTAGCTTTTTGTCCTCTCCTCTTACCAGAATAAACGACAAACAAAAAAGAAGTTTTGTCTGAAATCCTTTGTTGCTTCTAAATAGAACTTTAAAGCACGGACTACATCTAAATGGTGTAACAAATGTTCCTTCTTTGAAACTGGATTCGGACACAAAGAAGGGACAACTATTTCCTGGTTAATATTCTTGTTGGAAACAACTTTTGGAAGAAAACCAGGCTTGGTACGCAAAACAACCTTATCTGAATGGAACACCAGATAGGGTGGATCACACTGCAAAGCAGATAGTTCAGAAACTCTTCTAGCAGAAGAAATAGCAACCAAAAACAGAACTTTCCAAGATAGTAACTTGATATCTATGGAATGTAAGGGTTCAAATGGAACCCCTTGAAGAACTGAAAAAACTAAATTTAGACTCCAGGGAGGAGTCAAAGGTCTGTAAACAGGTTTGATTCTGACCAAAGCCTGTACAAAAGCTTGTACATCTGGCACAGCTGCCAGTCGTCTGTGTAACAAGACAGATAAAGCAGATCTCTGTCCTTTTAGAGAACTCGCTGACAATCCCTTATCCAAACCTTCTTGTTAGAAAGGAGAGGATCCTGGGAATATTAATCCATGAGAATCCCTTGGATTCACACCAACAGATATATCCTTTCCATATTTTATGGTAAATCCTTCTAGTCACAGGTTTTCTGGCTTGGACCAGAGTATCTATCACTGAATCTGAAAACCCGCGCTTGGATAAAATCAAGCGTTCAATTTCCAAGCAGTCAGCTGGAGAAAAACTAGATTTGGATGTTCGAATGGACCTTGCACTAGAAGATCCTGTCTCAAAGTTAGCTTCCATGGTGGAGCCGATGACATACTCACCAGGTCTGCATACCAAGTCCTGCGTGGCCACGCAGGAGCTATCAGAATCACTGAGGCCTTCTCCTGTTTGATCCTGGCTACAAGCCTGGGAAGGAGAGGGAACGGTGGAAATGCATAAGCTAGGTTGAACGACCAAGGCGTCACTAATGCATCCACTAGAGTCGCCTTGGGATCCCTGGATCTGGACCCGTAGCAAGGAACCTTGAAGTTCTGACGAGACGCCATCAGATCCATGTCTGGAATGTCCCATAATTGAGTCAACTGGGCAAAAACCTCCGGGTGGAGTTCCCACTCCCCCGGATGGAAAGTCTGATGACTCAGATAATCCGCCTCCCAGTTGTCTACTCCTGGGATGTGAATTGCAGATAGATGGCAGGAGTGATCCTCCGCCCATTTGATGATCTTGGATACCTCTCTCATCGCCAAGGAACTCTTTGTTCCTCCCTGATGGTTGATGTAAGCTACAGTCGTCATGTTGTCTGACTGGAATCTTATGAATCCGGCCTTCGCTAGTTGAGGCCAAGCCCGGAGAGCATTGAATATCGCTCTCAGTTCCAGGATGTTTATCGGGAGAAGAGACTCTTCCCGAGACCATAGACCCTGAGCTTTCAGGGAATCCCAGACCGCGCCCCAGCCTAATAGACTGGCGTCGGTGGTGACAATGACCCACTCTGGTCTGCGGAAACTCATTCCTTGAGACAGGTGTTCCTGTGACAACCACCAACGGAGTGAGTCTCTGGTCATCTGGTCTACTTGAATCTTTGGAGACAAGTCTGTATAGTCCCCATTCCACTGCTTGAGCATGCACAGTTGTAATGGTCTTAGATGAATTTGAGCAAAAGGAACTATGTCCATTGCTGCAACCATCAACCCTACTACTACCATGCACTGAGCTATGGAAGGCTGCAGAATAGAGTGAAGAACTTGACAAGCTTTAGAAGCTTTGACTTTCTGACTTTTGTCAGGAAGATCTTCATTTTTAAAGAATCTATTATCGTTCCCAAGAAGGGAACTCTTGTCGACGGAGACAGGGAACTCTTTTCTACGTTCACCTTCCACCCGTGAGATATGAGAAAGGCTAGAACAATGTCTGTATGAGCCTTTGCTTTGGAAAGAGACGACGTTTGGATTAGAATGTCGTCCAGATAAGGTGCCACTGCAATACCCCTTGGTCTTAGAACCTCTAGAAGGGACCCTAGCACCTTTGTGAAAATCCTTGGATGATCTTTGTGGATAGGAATATGTAGATACGCATCCTTTAAATCCACGGTAGTCATAAATTGACCCTCCTGGATTGTAGATAAAATTGTTCGAATGGTTTCCATTTGAACGATGGAACTCTGAGAAATTTGTTTAGAATTTTTAAATCCAGAATTGGTCTGAAAATTCCCTCTTTTTTGGGAACTACAAACAGATTTGAGTAAAACTCCCGACCTTGTTCCACAGTTGGAACTGGGTGTATCACTCCCATCTTTAACAGGTCTTCTACACAATGTAAGAATGCCTGTCTCTTTATTTGGTTTGAAGATAAGTTAGACATGTGGAACCTTCCCCTTGAGGGTAGTTCCTTGAACTCCAGAAGAAAACCCTGAGAGACTATTTCTAGTGTCCAGGGATCCTGAACATCTCTTGCCTAAGCCTGAGCAAAGAGAGAGAGTCTGCCCCCTACTAGATCCGGTCCCGGATCGGGGGCTACCCCTTCATGCTGTTTTGGTAGCAGCAGCAGGCTTCTTGGCCTGTTTACCCTTGTTCCAGCCTTGCATTGATTTCCAAGCTGGTTTAGTCTGGGAAGCGTTAACCTCTTGTCTAGAGGCTGCCGAGTTGGAAGCCGGTCCGTTCCTGAAATTGCGAATGGAACGAAAATTGGACTTATTCTTAGCCTTGAAAGGTTTATCTTGTGGGAGGGCATGGCCCTTTCCCTCAGTGATGTCTGAAATAATCTCTTTCAATTCTGGCCCAAAAAGGGTCTTACCTTTGAAAGGGGTATTAAGCAATTTTGTCTTGGAAGATACATCCGCCGACCAAGACTTTAGCCAGAGTGCTCTACGCGCCCCAATTGTAAACCCTGAATTTTTCGCCGCTAACCTCGCTAACTGCAAAGCGGTGTCTAAAATAAAGGAATTAGCTAACTTAAGTGCGTGAATTCTGTCCATGACTTCCTCATACGGAGTCTCCCTACTGAGCGACTTTTCCAGTTCCTCGAACCAGAACCACGCCGCTGTAGTGACAGGAATAATGCACGAAATAGGTTAAAGGAGGTAACCTTGCTGTACAAAAATCTTTTTAAGCAGACCCTCCAATTTTTTATCCATAGGATCTTTGAAAGCACAATTGTCCTCAATAGGAATGGTCGTGCGCTTGGCTAGAGTAGAAACCGCCCCCTCGACCTTAGGGACTGTTTGCCATGTGTCCTTCCTGGGGTCGACCATAGGGAACAATTTCTTAAATATAGGAGGAGGGACAAAAGGTATGCCTGGCTTCTCCCACTCCTTATTCACTATGTCCGCCACCCGTTTAGGTATCGGAAAAGCATCAGGGTGCACCGGGACCTCAAGGAACTTGTCCATCTTGCACAATTTTTCTGGGTTGACCAGATTGTCACAATCATCCAGAGTAGATAGCACCTCCTTAAGTAATGCGCGGAGATGCTCTAATTTTGATTTAAATGTCACAACATCAGGTTCTGCCTGCTGAGAAATTCTTCCTGTATCAGAAATTTCCCCATCTGACAAACCCTCCCTCACTGCCACTTCAGATTGGTGTGAGGGTATGACAGAAAAATTATCATCAGTGCCCTCCTGCTCTACAGTGTTTAAAACAGAGCAATCGCGCTTTCTCTGAAATGCTGGCATTTATTACTGCCGTCAATTGCTGCATAGTAACAAGCATTGGCGCGCTAGAAGTACTAGGGGTCGCCTGCGCGGGCATAACTGGTATAGACACAGAAGGAGATGATGTAGAACTATGTCTACTTCCTTCATCTGAGGAATCATCCTGGGCAACTTTACAATTTGTGACAGTACTGTCCTTACTTTGTTTGGACGCTATGGCACAATTATCACACATATTTGAAGGGGGAACCACATTGGCTACCATACATACAGAACATGATCTATCTGAAGGTACAGACATGTTAAACAGGCTTAAACTGGTTAATAAAGCACAAAAACCGTTTTAAAACAAAACCGTTACTGTCTCTTTAAATGTTAAACAGGGCACACTTTATTACTGAATATGTGAAAAACTATGAAGGAATTATCCAATCTTTACCAAATTTTCACCACAGTGTCTTAATGCATTCAAAGTATTGCACCCCAATTTTCAAGCTGTTAACCCTTAAAATGTGGAAACCGGAGCCGTTTTTAGTTTTAACCCCCTTACAGTCCCAGCTACAGCCTTTGCTGCAACTTCACCAATCCCAGGGGGGTATATGATACCAAATGAAGCCTTCTAGGAACGTTTTTAGTGGATTCCAGACCCTCACACATGCAGCTGCATGTACTGAACTCAAAATTAACTGCACAGTAATGGCGCGAAAATGAGGCTCTGCCTACTACAGAGAAAGGCCCTTCCTGACTGGGAAGGTGTCTTAACAAGTGCCTGGTGCTAAAAACGTTCCCCAATGTTATAAAAGTGTGAAATACAACTTCAAACTGCATATAATACTTAAATAAAGCAATCGATTTAGCCCCTAAAAGTGTCTACCAGTGTATAGCCCATAATAAGCCCTTTATTCTGTTTGAGACTAAGAAAATGGCAATCCCCATGAGGGAAAATGACAGCCTTCCAGCATTACACAGTCTTGTTAGAAATATGGCTAGTCATACCTTGAGCAGAAAAGTCTGCAAACTGTTCCCCCCAACTGAAGTTCTCTCATCTCAACAGTCCTGTGTGGGAACAGCAACTGATTTTAGTTACTGTCTGCTAAAATCATAATCCTCTTTTAAACAGAACTCTTCATCTCTTTCTGTTTCAGAGTAAATAGTACATACCAGCACTATTTTAAAATAACAAACTCTTGATAGAAGAATAAAAAACTACAACTAAACACCACAAACTCCTCACCATCCCCGAGGAGATGCTACTTGTTCAGAGCGGCAAGGAGAATGACTGGGGGGCGGAGCCTGGGAGGGACTATATGGACAGCTCTTGCTGTGTGCTGTCCTTGCCTTTCCCTGTGGGGGAGGAAAATATCCCACAAGTAATGGATGACGCCGTGGACCGGACACACCAATGTTGGAGAAAATCTCAGCTATAGAAGGGAGAGGAAGGAGTCTCCAAGGGTTTGTTCTAATTTTATTTAATTGAAAACATAATCAAGAAGACAGAGTCTAAACAGCTTCAAAGATACAGCTTGCATCTATCATTTGAATAAGGCCAAGATGGGTTTTCAAGGCTGAAATAGAAAAGCCTGGAAATAATGTACAGGTTGCTCAAATTGGGTTTCTGTTAAACTGGAATACTTCTAATTACTTTTAATGCAAAGAGTTAGTATAGTTTATGCAGCACAACACCACGTTCAAATCATGGTTCTATGATGGAATGGAATATAACAATGAATTTCAAAATCCACCTCTGAATCTGAAGCCCTTTTCAAAGGCCTTCTAATGGATTAAAATATACCGGTTGATTTGATCCTGTTTATTGCATTTAATATCGAGAATCAATTAAGTGTTTCATTTTTTTTGTACTTATAACACATTAACTTAATATAATATATGATACATATTTTCAATCTTCTTTAATTGTTTTTCATAACACATTTATTCAAGTAAGCCATCAAATGCTGATTGTGCAGTTTGTCAAAAATCAGTTTATAAAATTAGAATTAAAAAGAGCTACTGATTGGATAAATTTTTTAAAAACAAGTATGCTAAAAATACTCTGTATGGACAGACTTGCAGTTTCACAGGTACAATAGTTTATATTTGAGGAAACTATTTGCACACTAAAATAAGCTAGCAGCTCTACCCCCATTTCCCCTTAGAATTTGTGTTCAATTCTTTCACTGACCCAAAAGACTAATGTGAAAGTTGCCAATAAAACAGCTATTTAAAGGTCTGGCAGATTGACAATAGTGGCTAAATTACTTAGAAAGAAAACTGAGAAGCCCGGATCACAACTACTGAAAGGCAGCAGTAAAACGACACTTTAATGCTTGCATTGTTCTAAAGGTTATATTACATTCATGCAATGTCTACCTTTAACAGAACTTTAATTACTATGCTTTTTGGTCTGTTTCAGGGGTGGTGAACATTTTTGAGAGTGTGTGCAAATACCGGAAAAAATACCTTTCTTTAAACTTAAAAGGTTTATTAAAGGGACAATCAAGTCAAAATTAAACTTTCATAGTTCAGATAGAGCATGCAATTTTAAACAACTTTCCAATTTATTTCCATTAACAAAATGTGCACAGTCTTTTTATAGTTACACTTTTCGAGTCACCAGCACCTACTAAGCATGTGCAAGAATTCAGCTTAAACATATATGCATTTGTGATTGGCTGATGGCTGTCACATGATACAAGAGGAGTGGAAATAGATGTAACTTTGAAATTTGTCAGAAACAAATCTACTAATTATTTGAAGCTCAGACTAAGTTCTATTGCATTGTCTTTTATAATGCATTTGTTTATTAGGATGTATATATTGGTGCTTTAAGTAAACATAAACAGTTTTTTGCTTTTAAATCCATAATGTATATTAAAATATTAAAGCTGTATTGCTTAGATATATATATTATAACATTTAAATTATATATAAAATAGTAGTATGGTGGTAGTCCATATACAGAGAGCCAGCAGTTTTGTTTTGCGTGCCATCTTGAGCATTTATACTAAAGGTTTGTTTATATATATATATATATATATATATATATATATATATATATATATATATATATATATATATATATATATATATATATATATATTATAATTATATGTCTGAACTGTGTTGTTTGGTGAGATTGAATTGCACAGAAACTAACCAGATAAAAATAAACTATGTTATTGATTAATCTTTCTTTCATGTAATTAGCAAGAGTCCATGAGCTAGTGACGTATGGGATATACATTCCTACCAGGAGGGGCAAAGTTTCCCAAACCTCAATATGCCTATAAATACACCCCTCACCACACCCACAATTCAGTTTTACAAACTTTGCCTCCTATGGAGGTGGTGAAGTAAGTTTGTGCTAGATTTTACGTTGATATGCGCTCCGCAGTAGGCTGAAGCCCGGTTCCTCTCAGAGTACAGTGAATGTCAGAGGGATGTGAGGAGAGTATTACCTATTGAATACAATGGTCTTCCTAACGGGGATCTATTTCATAGGTCCTCTGTTATCGGTCATAGAGATTCATCTCCTACCTCCCTTTTCAGATCGACGATATACTCTCATATGCCATTACCTCTGCTGATTCTCGTTTCAGTACTGGTTTGGCTATCTACTATATGTAGATGAGTGTCTTTTGGTAAGTATATTTTCTTTTATTTAAGACATTCTCAGCTATGGTTTGGCACTTTATTTGTAAAGTTCTAAATATATGTTTTCTACTTATATTTGCCATGATTCAGGTTTATCAGTATATTTCCTATTTGCAGTTTCATTTTGGGAAATGCATTAAAAAAAAAAATTCTTACCTGAAATTTTCAAATTGACTCTTTTTTCTAAATTGCGGGCTGTTAGGCTCGCAGGAGCGCAAAATGCTATAATTTATTGCGTCATTCTTGGCGCGAGACTTTTTTGGCGTGAGAATTACATTTGTTGACGTAATTTCGTCATTTTTGGCGTCTTAGTTGGTGCCGAGGGTTTTCACATGGTTGACGCTCGTGTTTGATGCAGACTTTCTTGGTGCCATAACATATTTTGTCAGTTGTGGGCATCAAACTTGGCGCCAAACTTTTGACATTATTTAAGTCTTTATTTCATTTTGCTTCTGGTTTCCAGAGGCTTATTCTGTTTGCATTTTTTCCCATTCCTGAAATTGTCATATAAGGAAATTGATAATTTTGCTTTATATGTTATTTTTTCTATTACATATTACAAGATGTCTCAATCTGACCCTGTCTCAGAATCTACTATTGGAATCCTGCTGCCTGATGTCGGTTCTACCAAAGCTAAGTGCATTTGTTGTAAACTTGTGGTAACTGTTCCTCCGGCTGTAGTTTGTGATAATTGTCATGATAAACTTTTAAATGCAGACAGTATTTCCATTAGTAGTAATCCATTACCTTTTGTTGTTCCTTCAACATCTAATGCTCAGGATATTCCTGTTAATGTGAGAGAATTTGTTTCTTATTCCATTCAGAAAGCTTTGTCTGTCATACCACCTTCTAATAAACGTAAAAGGTCTTTTAAAACTTCTCATAAAATTGATGAATTTTTAAATGACCGACAACATTATTATTTATCTATCTCTGATGAGGATCTATCTGGTTCAGAAGATTCTGCCTCAGATATTGACACTGACAAATCTTCATACTTATTTAAAATGGAGTATATTCATTCCTTTTTAAAAGGTGTGATTGCATTAGATATTGAGGAGACTAGTCCTCTTGATATTAAAACCAGTAAACGTTTAAATTCGTTTTTTTGTTGGAAACTTTAGCACAACAAGTACCAGATCATAATGTGTATAGCATTGTTAAGCTAATTCAACATGCTAATAATTTCATTTGTGATTCCATTTTTGATATCATTAGAATTGATGTCAGATATATGTCTTTAGCTATATTAGCTAGAAGAGCTTTATGGCTTAAATCTTGGAATGCTGATATGACTTCTAAATCAACGTTGCTATGTCTCTCTTTCCAAGGTAATAAATTATTTGGTTCTCAGTTGGATTCTATTATTTCAACTGTCACTAGGGGGAAGGGAGCTTTTTTGCCTCAGGATAAAAAATCTAAGGGTAAATTTAAAGCTGCTAACCGTTTTCGTTCCTTTCGTCAAAATAAGGAACAGAAACATGATCCTTCCCCTAAGGGACTTCATTTAAATTTTTACCTAAAGTTGTGAATTCCAACAACATTAGGCTCTCTATATAGGGCCGAAACACGTAGACGATTCAATAAAAAGATTTTTGAGGCTTGTTATACTTCCAGGATACGGCTTTCGGGGTGAGTTTATTTACCAATACACTACATCCCATAGGCTGTTTGTTTAGTGCACTTTTTCTTTCAGTTTCAGGTCTCTGTCTTCACACGGACTAGGACATTGGATCGACACTGCATATTTCAGGACTGTTGTTCCTATTGGATTTTTCAAGGATCATCACATAGGGAATGATCATTGACTTTTATTGTGACTTTCTACTGTAAATTTTTTCATTGTAATTTTTATTCTGACCGCCGAGTCAGTGTTTTGTTTAACTCAACCAATCAGTTAGTACTACCGGCTAACATATAGCCAGATTGTTGATGTTCACTATATCACTATAGTAAGATTGTGGAACCACTTATTTTTATTTGGCCAATACATATTTTATCTGCATTGAATTTGATTCTTGTTTTGTTTATCACATTTTTATAAGTTTTTTCATTTGCGCACCATTTGTGATTTACATATTGTCTATTTGGATCACACGTATTATGTTTTCACCTTTTTTTTAGAAGGACATACTGTTATTGTTCTAATTAGGTAACATTTGGTCATTGAATAGGAATTTTCACTTGTTTTTATTTAGTTAAATCTTCACATGTGAAGACACTTACTATCAAATTTATTACATTTCTATTTTTTTTTTTATTTATCTCCAATTTCGTCAACCACATTATTTCTGTTATATTGGAATAGTATACAGGTCATTTATCGTCATTTATTGGTACACGTTTGTATTTACATTTTATGTTGGTTCAATCCCATACTTGTTGTAATTGAAGTAGACTACTATCCACATCTGTAGTTGCAGTACGCAACCCTCTTAATGGTTTGATGGTGATTTTGCTTTAAAGGGTTAATTCACTCTAAACTTGACAGATTATTCTAGACTTATTTGTTTAGGTCTGATCATTTATATTTATGGTTTTATTTCTTCTTTTGTAAACTGTCTCTGGTTATTATGTATTTTAATAAATGGAAACTTTATTTTAATCAATCGTAGGATTTATTGGTGGACCGCATTTATAACCTGATTTGTTCATCCTGACACACATCAGGACGTGATTGGTATTAAATACCCTATTTTCCTGTGGTATACCTTAGCCTTCGGCGCTCCTATATATTCAACATTGCTCCTACTCTTACCAACTGAGTGGCCTTACATTTGATTATTTAATTGTTAAAGTTAACCTACATTTTCCTCCAGCCCGAGAGGCGAGAAAAAAAAAAGGGGGGGGGAGAAAGAAAGGGGAACCCTTCTATTCCACCCCTCCCTCTCCTCTTGTCTAATGTTATTTATTTGTACAACCTCAATAAAAACAAATTAAAAAAAAATAATAGATTTAACATGTACATTTAATCCACCTAACAATCTTCATATACATTGCAGGGGTTGTAGATATTGCCACTCTGGTGTTAAACTTTAACTCCATAAAGAAAGTGTATTGTTAGTAAAATGCTAGTGAATATTTAACTAACTCTTTGTCAAGCCATTTAGCACACAGTAGTTTCTTAGTGATAAACATGGAGCAGACCATGTTTCTTAGAAGTCACTTTTGATTTATGCCTAACTGATGATGGAAAGTGTAAGATATAGATGTAGAAGTGATTTCACACACTAAATATTAAACCTATTTCATTTGCTAAACCTGTTCTCCTTGTCAAAATTAGACACGTGCAACGCAAAAAAATTTGTTTCGTTTCGTTTTCATTAGTTAAATAAATAATTTTGTTTAAAAAAAAAATTAGTTATGTTAAGTTAAATAGTTTTTTCATATCTGTTCGTTTTTTCGGATCTATTCTTTATTCATATGCATTATTCTAGTCTGAAGTTTAGGATAGAATAATGGATATGAATAAAGAATGGATCTGAAAAAAGGAAAGGATCCGAAAAACGATTTAACTTAAGATAACTAATATGCCGACGACTGCCGAAACAAAATTATCTAAAACCGCTGCCGCCACCCACATCGTCGACACTAAATAAAGCTATTAACCCCTAAACCGCCTTACCCCCACATTGCCAACACTAACTAAACCAATTAACTCCTAAACCGCTGTTCCCAAACATTGCCAACACTAACTAAAACACTAAACAAACCTATTAACCCATAAACCGCCATTCCTAAACATCGCCAGCACTAACTAAACCTATTAACCCCTAAACTGCAGTTTCCCGACATCGCAGACACTAACTAAACCTATTAACACCTAAACCGCAGTTCCCCGACATCGCTGACGCTAACTAAACCTATTAACCCCTAAACCGTTGTTGCCAAACATCACCAACACTAATTTAACCTATTAACCCCTAAACCGCAGTTCCCCGACATAGCCGACACTAACGGAAACACTAAACAAACCTATTAACCCCTAAACCACCGTTCCCAAACATCGGCAACACTAACTAAACCTATTAACCCCTAACCCACAGTTCCCAGACATTGCCGACACTAACTAAACCTATTAACACCTAAACACAGTTCCCCGACATCACCAACACTAACTAAACCTATTAACCCCTAAACCGCCATTCCCAAACATCGCCAACACTAACTAAATCTATTAACCCCTAAACCGCCGGACCCAAACATCACCAACATTAACTAAACCTATAAACCCCTAAACTGTCGGCCCCCTATATCACAACAATCAAAATTAAACTATTAACCCCTAAACCTAACACCCCCTAACT
Organism: Bombina bombina; assembly: GCF_027579735.1. NCBI lineage: Eukaryota > Metazoa > Chordata > Amphibia > Anura > Bombinatoridae > Bombina > Bombina bombina. The sequence continues at coordinate 610,779,271 of NC_069500.1, read as the reverse complement.
TTAACATAATTAAAATAGAGCTAAATTAAAGTTACAATTATTAACTAACTACCTATTTAAAAATAAATACAAACTTACCTATGAAATAAAAATAAATCCTAAGCTAGCTACAATATAACTGTTTACTAACTACCTAGTTAAAATAAATACAAACTTACCTGTGAAATAAAAATAAAACCAGCTTACAGTAATAAAACCTAACATTACTAAAAATCAAAAAACCTAAGATTGCTAAAAAAGTTAAACTACAATTACAAAAAATACTAAAGACTAAAATTACAAAAAATAAAAAAAAATACCATTACAAAAAATAACGAAATAAAAATTATTCCTATTCTAATCCCCCATTTAAAAAAGAAGAAAAAAACCACCCCCAAATAAAAAAACCCTAAACTATAATAAACTACCAAGGGCCCTTAAAAGGGCCTTTTGTAGGGCATTGCCCTAAAGTTAACAGCTCTTTTGCAAAAAAATTAAAAACAAACACCCCCTAACATTACAAACCCCCCACCCCCAAACCCACAAAATAAATATAAACCTAATCTACCCATTGCCCCGAAAAAGGGCATTTGTATGGGCATTGCCCTTAAAAGGGCATTCAGCTATTTTTCGGCTCATTAAAAATAAAAAATACCTAATCGAAAAAAAAGAACCCCCCCCCCAAAAAATACCATTACAATAAAAATAACAAACAAAATTATTCAAAATAATAAAAATTATTCCTCTTCTAATACCCTGTTTAAAAAAAACACCCCCCAAAAATTAAAAAAATCTATAATAAACTACCAATAGCCCTTAAAAGGGCCTTTTGTAGGGCATTGCCCTAAAGTTAACAGCTCTTTTGCTAAACAAAAGATACAACAAACACCCCCTAACATTACAAACCCCCAAACCCCCAAAATAAAAAAACCTAACTAAAAAAAACCTTAGGAAACAAGGAAACTCCTCGGCACACCAGGGATGCGATAGGTAAAAGCAATTCTTTATTAGGTTTTAATGATAAAACCATAATCCATATACAGCAACTTGATAAAATCATAGTATTAGAACAGGAAAGCAGGGGGAACATCACCCTCCTGTGACATCATACGCGTTTCATGCCTCTGGGGCAATTGTTCACTGATAAAAAAAACCTTATCTACCCATTGCCCTTAAAAGGGCATTCAGCTCTTTTACTGACATTAAAATAAAAAAGCCCTAATCTAAAAAAACCCCCCCAAAAAAACAAAAAACAAACAAACCTAACACTAACCCCAAAATCGGTTCTCACAGTTGCTGAAGTCCGGTGAAAGATCTTCATCCCAATGGCAAATCATTTTTATCCAGATGGCTCCATCTTCGTCCATCGTGGGACCGGCATCTTCTACCTCCCTGCGTAGGCGGAGCTGTCGATGCGCAAAGGCGGAGGTTCAGGCAGAGGTCTATCGGTCCGACGTGGAGGTCCTCTTTATGCGATCGTCCACCGCACACTGAGGATTCAAATGCAAGGTACCTCTTTTATATTTGGGTACCGCTGCATTCATATTGGCTAAAAAATTTAAATCAGCCAATAGGAATGAGAGCTGCTTAAATCCTATTGGCTTATTTGAACAGCCAATAGGATTTAAGCAGCTCTTATTCCTACTGACTGATTCAAATCAAATATTGTGTTGTAAAAGCCCCTTACTCAATACAGAAATCCCTAAGGTATTAGCAAATTAACTTATCATATAAAGGGTTAACATACAGTAAATGTAAAGTGAGAACCCAAAGCTTTAGTGCCGTCAAGTCTAGAAGTACTGAATGCATATTATACCTGACAATATTAGGTTTAATACCGGCATTGATAGCATTACGGCTTGGTAATTCAGGTAACAATTTAAGAAGGTGTTTAGTAAGTTAAATTTTCATAGCAGTAAAAATGCACCTAATATGAATGTAATTAATCAATTACAGGTTAAACAATAGGAGGAGGGCTTTTCCCTTTAAAGATGTCGGTTTTTATTTGGCAGATAGCAGATTTTTAGTATGGCTGTGTCTTGCTGACTCCTCTGTTCTTTTAACCTTCCACTTTGTGCTTTGGATGTGGATATTTTATTGTTTATCTAAACTATAATCGCGTTTGTAACGTGTCCGTCGCCGTCGGCAGTTTTGCACGCATCCTCAAAGGAATGTTGGATGCACGTGCAGCCACCTCAGTGCAAGACAGCTTCAGGAGCTCAAACTCTCAGCTGTAACATAACAGCTGAGAGCTGGAGCTCCTGAAGCTTCAGGCATCTGCCGCATATGGAGCCGGAGCACGATCGGTGCTCCGCCTCTATATGAGGCCAGATGCCTGATCGTTACAGACAGTGACACTGTGTGTGTCACCGTCTGTAATGATCTTCTGCTGGTGCCGGCGGGAGGTGTAGGTGGGTGGCGGGTGGGCGGCTCAGCAGGGAAAGAGAGGGAGTGGAAGTGCCCTAATAATAAAAAAAAGAACAGGGGGAGAGAGAGCAAAAGAGAGAGAGAGCAAAAGAGAGGGAAGAGAGAGAACAAAAGAGAGGGGAGAGTGAGAGCAAAAGAGAGGGGGGAGAATAAAAGAGAGGGGGAGAGCAAAAGAGAGGGGGGAGAGGGAGAGCAAAAGAGAGGGGGAGAGAGAGCAAAAGAGGGGGGAGAGAGAGCAAAATAGAGGGGAGAGAGAGAGAAAAAGAGAGGGGAGAGAGAGAGCAAAATAGAGGGGAGCAAGAGAGCAAAAGAGAGGGGAGAGAGAGCAAAAGAGAGGGAAGAGAGCAAATGAGAGGGGAGAGAGCAAATGAGAGGGGAGAGAGAGCAAATGGGAGGGGGGAGAGAGAGCAAATGACAGGGGGGAGAGAGAGCAAAAAAGAGGGGGGTGAGTAAAAGAGAGGGGGGAGAGCAAAAAGAGGGGGGAGAGGGAGAGCGAAAGAGAGGGGGAGAGAGAGCAAAAGAGGGGGGAGAGAGAGCAAAAGAGAGGGGAGAGAGAGAGAAAAAGAGAGGGGAGCGAGAGAGCAAAAGAGAGGGGAGAGAGAGAGAGCAAAAGAGAAGGGACAGAGCAAATGAGAGGGGAGAGAGCAAATGAGGGGGGAGAGAGCAAATGACAGGGGGAGAGAGAGCAAAAGAGAGGGGAGAGGGAAAGCAAAAGAGAGGGGGGGAGGGAGAGCAAAAGAGAGGGGGAGAGAGAGCAAAAGAGAGGGGGGAGAGTAAAAGAGAGGGGGGAGAGCAAAAGAGAGGGGGGAGAGGGAGAGCAAAAGAGAGGGGGGATAGAGAGCAAAAGAGGGAGGAGAGAGAGCAAAAAAGAGGGGAGAGAAAGAGAAAAATGGAGGGGAGAGAGAGAGCAAAAGAGAGGGGAGCGAGAGAGCAAAAGAGAGGGGAGAGAGCAAATGAGAGGGGAGAGAGCAAATGAGAGGGGATAGAGAGCAAATGAGAGGGGGAGAGAGAGCAAATGACAGGGGGAGAGAGAGCAAAAGAGAGGGGAGAGGGAAAGCAAAAGAGATGGGGGAGAGGGAGAGCAAAAGAGAGGTGGGAGAGAGAGCAAAAGAGAGGGGAAGAGGGAGAGCAAAAGAGAAGGGGGAGAGAGCGCAAAAGAGAGGGGGAGAGAGCAAAAGAGAGGGGGAAGAGAGAGAGCAAAATAAAGAGCGTAAGCTGCATCCAGGTGGATTCCAAAAATGGCAGGGTGGTGAAAGAATCCACCCTGCCATTTTCGGAATCCACCTGGATGCAGCGTAAGGTGGTTCTGTCACTGCAATAGACTGCCCTTCCGAAAATGGCAGGGTGGTTCCCTCACCACAATAGACTGCCCTCTGGGCAGGCTTTCCCACTAGTTACAAATAAAGGACTTTTAATTTTATACTATTCCTGAGTTGGTGCTCCTATCTTATTTGTTGATGTTCTGTGTGACCCTCCAGTGCAGCACAACTATGAATAGAATAGCTATCCTGTCACCAGGTCTTTGGTCCCTTAAACACGGACACAGCCAAGTTCAAGAACGAGCTGCTGATGTCACTATTGAGATCTACACGCCTCTACCCGAGCTCCTGTAACCACGCCCCCCTGACGGCTGAAAGAGGGTATTGGAAGCAAAGGCTATGCACACGGAGGTGCACACTGGAGTTGAGGATCCGCATTGGAACAGGCAAATGGGGCTCGCAGAAGAGAATAGCCCCTACCCAGCTTCCGACTTCAACCTTAAAAGGACAGTCAAGTCCAAAAAAAACTTTCATGATTCAAATAGGGAATGTAATTTTAAACAACTTTACAAATTACTTTGATCACCAATTTTTCTTTGATGTCTTGGTATTCTTAGTTGAAAGCTAAACCTAGGGGGTTCATATGCTAATTTCTTAGACCTCGAAGGCCGCCTCTAATCTAAATGCATTTTGATAGTTTTTCAGCATTAGAGGGCATTAGTTCATGTGTTTCACATAGATAACATTGAGCTCATGCACGTAAATTTACCATGGAGTCAGCTCTGATTGGCTAAAATGCAAGTCTGTCAAAAGAACTGAAATAAGGGGGCAGTCTGCTGAGGCTTAGATACAAGGTAATTACAGAGGTAATACATGTATTATTATAACTGTGTTGGTTATGCAAAACTGGGGAATTGGTAATTAAGGGATTATCTATCTTTTAAAACAACAAAAATGCAGCGATGGTAAGCTAGTTTTTTGTCGCCTAAATACACTGTATATGTCACATATAACCGGCTCCCATGAACTTAAGCCATACAGACTATTTAATACTACCATTTGGGAAACAAGACTCTCATATAATATTGTATATGTTCCTTACTGGCTATTTTTGAACTGATTCAAATCAGCAAATAGGAATGAGAGCTGCTTAAATCCTATTGGCTCTTTAAATCAGCCAATAGGATTTAAGCAGCTCTCATTCCTTTTGGCTGATTTTAAATTTTCAGCATATAGGAATGCAACTGTAATCCAATATAAAAAGGGTACCGTGCATTGAATCCTCAGTGTGCAGCGGACGATCGCACAAAGAGGACGTCCGCCTGGACTTCTGCCTCCATGCTTTGACCGCTCTGCCTCCGCAGGGATGAAGAAGCTGCTGGTCCCGCGGTGGATGAAGATGGAGCCTCCTGGATAAAGATGCTTCGCCGCTGGGATGAAGATCTTTCACCGGACTTCAGCAACTGTGAGTACTGATTTTGGGATTAGTATTAGGTATTTTTTGGGGGGTGTTTTTTTTTTTTTTAGATTAGGGCTTTTTTTTTTATTTTAATGGGCCGAAAAATAGCTGAATGCCCTTTTAAGGGCAATGTCCATACAAATGCCCTTTTCAGGTCAATGGGTAGATTCGGGTTTTTTTGGTAAGGTTTTTTTATTTTTGTGGGTTTGGGGGGTGGGGGTTTGTAATGTTAGGGGGTGTTTGTTTTTATTTGTTTGCAAAAGAACTGTTAACTTTAGGGCAATGCCCTACAAAAGGCCCTTTTAAGGGCCCTTGGTAGCTTATTATAGATTAGTTATTTTTTATTTTGGGGTCCTTTTTTTAGAATAGGAATAATTTTTATTATTTTGGATAATTTCGTTTGTTATTTTTTGTAATGGTAGTTTTTTTATTTTTTGTAATTTTAGTGTTTAGTATTTTTTGTAATTGTAGTTTTAATTTTTTAGTAATCTTAGGTTTTGTTATTTTTAGTAATGTTAGGTTTTATTAGTTTAAGCTTAGGTTTTATTTTTATTTCAGAGGTAAGTTTGTATTTATTTTAACTAGGTAGTTAGTTAATAATTGTCACTTTAATTTAGCTCTATTTTAATTATGTTAAAGTTAGGGGGTGTTAAGTTTAGGGGTTAATAGTTTAATTTAGGTTGTTGCGATGTGGGGTTCGGCGGTTTAGGGGTTACTAGGTTTAGTTAGTGTTGGGGATGTTTAGGAACGGTGGTTTAGAGGTTAATAGGTTTAGTTAGTGTTGGTGATGTTTTGGAACGGCAGTTTAGGGGTTAATACGTTTATTTAGTGTTTCAGGTAGTGTCGGGGAACTGCGGTTTAGGGGTTAATAGGTTTAGTTAGTGTTGGTGATATTTGGGAATGGCGTTTAGGGGTTATTAGGTTTAGTTAGTGTCGGCGATGTCAGGGAACTGCGGTTTAGGGGTTAATAGCTTTATTTAGTGATTTAGTTGGTGTTGGCGATGTCGGGGAGCGGCGGTTTAGGTGTTAATAGCTTTATTTAGTGATTGAGTTAGTGTCGGCGATGTCGGGGAACTGCGGTTTAGAAAATTCGGAAACTGATTTATTAATTTTCTGAATTTTTCAGGATTTTAGTTATGCTGTGTCAATTCAGAAATTCGGATGCATTTGAATCAGCCAAAATTTGGCAGAAAATGAAATTCGGCCAAAACGAAATGCACATGTCTAGTCAAAACCTGTTTTGTCCTCGCTGGATTTATCTCATGCATCTTACCATAAAGTTTGTTAATAAACACTTGCTTTCCCAGTTAATTGCTCTCACTTATTTGTTTGTACAATATCTACTCTAATTATTATTATGCTCATGTATGATATAGCTAAAGAACATCAAGATACAAGATACGTCATTGCTGATGGCTTCATACCATTAACATTATTCCTAGTGAAATGATTTTGTGTTATAGTTGATCTGATTCTTAAGTCTATTGTGGGTGGAATCAGAAAACCTATGACAAGCATTAAAAGGACATTAAACCCAAATATTTTCTTTCATTATTTAGATAGAGAATACAATTTTAAAAAGTTTCCAATTTACTTCTATTATCAAATTTGCTTCGTTCTCTTGTTATTCTTTGTTGAAGGGATACCTAGGTAGGTAGCGTGCACATGCCTGAAGCACTACATGACAGGAAATAGTTCTGCCATCTAGTACTTCTGCTAATGTATAGCTTTGTAGCAAAACTGCTGTAGACACGTGTACACTCATGAGCTTACATCCATTTTTCAACAATGGATAACAAGAAATCAAAGAAAATTTGATAACAGAGTTAAATTGTAAAGTTGTTTAAAATTGTATGCTCTATTTGAATCATGAAAGAAAAAATGTGGGTTTTATGTTCCTTTAACCTATTAATTTATTACTCACAATCAAAACATTAGACTTGTGCACGGCGGAAAAATTTGTTTCGGTTCGGATCGATTCGGATGTTTTCGAATTTCGATTCGGATCGATTCAAATTCGGAAAAATTTGAATGAATTTGTTTCAGATTTGTTTTGGATTCATTCGGATTCGAATAAATTCGGCTGGATTCGGAAATTCGGAATTTCAGTATGTGTTAGGTGGGATGTGCTGTGTATTAGACTAGTATTATGTACTGTATATTAGGTGTAACCCATAGCAGAGTGATATAACCTAATATACTGTACAATACTAGTGTAATCCATGGCCATCCGAATCTACCGAATAAATCCGAACTAATTCGGATTTATTCGGTAGATTAGGTACTACCGTAATTCGGAAATTCAAATCGATCCGAATCTCCGAATTTAACTAATTCATCCGAAACTCGATTCGGAACTAATCAAACCGCACATGTCTACAAAACATTAATTGTAATGATTGATGGCATACAACACACCTGTATCCTTAGTTTGAGAAGTAGAAATACTGAGTCCTTGGATTTGCATTTGGGTAGATGCAATCTTATATATTTAAATCTACACTTACATTTCTGTTTTTCTATATTTTGGTGTAGTCTTTTATATGGTTTTGATAGTTGCCCAAATGGGTTCTTACTTATTTCTGATTGTATTATTTTATTTACAATAAAAAATAATCTGAATATAATTGATTCTGTTGTTTATGCAGCCATAGTTACACAAAGGAAAGCTTCCATATTTGAAAGTGGGGCGTATGTTTTATCCATAAAAATGTGTTGCTTATTCTAAGATTTAATAAAGCTGTGGTTAAAACAATTTAATACCACATTATTTATGTTTTGTCTCTTTGCTATGGTGGTGTGAGTTGTTTAAAAAAAAGGAAAGGGGGGAGTAGTAAAAAGGGTTTTTTTGATTAAGTAATAGTGGGTTAAAGGGGCAGGTGAGGGGGGTGACTAAAGGAGCAAGGGCCTATTGTAATTGTCACTGCAATTTTCCCCCTTGTCTGTGCTGCAAAATAAAATAAAAAATCCCTCATTCCAATCCATTAGAAAAAAACATTTTTATATATTTTTTCACATGATTTTTTAAATGCTTTTTATTGAGTTTCATAGATAAATTCCCGTTCAACATATCTCAGTACAATACTTCTGCTCAGTTACACCACTTATGAAGCCACTATTTTCAGAAAGAAAAAAATAAAATGACATAAAATAATAGTCTCCACAGTTCTGCTCACAGAGGAAAAAATTACATAAGCTATGAGCAAATGACCTATCAAGTACAGATGAAATGTGAAATATAAGTTAGCACAAAATGATACATTGAGAACCTCTGTTTTTAATTTTCTAGCAAGATATCGGGTTACTCTTGGTGGACCCTTGAATAGATATACTTGGAAAACATGGTAACTATGATTCTATAAAATATATTCACCTATATTACGAGTTTTGCGTTACGGTTTGAACGCTGAAAAAATGGCCATTTCAGCATAAAAACAGTAACACAGCCATTACGAGTCTTGACGGTATAGCTATACTGCAAGCATTTTAGCCTGTAACGCAACATTCATCCCGCACTTGAAAAAATGACGTTTTTGCATAGGATTTCCATAGCACCGGTATTACAGGTTGTGCGTGAGGCTAAAATGCTTGTGTTCCAGCCTATAACAACACGATCTGTTCTGCTATCTAAAAGCAGTAGTTATGAGTTTTGCGCAACAAAAAAGTTTCACAAAACTCATAACTAAAATGTTACAAAGTACACTAACACCCATAAACTACCTATTAACCACTATTCCACATCCCAAACACTATTTAAAACTTATTAACCCCTAATTCGGGTCTCAAACTACTACTACTAGGAATCAGAATTAATTTGAGACAACTGAGACGTTCGATAACATTGAGGGAACTTCGGCAGGAGTGAGGCCTTGGAACCACTTGGGGCTACCAGAGGGTCGGGGCTCTGCTCAGGTGGCCGCCAACTCAGAAAAACAGCAATTAGGATGACTCCCGCAATCGGAAGCTCTAAAAGTCTCCAGGCACCAATACAGCTTTGCTGTGGAATAAAATTACCGTTAAGGGACACTGTGAAAACTCACGCAACAAGTGACAGCAGCCATCTCAGATCTCTGAGTAAGTAACAGTGACCTCAGATACTTACAAAATTAGCGACAATCTGAGAATCGGGGAAACTAATTTTAATTATACAGCACAACTTAAATCTCTCAGAGGTTGAAGGAGATTAGGCTGGAATTGAGCTATATGACACAAGTCGGGAAAAAGCGCCATTTTAACCCGACACCACAACTACTACGCAACCAATACTAGCAACCCCGATTTGAACATTTTCACTGCTGAGACGTTGCACCTTGGCACCACTCTAGGAAAGAGTGCTCAATTTACTGAGGACAATTGAGAGGCAATGTTCTCTCATAGAAAGAACTGCTTGAACATAATATTAACAATTACGATCACTGAAAAGGTTAATTCAACGGATGTACAAGTGATCTAATTTTACATAGTTCCTTATAGACTGTCATGCATACCAACAATAAACCCTGTATCCTGACAACGAAGCCTACTGAGCAGAGGGTCAAGGACCTAATAGGGAGTGTATATGACAAGTCACCCTGTCTTCTGACGAAGGAACATTGTATTATCTATGCCAGATAAAGTTACCAAACCACACTTCTTCCCTTCTTTAATATGGCCTAGAAATGCAACCAGCGGCAGAATAGGGGAGATGGAGCTGGCAGGCTCAAGTTAATCCAATGAACCGACCCGACATCTGAACATCAGTGTTAATATTCAACCTTAACCCCAGAATCTTTTAACACCCACTATCAAAGCTTGAGGAGTGCTGGTAATTCTGTCCACTGAGTCATTTTCCTCCAAGATTTTCTTATTATCAAAGGGACAATTCAACACTATAAGATGAAGAATAAGACACAATCAGTCAAGGATTGCTTGTCCAAATCTCAAGCTAAAAAAAAATTCAAGACAAGGGCTCACCATCAATTGCGGACAGTTTCTCAACAAGCCCACCCGCAAAGCCTTCATCTAACACCCCAGAGATACCAAACAAAAAACTGTTATAACATATTTTTATTTCAAGAGGATTAATTCAGAAGAAGAAGGGAGATACCATCGCTCTTAATACAATTCAAAAACCTTATTCCAAAAAAGGTTAAAAAAGATGATGAACAGCATGTACTGAAAATATAGGTAATGTGAGGAGCGAAGCAAATGGGCTTACGCGTTTCGGCAGGGTGCCGTAATCATAGCCTGATTAGATGCAGTACCTCTGTGTTTAAAAAGGCTCAGAGAGATAAAATGATTGGATAATCAGAAAAGCTCCTCCTATTACTTTTCACAGGTGCCAGTAAAGTTAAAGTGCCAGTATAGTCAGCCATAAACATGGTTATGACGTTTAGAGTGCTATATTTTATATTATTTAAGATACAACATTGAACATATTTAGAGGTAATTTGCAAACCCAAGATTGTTACATTGACACAAAATCCATGCAATATAAATGGATAAGTATAAATATTATCATTAATAGCAGATGTCTTAAAGAGAGTGAATATGTTGTACATTGACACATTAGTGTATGCATATTTGAATATAATTACTAGTGGTTAAACGTGTTTCTATTAGTAAATTATACACATAATGATGCCCCACAGAGTTATTTGAGAAATAATAATAAACAATACACCTATTATAGAAAACCAAATATTGAAAAAACCACAACGTAAACTCTGTTAAAGAAACACTGTTTTCCTGTTATTAAAGGTATCACTGTTGGGTCTAAGCTAGGGGTGTCCAAACTTTGCTCTCCAGAGGTTTTGGAACTACATTTCCGATGATGCTCAGCCAGCATTTTATCTAGCTAAGCATCATGGGAAATGTAGTTCCAAAACCTCTGGAGAGCAAAGTTTGGACACCCCTGGTCTAAGCTACGTCAGTGTCCTAATGAAGAATACCCTATATTACCAGTATCTCAAATTGTAATTTATAGTTTATATATAATATAATGGTACCATATCCTTTTTATTTCAAGAGGAGCTTAAATCTGCCCTGATTGAACGCAGACAGGATATCAAAGACATAGGCGGTCGAACCGCTGTGATAGAAGAAAAGCTTGATAATGTAGTTGAGGAAATACCTATACTACAAGTCTCTATACAGGAACAATCTGACCAAATAACTAAACTGGAAGCACAAATAGAAGACCTGGAGAACAGATCTCGTAGATTGAATCTAAGAATCAGAAATCTCCCTGAGACCTACAAAGAGTTACAGGAAACTATCACCAACTTATTTCATCAACGTTTGCCAGAAATAGACATCTCCATGCTGTTAATGGACAGAGTGCACCGGGCCTTGACCAGACCCCAGCCAACTTCTGCAAGAGGCATCATCACCAAGTTGCATTACTTCCATATTAAGGAACTAATCCTGAAAGCCGCCAGAACACAACAAAACTTGGAGTTTGAAGAACACCAGATACAAATCTTCACAGACTTAGCCCTGATCACCCTCAGAAAGTGAAGAGATATGAAACCCATCACAACAGCACTCAACAGAGCACACATTAGATATAGGTGGAGCTTTCCCTTTAAATTAGTATTTATTCACCAAAACAGTACCTTCACCTGCTCCACACTGGAAGAAGGAAAAGCACTTCTGACACAACTACCGATTCAGTGAATCTGAACGAAGTGCTACAACAGCCACCCAAAAAAGAAAAACTTCCAACGTGAGTGGATTCCAGTTGGAAACCATCCAAGCCAAATCGCAGCCCTTCTCACAATACTGATTCACCAGATGATGAGGACTCTTCCATTACTTGATCACAAGAGACAGTAAGATATATACCGACCATTGTGTTTCCCTAAATGAGGGAGTTCTCAATACCCTTATTTCAGGGATAATGTTTCAATGAATATGATTGATGATATCAAAGTTTCAAAATCATACACCTAGATTTTGAGTTTTGCGGCCAAAGGGGTGCGTTAGCTACGCGTCTTTTTTTCCAGCGCTGCTTCTTAACAACGCTGGTATTGAGAGTTCTCTGAAGGGCTGCGTTAGGCTCCAAAAAGGGAGCATTGAGCCGAATTTACCACCACTTCAACCCTCAATACCAGCGTTGCTTACGGTAGCGGCTAGCTGGAAAAACGTGCTCGTGCACGATTCCCCCATAGGAAACAATGGGGCAGTTTGGGCTGAAAAAAAACCTAACACCTGCAAAAAAGCAGTGTTCAGCTCCTAACGCAGCCCCATTGTTTCCTATGGGGAAACAGTTTCTAAGTCTGCACCTAACACCCTAACATGAACCCCGAGTCTAAACACCCCTAACCTTACACTTATTAACCCCTAATCTGCCGCCCCCGCTATCGCTAACACCTGCATATTATTATTAACCCCTAATTGCCGCCGCAACCTACATTATCCCTATGAACCCCTAATCTGCTGCCCGCCGACCCCTATATTTATTAACCCCTAATCTGCCCCCCATGTCGCCGCTACCTTACCTACACTTATTAACCCCTATTCTGCCAACCGGACCTCGCTGCTACTCTAATAAATGTATTAACCCCTAAACCGCCACACTCCCGCCTTGCAAACCCTATAATAAATTGTATTAACCCCTAATATGCCCTCCATAACATCGCCGCCACCTAACTTCAAGTATTAACCCCTAATCTGCCAACCGGACTTCGCCGCTACTATAAAAATATGTATTAACCCCCAAAGCTAAGTCTAACCCTATCCCTAACACCCCCCTAAGTTAAATATAATTTTAATCTAACGAAATAAATTAAATCTTATTAACTAAAGTCTTCCTATTTAAAGCTAAATACTTAACTGTAAAATAAACCCTAATATAGCTACAATATAATGAATAAGTATATTGTATCTATTTTAGGGTTTATATTTATTGTACAGGCAACTTTGTATTTATTTTAACTAGGTACAATAGCTATTAAATAGTTAATAACTATTTAATAGCTACCTAGTTAAAATAATTACCAAATTACCTGTAAAATAAATCCTAACCTAAGTTACAATTAAACCTAACACTACACTATCAATAAATAAATTAAATTAATTAACTACAAGTACTTACAATTACCTACAATTAAATAAACTAAACTAAATTTCCAAAAACAAACAAACACTAAATTACAAAAAATTAAAAAAAATACAAGAATTTTAAGCTAATTACACCTACTCTAAGCCCCCTAATAAAATAACAAAGCCCCCAAAATAAAAAAAATTCCCTACCCTAATCTAAATTACAAAAGTTAACAGCTCTATTACCAGCCCTTAAAAGGGCTTTTTGCGGGGCATGCCCCAAAGAAATCAGCTCTTTTGCCTGTAAAAAAACAAAACACAATACCACCCCCCAACATTACAACCCACCACCCACACTCCCCTACTCTAACCCAAACCCCCCTTAAATAAACCTAACACTACCCCCTGAAGATCTCCCTACCTTGAGTCGTGTTCACCCAGCCGGGCACCAATGGACCAAAAGAGGACATCCGGAGTGGTAGAAGTCTACATCCTATCCGGGCAGAAGAGGACATCCGGACCGGCAGACATCTTCATCCAAGCGGCATCTTCTATCTTCATCCATCCGACGAGGAGCGGCTCCATCTTCAAGACCTCCGGCGTGGAACATCCTCTTCCTTCCGACGACTACCGATGAATGAAGGTTCCTTTAAGTGACGTCATCCAAGATGGCGTCCCTCAAATTCCAATTGGTTGATAGGATTCTATCAGCCAATCGGAATTAAGGTAAGAAAATCTGATTGGCTGATTGAATCAGCCAATCAGATTCAAGTTCAATCAGATTGGCTGATCCAATCAGCCAATCAGATTGAGCTTGCATTCTATTGGCTGTTCCTATATTTAATAGCTATTGTACCTAGTTAAAATAAATACAAAGTTGCCTGTAAAATAAATATAAACCCTAAAATAGATACAATATAATTATTTGTTATATTGTAGCTATATTAGGGTTTATTTTACAGGTAAGTATTTAGCTTTAAATAAGAAGACTGTTAGGGTTAGACAGCTTTAGGGGTTAATACTTGAAGTTAGGTGGCGGCGATGTTAGGGAGGGCAGATTAGGGGTTAATACAATTTATTCTAAGGTTTGCGAGGCGGGAGTGTGGCGGTTTAGGGGTTAATACATTTATTATAGTAGCGGTGAGGTCCGGTCGGCAGATTAGGTGTTAATAAGTGTAGGTAGGTAGCGGCGACGTTGGGGGGGGCAGATTAGGGGTTAATAAATATAATGTAGGTGTCGGCGATGTTAGGGCCAGCAGATTAGGGGTTCATAGGGATAATGTAGGTGGCGGCGGTGTGCGGTCGGCAGATTAGGGGTTACATTTTTTTATTATAGTGGCCGAGATGTGGGGGACCTCGGTTTAGGGGTACATAGGTAGTTTATGGGTGTTAGTGTACTTTATAGCACAGTAGTTAAGAGCTTTATAAACCGGCGTTAGCGCAGAAAGCTCTTAACTACTGACTTTTCTGCGGCTGGAGTTTTGTCGGTAGTGGGTCTACTGCTCACTTCAGCCAAGACTCTAAATACCGGCGTTAGGAAGATCCCATTGAAAAGATAGGATACGCAATTGACGTAAGGGGATCTGCAGTATGGAAAAGTCGCGGCTTGAAAGTGAGCGTTAGACCCTTTCCTGTCTGGCTCTAAATACCAGCGGGCGGCCAAAAGCAGTGTTAGGAGCCCTTAACGCTGCTTTTAATGGCTACCGCAGAACTCAAAATCTAGGCGTTAATTATTAAGATCTGTACTCTATATTTTATGCTAAAAGGAACGTGTTGTAAGTTTCATAAAAGATAATCACTCTCTCTTCAATTAAACATCCCTCTCCCCTTTACCTAGCAACAATTTGTTCATATAAGTTCCATAAGAGATAATCACCCTCTCCCAGGCTAATATCCCTCCCCCCTCCCCTTTACCTAACAACAATAGTGTCGCGATCGCTCAGCTGATCGCTCTTCCCCCTTCCGGATTTCTTCAGCGCTGTTGCGCTACACTCTGTTGCCTAGCAACTTGACTGAAGCCGTCCCTCTCCTCTGACGTCAGAATGGCTTCTTATTCCGGCGTCTTCTCTCCTCCGGTGCCTGTTTGTTTTCACTCGTTGGCTTGTGAGTATTTCTCATATTTCTGAACCTGTGCTTGTCGTTATACTGAATACTGAACCCTTATCTGACTGATCCCTTGTTGCTGGACTTGGCTTGTTTGAAAACTCTATTGCCTTATCCCTGCCTGTCTGATTACACGCTGCTGGACACTGCTTGTTGGCTTTCTCTATTGTTTAACCTCTACCTGCCTGATTACACGTTGCTGGACATTGCTTGTTGGATTACTCTAGTGCTTAACCCCTACCTGCCTGATTACACGTTGCTGGACATTGCTTGTTTGATTACTCTATTGCTAAACCCCTACCTGCCTGATTACACGTTGCTGGACTTTGCTTGTTGGATTACTCTGCTGTTTAACCCCTACCTGCCTGATTACACGTTGCTGGACATTGCTTGTTGGATTACTCTATTGCTTAACCCCTACCTGCCTGATTACACGTTGCTGGACTTTGCTTGCTGGATTATTCTATTGGTTAACCTTTATCTTCCTGATTACACGTTGCTGGACATTTGCTTGTTTGATTAATCTATTGGTTAACCTCTACCTGCATAATTACACGTTGCTGGACATTGCTTACTTGACAACTCTCTTGATTTACCCTATCTACTCGAAGTTTCTTCTCCTGACCCTGCTGTGCCATCTTCCAGCCTATCTCTGTGAGTATTTTATACTGTAGCTGTCGCAGGGTCAGGTCCTGGTATATACTCACTGTGCTAGGGTGTTATTACCCTCATTCTAGCATTTGGGTCTTACTCTGGACTTTACCTATCCTGACATTACAAACAGGCCATAAAATGGACCCTGGTGAGTTATCCAGAGCTGTGGCTCTACAAGGACACCTGCAATCATTGGACTCTAAATTGGATCAAATTACTGCTCTTTTGCATAACCTCTCTCCGCCTTCACAAGTCCCTGTAACTCCTGTTGTTCCTGCGGCCAGTTCTAATCCTACATATAATCCGCCACATCCTGCTGAACAGTTAGTACCCAGAATGCCGCTACCTGATAAATATGATGGCAACCCGGATGACTGTCGAGGATTCCTTAATCAGAAATAATCAGAAATAATCCTCTGATGTTTGTTTCCTCTTCCTCCAAGATCACCTTTTTGATTTCTCTTATGAAAGGTAAAGCCTTGGCTTGGGTTTCTCCATTGTTGTTTGCTTCATGATATTGACACTTTTGTATCCATATTTTCTTCCGTGTTCGATAAACCTGGAAGGTCTGCAGCTGCCGAAGCAGGACTTTTAGATTTAAGGCAGGGTTCTCTTTCTGTAGCACAATACGCTATAGAATTTCGGACTTTAGCTGCTGAAACTATGTGGAATCATGGGGCCCTGCGTGCAGCATTTCGTAAAGGTCTTTACAATCGTTTAAAAGACGAACTGGTTTATATGGATCTTCCTGATTCTCTAGAAGAACTCATCAATTTATGTATCAAGTTAGATGCTCATTACTCTGAGCGTCTCCATGAACGTGACCGTAACAGAAGATCCTTTTTCAAATCCAATTTCCGTCCTTTGTCTCGTTCACCTAACCTTCTTGCTCCGAATTCTTCTATCTCTGAATCTAGTGAACCAATGGAGGTTGGTGCAATTAAGTTATCTGAAGCTGAACGTCTCAGAAGGCGTAATCTTGGACTATGTCTTTATTGTGGTATTAAGGGACATATGTTAAAAGATTGTCCAACCCGTCCAGTAAAAGCCAGGGCTTAACTCCAGAAAGAGGGACTGAGTTAAGCCAAAAATCTTTTCCTACCCTCAATCCCAAGCTGTTTGTTCCAGTCACCTTCCGTTTTGGCAACATCAAGTTCCAGGCTCAAGCACTCATTGATTCTGGAGCTGCTGGAATGTTTATGGATTTGGATTTTGTTAATTCCTTTCGGATTCCTTTGCTTTCCAAGAGCCAAGTAATTAAGGTCACTACTGTCAGTGGTCAACCTTTATGTTCAGGAATCATTCAATATTCTACTATACCACTTCTTATGTCTGTAGGAGTACTTCATTCGGAGACCATCTGTTTTGACATCATCTCTTCTCCTCAGTTTCCTTTAATTTTGGGACTTCCATGGCTACAACTTCATGATCCGGTTTTCCTGGTCAAAAGGGGAACTTTTTACCTGGGGATCCTCTTGTTTCCAAAAGTGTTTGCAGAATACTCCCAAACCTTCTAGTACAGTTGTGGCAGTTTTGGACATTCCTGATTCTTTGCCTGTACAATATCATTCTTTTTGTGATGTCTTTTCTAAGAAGGATGCTGAAATATTACCTCCACATCGGGACTTTGATTGTCCCATTGATTTACTACCTGGAGCACCTCTTCCTAAGGGCAAAACATACCCACTTTCTTGTCAAGAAAATGTTTCTCTCGAAGACTACATCAAGGATAATTTTTTCTTTGTTGAAAAGAAAGATGGAGGTCTACGTCCTTGCATTGACTATCGTGCTCTTAATCAGATTACAATCAAGAATTGTTATCCCCTTCCTCTCATTCCTGAATTGTTTGATCGTCTCCAGGGTGCTTCCATTTTTACCAAATTGGATCTTCGTGGGGCATACAATTTGGTCAGGATTCGAAAAGGGGATGAGTGGAAAACAGCCTTCAACACAAGGTTTGGACACTATGAATATTTAGTTATGCCTTTTGGGTTATGCAATGCCCCTGCAGTTTTTCAACATTTTGTTAATGAAATATTCAGAGACTATCTTAATCAATTCGTCATTATCTATCTTGATGATATTTTGATTTATTCTCGGACTTTACAGGATCACGTTCATCATGTTAAACTAGTACTCCAGAGATTACGTGAAAATTCTCTATTTGCCAAGCTTGAAAAGTGCTCTTTTCATCAAGAATCTATTCATTTTTTGGGTTACATCATTTCTCCGTCTGGATTTGAGATGGATTCTGACAAACTGTCGGCTATTATAGATTGGCCTAGACCAACTTCCCTAAAATCTCTTCAGAGGTTTCTAGGGTTTGCCAATTACTACCGTAAATTTATAAAAGACTTTGCTAACATATCGGCACCTCTTACTGCTCTTACTAAGAAGGGTCAGGATTGCAAACATTGGTCTGATAAAACAAATGTGTAAAAACACACAAGAGGGCGCTAGTATGTCTGGTGACACTGTGAAAAAAATAATAAAAAATAAAAAACAATAAAATATAATATAACTTGGTATAGAAATACCACAAACTATGTACAATCAAATTGTTATTATATATGAATTACTAATAATGATAATAATGGAAAGTGGCACCTCATTAATATTGCATAGTGAAATAGTTCAAATTTTATCATGGATAGTCTAATGGATCACCAGGAGTCCACAACAAATTCCAACAGGTGGATTCGGTTTCCAGATGGCTGCGAAAATGATCCTCTCCTCCGATGTAGAGCCAATGATCTGTATAAATTACAAATAGAAAGGGACGACCATTGTGTGTATCGACAGCTCAAAAGACCCCACACATGCAGCACACTCTAATCCAGGGTACTCACACTTTGGCTGAGCACACCAGTGTGCTTGTGGATACGATCTGGTTATCTGAGCAAACCAGCTTGCTCTCTCACAGGCAGCGTTCTCCTCGCAGCAGCTGTACACCAGCAAACTTCTTGTAACTTCACGGCCGTATGGTAATGAGCACCTTGCTTAGTAAGGAATGGCGGACAATGATTTAAAAATACAAAACTTCTTTAATCATTGGTTTTATACAAATTCCTTCATACACAAGCAGGTGGATAGTGTAAACAGATTAACTATTTCACTATGCAATATTAATGAGGTGCCACTTTCCATTATTATCATTATTAGTAATTCATATATAATAACAATTTGATTGTACATAGTTTGTGGTATTTCTATACCAAGTTATATTATATTTTATTGTTTTTTATTTTTTTTTTTTTTTTTTTTTTTTTTTTTTGAAAATTTTTTATTAACAGAAATCAAACAATTACAGTTGTAAAACAGTAATGCAATTCAGGTCTCAGTTAATTCACAGGCAATAGATTAACAATAATGTTCTAGTCCTTCAAAACTAGGCTAACTTACAGAGGTGGTATTCTTAAACAGGTTGGTGATTAAGGCATTCTAAGTTCTTTTCTTTTTTACAGCATTCAAATATTCTTCCCATAGAAACACAATAGAATAATATTCCTCCAGTTTGTTCACTAAACCATAGTGGTATTTCTCTAGGGATAATGTTAATGTGATGGAGTCTATCCATTCCTCTCTAGATGGAACATCAGTACTTTTCCATCGTCTTGGAATTAACTGTTTAGCACAATTCAGCATCATATTCAGTATTACCGCTCTGAGCCTGCATCTAATCTTGGTTGGCTTATGAAATAAACACGTCTGTGGGTCTAGGGATATGTCATGGTGTGTGGCTTTGCGAATCTCAGAGGTCACCATTCTCCAAAATTCCTGTATTTTTGGACAGTGCCACCACACGTGAAGCAGTGTACCTGTCTGGCCGCAATTTCTCCAGCATAAGGCTTGGGTGTTAGGGTAGATCAGGGATAACCTATGTGGTGTCAAATACCATCTACTTAGTAACTTCATGTTTGTCTCCCTGAATTTCATAGATGTGGTGGAAGAGTTCATGTGTTTAATTATGGTAAGCCAATCCTTTTCTGTAAGAGGGGAGTTAAAATCTTTCTCCCACTTCTCTGTATATGATGGTAGCTTGCGTGAGTGATAACTTAATAGTTGTTGGTAGGTCATAGAGAGGTGGCCCTTAGTCGCCACTTGTGAGAAGCATATATTTTCAAACGGTGTACGTGTTCTAAGAATTTGCTGTTTGTCAGGGTGTGTGTTGATATAGTGTTGAAGTTGGAAAAACTTATACCATTGTTGGAAGTGATCAATATTCAATTCTAGTAGCTCTTCTTTTGTACATAGGGACTGCCCCCTTAAAACCTTACTAAATGGAATTAGAGTGTGGATCGTGCTGTCGGTTGTACCAATACTTTTGTACTTTATTTGAAAGACAGGATTAGTGATAGTTGGGGATAAGGGGGATGGAACGGATGATATAGAAGGGAAATGTTTGAGAACATAGTGCCATGATTTAAAGGTTTCCCTTGTGAGTGAAGATATTGACGTAGTACATGTTTGTTCGGTAGGGGGTATCCAGCAGGCGCTACCAAGATTGGGGAAAGAGGCTAGTGAGTGTTCTAGTGCAATCCATTCCTTATTTATCCCATTTTTGCACCAATCAATGATACGTACCAGCTGTGTTGCTAATCTATAGAGTGCTATGTTTGGGGCCCCTAATCCCCCTCTATCTTTAGGCATATACAACGTGTGCATTGGAACCCTTATCATATGTTCAGACCAGATAAAGGAGTTGAGAGCCTTTTGTAAAGAGCGTATATATGAGTCCGGAAGTTGTATGGGGAGGGCTTGGAAAGTGTATAGTATCTTGGGGAGTACCATCATTTTTATTGAGTTTATACGACCTATCCAAGATATACTTTTATGTTTCCACTCATGTAGTTCCTTTTTAAGTTTTTGCAGTAGTGGGAGATAGTTTAATGAAAATACTAATGATTTGTTTTCAGGGATTTGAACACCTAAATATTTAATTGATTTAGTGTTATGATGATACCCAAAGTCTGTTTGTATCTTATCTACCAAATTAGAGGGGTTGTAAAAGCTGATGAATTCTGACTTAGTTTCATTAACTTTGAAGTAAGAATACCTGCTATAGTTTGAGAGCTCTGACGATATCGCCTTAAGGGAGGTGGCAGGGGATGTTAATGTGAGCATGACATCATCGGCATATAATGCCATTTTATAGTGATTGCCTTGGACCTCAATTCCTTTTATCTCTGAGTTCTGCCTAATTTTGGATGCCAAAATCTCCATTGCCAGAACAAACAGCAAAGGCGAGAGAGGGCAGCCCTGTCTCGTACCATTGGCAATAGTTATTGGGGGAGTTAGGGAATCGTTTAGTCTAATTCTAGCCGAGGGGGAATTATACAATGCAAATATTTTTTCAACTATTGTTTGTCCAAATCCAAATTTATATAAAGTTGCCTTTAAGAACCTCCAATTTAGTCTATCGAAAGCCTTTTCGGCATCTATTGATAGAAATATAGTAGGTATCTCATTAACTGTGACATAGTCGAGAAGGTTAAGTAGCTTTATTGTATTGTCCCTAGCTTCCCGGGAGGGAGTAAAGCCTGCTTGGTTGACATGTATTAGTGTAGGGAGAAATTTATTAATACGGGAGGCAATAATCTTAGCGTAAAGCTTTATATCTGTATTAATTAAGGAGATAGGGCGGAAGTTTGATGGGGTTGTAGGGGGCTTATCAGGTTTAGGTAGTACTGTTATATGAGCCTCAACCATGTTTTTAGAAAATGGATTCCCCTCCCCCACCTCATTAAAAAGTTGGAGAAGAAAAGGGGACAAAATATCTTTAAAGAATTGATAGTAATTCACTGAAAAGCCGTCTGGGCCTGGGCTTTTACCCTTATTCATTTCCTTAAGTCCTCTAATAATTTCTTGATGGGTAATGGGTGAATCTAACTCAGCTCTCTGTTCGGGAGTCAGGGAAGGCAGGACACAGTTCTGTAGGTAATGTTCTAACTCTGAGTCTTCAATGGGCTTAGCGGTGGTAGGAGCTATATTATATAATTTAAGGTAGTATTCCCGGAATTGTGCACCTATCTCCGGGGTAGTTTGCACCTTTTGTTTTTGAGGGGTGATCAAATGGTGGATATATGATTTTAGTTTTCTCTTTTTAAGAGCTCTGGCCAATAATTTCCCTGCCCTATCACCTTCATAGAAAAATTTTTGTTTAACTTTATGAGTGATAGCTTGTTGTTCTTGGGCTAGGAGAGATTTCAATTGATTTCTAGTGCGCATTAAATCTTGTAATACTTGTGGGTCGGTAGGTGTTTTCTTGTGTTGTAGGTCTAATTTAGATAGTGATTCAGCCAATTCGGTGTATCTTAAGCGGGCTCTTTTCTTATTTTGTGCCCTAATTTTTATGAACTCCCCTCTCATATAGCACTTATGTGTTTCCCACAAAGTGGAGATTTCAATATCAGGGGTGTTATTGATAGTAAAAAATTCTTGCAGGGAGCGTGTCAAGGCCTCTGTGTGCTCAGTCTTGTGTAATATTGCATCATCCAACTTCCATATGAATTCAGAATTCCTGGAGTTGGGCCAGTTTAGAGAGAGTAATATAGCAGAGTGATCAGACCATGTGGTGGCTTTGATCTGGGAGTTTGAAAGGTGAGGGAGACCTACTTGGTTTACAAAAAAATAATCTAATCTGCTGTACATTTTTGTGGGGGCTGAGAAGAATGTGTAATCGATCTTGTCCTCATGGAAATATCTCCAGGAGTCATAAAGATTGTGTTCCCTTATATTTTTCCACAAAAATTGTGCGGTTTTCTTAGAAACGCAGACGTTGATATTTGAACTATCTTTTAGTGGTTGGAGAGGGAAGTTAAAGTCTCCCCCCAGGATGACAATACCTTTGGCCATGTCTAGTAGTTTCTGAAACATTTTACGAAAAAATGGGATGTGTTGAACATTTGGGGCATAGATGTTAATTAATGAGACTGGGGTTCCATATAGAAGTCCAAAGACTCCCAGAAACCGTCCTTCAGTATCTTTGGTGGTTTGTATGTGATGGAAGGCTGTGTTCCTATGGAATAAAATGCTAACCCCCCTTTTTTTTTGTAGATCAGAACTGTGGTAGTGTTGGGTAAAGTGGGAGCCTAGATATTTAGGTTCTTTGTGCCTTTTGAAATGTGTCTCCTGTAGAAACAAAATATCTGCTTTTCTCCTAGATAAGTCAAGCAATGCCATTGAACGCTTGTTAGGTGAATTAAATCCCCTAACATTTTGTGAGATTATTTGTAGTGTGTGTGTCATAGTAACATATGTCTAACATCATACCTGTCATCTGAAATCCTACCAGAATTGAAATCTTGTAAATACCAATAACCTGCTTTCCTTTGAATGTACATGAAATATGAAAAAATGGGACCTGCATTGAAAACGTAATTAAAAAAAAATACAAGTATAAATAAAAACACATGTCTTAACAGTAAACATCTAATAATTAGCATCAATTTTCTAATAACACAAACTCAGGGGTATCCTAGAGAAACCGCGAGTATTCTTATCATAATTACTATAATTAAGTAACACCAGAGAACTTAAATTGTGCCACCTAGGTGGCCAACAGGAATGTCCTTGAGTTAGTCCTGAAACAAAGTGTCTCTATAAAATTATAGAAATCTTCGCCTTAAGGCGATAAACAGAGTCATGGAATTATAGCACACATAAAATAACTTTACTCACGAATCCGAACAGTCATATTCACAGAGATTCTGGTTCTGAGTCCTCTTCATCCTTGGAAGAGGCTGGGGACCCCGACTCCCTTTGCTGTGAGGGTGAAGCAGTAGATTTCTGTGCTTGTGAGAGTCTACCTTTTTTTTTTGGTTGAATAGTGTTCCATGTTTCTTTTTTCTTCTGCGCTTGAGATTTTGCACTCTCCGACGGGCATTCCTGTTGAGTGGATGGTATAGGGGGAGGATCTAAGTCCAATAATTTACAAAACTGTGGTATTTCTTGTGGGCTTGCACAGTGGACCCATCTGTTATTATGAATAACCATGAGTTGAAATGGAAATCCCCATCTATACGGGATCCTCTTATTTCTAAGGATAGTTGTGACTGGAGAAAGTTCTTTTCTACGTTGTAGAGTACGGACTGCCAGATCTGCGTAGAATTGTAAGACAACACCGCGAAACCTGACGGGTTGTTTTTTCCTCGACGCTGCCATAAGGTTTTCCTTTTCCTGGAAATTTTTGAATTTGATGATGATGTCTCTAGGGGGCGCTGTATCAGGTGGTTTGGGCCTTAACGCCCTATGTGCCCTCACCCATTGTATGGTAGCTGCATTAGGGTCATCTAACAAATGTTGAAATAAAGCTGGTAGATACACTGGGAGGTCCTTGGGGAGAACTGATTCTGGGGCACCTCTTATTCTTATGTTTT
Organism: Bombina bombina; assembly: GCF_027579735.1. Taxonomy (NCBI): domain Eukaryota; kingdom Metazoa; phylum Chordata; class Amphibia; order Anura; family Bombinatoridae; genus Bombina; species Bombina bombina. The sequence goes on along the minus strand of NC_069500.1, from coordinate 610,754,987 downwards.
TCCGTCTATTCCTATTTTCCATGTCCTCCATTTTATCCTGCAGCGCCACTATCTGTTCTGCTTGCTGTTCAATTGTTTCTTGTATGGTTGTCACCTCTGTTTTAATCATTTCTTGGTTATCTTCTAGAGCTTCCACCCTAAAGCCTACAGTATGTAAATCTTGCTTTAGTTCCATCAGCTCTTCTCTGATACATGTTCTTACTATTTTAGCAATGTCCTGTGTAGAAGCCAGAGAGGAGAGGATATGTGTGGGTATCTGAGTATGCTCCTCATTCGATGCTTCTGGGGAATCTTGTGAAGGGGCTGTGAGGTGAGGGGATACCACAGTTGTTTTAAGGCTTTCCAATTCCTTCCTCTCTGATGGGCTAAAGAATGAGGTGACTGAATGTCCTTTAGTTTGTTGTGGCTTAATTGTTTTAACCGGTTTAACATTTCTCTTAGTAGTCATGATATGGCAGTTTGTGATATATGGTTGATTACAAATGTTTCCCTTCTCTAGTATTGTAAAGCCAAACTGTTATTATTGCACAGGGTTTTGCTTGTGCTAAAGTTTCTGGTTTCTTTTAGTGGGTGAAAAAAGACAATGGGGAGAGCAGAAAAACTCCAGCACTGTGTCTAGTTGCTTGTGGTAATCAGGCATTCACTGTACTAGGCTGTCTCCTTCCAGTAATTTAGTTCACAGTCCCTAACATTCCTCCGACCTTTCCTTACACTTTTTTAAAAGTTTTCTTGGGCATAGGACTTACCCCAGCTAGGTCTATTCTGTGCGGATTAGAGGATCTCCTGTAAATGCTGCGCCACTCGATTTCCAAGATGGCCGCCGGACTGTGCTTTCACAAATCTGTAAAAGTGAGTTAAAGTGCTTATTTTTTGTCCTTTAATCTCCGGAGTGACACCGGAGTGTTCCCTGAAGATTCCCAGATCTATTCCATCTAGTTAAGTAGTAATAGGTTCGGATGAACCTACTGTAGGTCCGGTGTTTTGCGGCTCTCAGCAAGGAGCTCTGGGCTTAAGCAACTGTCATCGTTGCGGCCGACTCCGCCCCCCTTCTGTTTTTTATTTTTTATTATTTTTTTCACGGTGTCACCAGACATACTAGCGTCCTCTTGTGTGTTTTTACACATTTGTTTTTTCTTAGTTTGATACACATTTGCGCTCATGATATTTGTGTTAAGAGGTGCTGCTTTATAAATTGATATTCTTAGGGATAATTCACTTGTTTTTATACACATGTAATAAGTAGGAAGGATCAAACAAATCACTGTTAAAAGGAGTAAATAACCATATATTATCCCCACAAGGATATACATTACACCATATGGTGTTTGTATATTATTAATTTTTGTAATAGGTATTTGAAGTTTTAGATGTATGAATTATGTACTTTATTTAACAGCGCCCTCTAGTGATTGGTTCACAAACCATCTTTGATTGGTCTGATAAAGCCTTACAGGCCTTTGAGTCTCTGAAATCTGCATTTACTTCGGCCCCCGTTCTTTGCCATCCAGTTCCGAGTCTCCAATTCATCGTTGAAGTGGATGCTTCTCTGATCGCTGCCGGGGCTGTGCTTTCTCAACGAAATCCTGTCACTAGCAAAATCCTTCCTGTGGGGTTCTTCTCCAAGAAGTTTAATACTTCAGAACTGAATTATGACGTCGGTAACAAAGAATTGTTAGCGATTAAGATGGCCTTGGAAGAATGGAGACATCTGCTTGAAGGCACGGTTCAGCCATTCCTTATTCTTACGGATCATAAAAATCTTCTGTATCTTCATACTGCTAAACGCCTCAATTCACATCAAGCTCGGTGGGCTCTGTTCTTTTCCAGATTTAATTTTGTCCTCTCTTATATTCCTGGTTCTAAGAACTGTAAAGCGGATGCTTTATCCAGACAATTTCAAACTTCTGATTCTACATTGTTGGATTCTGAACCCATTCTCCAGCCTGCTAAAGTTCTAGCTCAGTTGTCTACTTTTCCTTTTCAAGCACTACAGTCTGCTCAAGCCTCCATTCCTTCCTCCTATAACATACCTCCTGGAATCTTGTTTGTACCTGCAGAATTCCGCCTTAAACTTCTTCGTTGGGCTCATGATAATATTTTGTCAGGACATCCTGGAGTACGTGATACATTATGGAGACTCAAACAACATGTCTGGTGGCCTTCTATGAACAAAGATGTCAAGGATTATGTTGCAGCCTGTAATTCCTGTACATCTAATAAACAGTCTTCTGGTTTACCTTTTGGACTCTTACAACCTCTACCGGTTCCATATTATCCCTGGTCTCATGTTTCCATGGACTTTATTACTGATCTTCCTAATTCTTCCGGAAACAAGACCATATGGGTTGTGGTAGACAGATTTTCCAAAACAGCTCATTTTGTTCCTTTAACTGGCCTACCATCTGCCCGGAAACTCGCTGAACTGTTTATACTCCATATCACCAGATTACATGGTTTTCCATTGGACATTGTTTCTGATCGAGGAGTTCAATTTGTCTCAAGATTCTGGAAATCTCTATGCAAACAATTAGGAATTACCATATCTCTATCTACTGCCCATCATCCTCAATCCAACGGTCAAACTGAACGAGTTAACCAATCTCTTGAATCTTATCTCAGACACTATGTTAATCATCAGCATTCCAATTGGTCTCAACTTCTTCCTTTGGCAGAACTTGCTTACAATTCTCATCTCAATTCTTCTTTACAGACTTCTCCCTTTAAGGCAGCTTATGGATTCGAGCCTAGAACTTTTCCTATGTCTTCTGGGGTTTCTGGTGTTCCTGAAGCAGATCGAACTGTGAAGAATCTCTGTAAACACTGGAAGAAGATTCAGGAAATTCTTCTCCTCTCTTCTCTAAAGTATAAGCGATTTGCTGACCGCAGACGCCGTAAGGCACCTTCATTCCGCACTGGAGACAAAGTTTGGATATCTACCAGATTCATTCGTCTTAAGCAGCCTTGTGCTAAATTGGGTCCTAAATACATAGGACCGTTTAGAATTGTTTCCAAGGTTTGTTCTACTGCTTACAAGGTGGCTTTACCAGACAACCTGAAGATTCATCCCGTATTTCATGTGTCTCTTCTTAAACCGGCAGTCTCTAATCGGTTTTCCACCAAAAAGAAAGCTCCATCTCCGTTTCTTGTGGATGGTACTTCAGAATTCGAGATCAGTCAAATTCTTGATTCCAGATTACGAGGTAACCGTTTATACTATTTGGTTCATTGGAAGGGCTACCCCATTACTGAACGTTCCTGGGAACCTGCTTCTCATATCCGCGCCTCTGCCCTGATCAAACAGTTCCACGTTCGGAATCCTTCGAAGCCTGCTCGTGTTCCTCGGAGGGGTCCTTGAGGAGGGGGCACTGTCGCGATCGCTCAGCTGATCGCTCTTCCCCCTTCCGGATTTCTTCAGCGCTGTTGCGATACACTCTGTTGCCTAGCAACTTGACTGAAGCCGTCCCTCTCCTCTGACGTCAGAATGGCTTCTTATTCCGGCGTCTTCTCTCCTCCGGTGCCTGTTTGTTTTCACTCGTTGGCTTGTGAGTATTTCTCATATTTCTGAACCTGTGCTTGTCGTTATACTGAATCCTGAACCCTTATCTGACTGATCCCTTGTTGCTGGACTTGGCTTGTTTGAAAACTCTATTGCCTTATCCCTGCCTGTCTGATTACACGCTGCTGGACACTGCTTGTTGGCTTTCTCTATTGTTTAACCTCTACCTGCCTGATTACACGTTGCTGGACATTGCTTGTTGGATTACTCTACTGCTTAACCCCTACCTGCCTGATTACACGTTGCTGGACATTGCTTGTTTGATTACTCTATTGCTCAGGTCCTGGTATATACTCACTGTGCTAGGGTGTTATTACCCTCATTCTAGCATTTGGGTCTTACTCTGGACTTTACCTATCCTGACAAATAGGTTCATCTTTAAATAAAACATATCATGAACCAACCTGCCAGTTAATATTCTTCCCTCCCTGTTTGTTATTTTTACAGTTTATAACTCTTGCTATTTTTTTTATTTTATTTTTATTGAGGTTGTTCAAAAATTGTACAACTTATATAAGTTACCATATAACAGAAACAAAAATAATGCATTTCCATGTGATAGAAGCCATGTTTATAAGTAATATTCACAATATGAATAATGATACACATATAACTGGAACCTCACTTTTTTATCCTATACTTAATGTGTTTCCTCCCATGAAACTGGAGGCGACTCTTGAACCGCTCAAAACTAACAAGTTCTAAAAGAGAAAAATTATACATTGAAGTGGTCACTTTTGGACCTATATGTTTAATATGAATTAGCAACTGATATTCTAGATGATTTATATATATAAGTAGAAGAATGAAATAATATGCAAACCCAGATACCATGGGGAATAGGAACAGAGGAATAGACCAATAGCAATTAATGTCTGACATAGCGCAAAAAATACAGACTCACAAGCTATAAAACATTGTTATTCCTGAGAGCAATGTAAAGTACCTGTACAAATATGTATAACCCACTTTTGGGCATCTAGATATGGAATATTGCTAGTGAAAGAGGGATGAATGGCACAATGAACCCTTGTTAGGTACAAAGTAAAGTAGTGGACTACAAGTTAACCCTCTGACTCGTATAGGCTTACTATATAATAAATTATATAGGTAACAAACCATAGCTTTTACAAAAAATAACTTTAAGATGCTTACGAATATCCTAAGGCCCACAATACATCTTGGGGCAAGTAACTTGGAGTATGTGGGGATGGGATATAACAGTGGTAAAAAGGCATAGACTATGATTAACAACATCTCTTTAGGCAAAGAGTCCTCATGGATGTTGTGAGTTATTAATCTACTTCAAGCTGACAGTTATTGATCTTTCAGTCACCTCATAGGCATTAGTCCTGGGCGGGGCGATATTCTTCAGTCATCTAACACCTCCCGAAGAGTAATTGCCATTTCCAAGGAGTTAGCACCAGCAGATAGCTGGACTTCACATAGTCTGCAAGTGTAGATACCGAACATATTACAGTTGAAGGTAAATGTTTGGTAATGGTCTCACCAAGCTGCGGGTCAGTTTCTTGGCCTGCGGTTTCAAATGCTGACCCTCTCTGCTGCTCCAAATTGTCGCGGTTTGCTGCTTGTGTGGCGTGAAGAAGAACGGTTTCCTCAAACAGCGCGGGGAAGGTTTCTGCCTCTATTATGAATGTGGCCCTCGCTAGCTCCATTGGTGGCCTCACAGCACAGGCTAAGGTTTCCGAGTCCGCAGTGTTCTCCCATTGGGGAATCGAGGTGAGGAGCGAGTCCTTATTAGTAAAGGTAGTGTGGTCCGTTATACAGTAGGGGCTAAGGGCCTTAGCGCTGATAAAGCTTGTCGAGTCAGGCACGGGTCCACCTTCGTGGTCTCTTTTGGACAGGGCTATGATTTCAAGTTGATCCTTTTTAGTGTTCCACGCTGTTATCAGGAGCTTGCGTATCTCTTCATCTAAGGTCTGGTAATGGACTCGTATCATCTGGGTCAACCTATATTCCCATTGGTTCAAGGCCTCCATTTCCACACTTAAGATATGCTATGGTGCTTTAAAGACAGTGTCCCTGCTTGTAGCTGTTTGGTATAAGTAGATGGTCCCAGGTTAGTGTGTGATAAGTTCTTATAATGTCTTACGGTTTAGAGATACAGAAGATATTCCAAGCATGACCGCTTTATGCCCAGCTACCAAACTTAGTCTCCTGTAATGATAGTGTAGTCTGCAAGACAGCCTCACCATTAAAGCCTCCATTAGGGTCCCTGTTCACCTACAGTTCTGAAGCTGTTTAGAATGTTGCAAACTTTCTCTGCTGATATGAAAAGTAAATGAGAGCAGCACTTTTCACTGCTTATATCCCAGGATCATTCAAATCCTGAGGGGGGAATGTGCGGCAACCCCAGCAGCGTAAGTGAACAGAAGCACGACACAGGCCACACTGCCATGCGGTCCGTCCCCTCGCCGCTTAGATGAAGAGCATAGGAAGGATCAGCTCTGCAAGATAGGTTCACAAATTTTCCCAAGGCTTTCCAAGAGAATGTAGCTAAAAGCTTTGCTGTAAAAATCCAATTATGTAAAAAATAATCCTTTGAAAACCTAATGATGATCAGGAGCTCCTCCAAAACATGACCTCCTGCAACAGCTGTAGGCTCCACCCCCCCCAACTCTTGCTATTATAACAATAGTGAAACTTCTGTTGACAGCTACTGAAGAATGAAGGTTCCTTTAAGGGACGTCATCCAAGATGTTGTCCCTTGCATTGGAACAGCCAATAGAATGCAAGCTCAATCCTATTGGCTGATTGGATCAGCCAATAGGATTGAAACTCAATCCTATTGGCTGATTGCATCAGCCAATAGGATTTTTTCACCTTTAATTCCGATTGGCTAATAGAATTCTGTCAGCTAATCGGAATTCAAGGGATGCCATCTTGGATGATGTCCCTTAAAGGAACCTTCATTCTTCAGTAGCCGTCAACAGAAGAGGATGCTCCGCGCCAGATGTCTTGAAGATGGAGCCGCTCCATGTCGGAAGGAGGAAGATAGAAGATGCTGTCTGGATGAAGATTTCTGCCCGTCTGGAGGACCACTTCTTGCCGCTTGGAAGAAGACTTCTCCCGGCTTCGTTGAAGACTTCTGCCCGCTTGGATGAAGACTTCTCCCGGGTTGATGAGGATGGATGTCCGGTCTTCAGGGGTTAGTGTATCTTCGGGGGTTAGTGTTAGGTTTTTTAAGGGGTTTTTGGGTGGGTTTTATTTTTAGCTTAGGGTTTGGGCAAAGAAAAAGAGCTAAATGCCCTTTTAAGGGCAATGTCCATCCAAATGCAATTTTCAGTGCAATGGGGAGCTTAGGTTTTTTAGATAGGATTTTATTTGGGGGGTTTGGTTGTGTGGGTGGTGGGTTTTACTGTTGGGGGGTTGTTTGTATTTTTTTTTTTACAGGTAAAAGAGCTGATTTCTTTGGGGCAATGCCCCGCAAAAGGCTATTTTGATAGGGCTATTAGATTAGGTGTAATTAGTTTAAATATTTGATCATTTCTTTTTTATTTTGTGTAATTTAGTGTTTATTTTTTGTAATTTAGTTAATTGTATTTAATTAATGTAATTGATTTAATTGTAGTGTAATGTTAGGTGTTAGTGTAAGACAGGTAAGGTTTTATTTTACTGGTAAATTTGTATTTATTTTAACTAGGTAGCTAGTAAATAGTTAATAACTATTTACTAAGTAGTCTACCTAGTTAAAATAAATACAAACTTGCCTGTGAAATAAAAATAAAACCTAAGCTAAATACAATGTAACTATTAGTTATATTGTAGCTATCTTAGGGTTTATTTTACAGGTAAGTATTTAGTTTTAAATATGAATTATTTAGTTAATGATAGTAATTTTTATTTAGATTTATTTTAATTATATTAAAGTTAGGGGTGTTAGGGTTAAATCTATGGTTAGGTTTAGGGGTTAATAACTTTAGTATAGTGGCAGCGGTGACGTTGGGGGCGGCAGATTAGGGATTAATATTTAACTAGTGTTTGCGATTCGGGAGTGCAGTGGTTTAGGGGTTAATATGTTTATTATAGTGGTGGCGATGTCTGGAGTGGCACTAGATTTTAGTGTTTGCGATGCCGGAGGGCCTTGGTTTAGGGGTTAATAGGTAGGTACTTTGTAACACTTTAGTTATGAGTTTTATGCTACAGATTTGTAACGTAAAAACCATAACTACTGACTTTAGATGACGGTACAAATCTTGACGATATAGGGTGGCCTCCCAGGACAGACTCGCAATACCGGCGCTATAGAAGTCCCATTGAAAAAGGACTTTTTGAAAGGTGCGGTAGTTTCTTTGCGTTACGGCCAAAAATGTGTGCGGTACAGCTATACCTGCAAAACTCGTAATAGCAGCGGTAGTGAAAAAGCAGCATTATGAGGCTTTTTTCACTCATAACGCAAAACTCGTAATCTAGCCGATTGTCAGGTATGATTAATCCACATAGAATTAGATCCTGGACCCTTAATCCAGGCTTACTTTGGAATGATATCCTCCTACAGAAATTACAAACCCAAATTACTGAATTCTTATCTACCAATGAGGGTAGTACCTGTAACCCCATTAATGTTTGGGGTGCTTTGAAAGCCTTTATATGCAGAGTCCTGATAGCTGAATCTAATAAACTTAACAAAATAAAGCTAAAATAGAGCAACTAAAAGCAGACATTAATTTACTAAGGACACAGTCAATACTACGCCCACGTCGAAATATAATAACACAACTGAAAACTAAGATTAAAGAGTTAAATCAAATCTTAAATAAAGAAGACATAAACACACAGTACTACACATACGGAAATACACCGGATTGAATGTTAGCAAATAAACTAAAAGAAATTGTTAGAACATCCATGGTGCCCCAAGTTCAACAGTAGGTACAACCAGTGGCGGCTCGTGGGTTATTCAAATGGAGGTTCACAATACATGATCTGGGGCTAAATAACACCTAGCAAGTATTTTATAATTGGTTTCAACTATAGCAGTGGAGATAAAGCAATACAGCAGTATTCATATTATCTGTATAGGTGGTGGCTTTAACAGGCAAAAACAGCTACTTCAAATGACAAAATAAATATAAAGGTGCTAACTCCAGTGAGTAAAATGGATCATTGGAAACAAGTGTTTACACAAACTCATTTATAAAAAACATTAGGACCATGCTACTAATTTATTTTGCATGGAACAGGGACTCATGTCTGGCGTCTGGGGATGCCAGTGTAAATCTGCTGACCATTATCACTGACCTGAGGATCTCTGCATCACCTGCTTCACTGATCACAGCTGCAACATTAACAGCAGCTTTAAATGTGTTGGGTACATTGAGAATGTATTGTACAGGAGTTTTAAAGCTGTTCTGTTTTAGTTGCAACATTTAAAAAAAATTCCAGGGACACTTTGCCCTATCTGGTGCAGACAGCCAGTAGGTAAAGAAATTTAATGAGGACAGCTCCTTTACTTTTTTAAGATCCATTAACTGTCAATAAGTGTCCAGGCCATGATACTATGGTGATAGAGAGATTATGTGACATTGTGCCTGGGCACTCTGTATCAGTTACTAAATTTAAAAAAAGTAAAACAGCTGTTCTCATTATTGTGAAGTAGGATGTTCCTTTGAAGTTCATAAGTTAGTGAAATAGTTCAGTCACTTAACTCCTTACTTATTTCACTCACTAATATGATAAAAAAAATAATCAAAGTGTGATTGGCTGGACCTGACACAACTTCAGAACTATGATCATATTTATAGTTAGAGGGTGAATGCAGGCTTCTGAGCATTTGGCATTCAAGGGGTCGATCCGATATAAATCGTCGCCCGCAAAAGCCGGCAACGCCAATATTTACGCTGATTTGGTATCCTATATACGGCGTAACCTAGAAGTTACGCGCGTATATTTCTGCCGTCGCCCGTAGTTTTTTGGGCCATAGGCAGGTATACCAAACCAGCGCAGTTTGGTATCCAATATGCAGCGTAAGGACTTACGTGGCGAAAATGGAGAAAACTTACTCCATTTTCACCTCGCCACAAAAAGCAGCCGTAAGAAGCCTTACGCTGACTATTGGAGCCCCGTAACTCCCTAAACTAACTAGAAAATAAACCTAACACCTAATGCATGCGCAATGTCTATCTCCCTGTCAACCGCGATCTTCTAAAATAAACCTAACACCTAACGCATGCGCAATGTCTATCTACCTGTCAACCGCGATCCCCCCCCCCGAAATCCCTAATAAAGTTATTAACCCCTAAACCGCCGCTCCCGGACCCCGCCGCCATCTACATAAACTAACCCCCTACTGTGAGCCCCTAAAACCGCCGCCATCTACCTTATCTATCCCCTAATCTGACCCCTTACACCGCCGCCACCTATATAAAAATTATTAACCCCTAATCTAATCCCCCTATACCGCCGCCAGCTATATTAATATTATTAACCCCTAATGTAAGCCCCTTACACCGCCGCCATCTCTATTAAAATGATTAACCCCTAATTTAATCTACCTACCCCGCCGCCAGCTATATTATCTATATTAACCCTAAGTATATTATAGTTAATATAGGTATTACATTATATATATTAACTATATTAACCCTAATTATATTAGGGTTAATATAGTTAATATAGTTACTATAGTATTTATATTAACTATATTAACTCTATCTAACCCTAACTAAATTTATATTAAATTAATCTAATTCATTTATAAACTAAAATATTCCTATTTAAATCTAAATACTTACCTATAAAATAAACCCTAAGATAGCTACAATATAATTAATAATTACATTGTAGCTATGTTAGGGTTAATATTTATTTTACAGGTAAATTGTTAATTATTTTAACTAGGTATAATAGATATTAAATAGTTATTAACTATTTAATATCTACTTAGTTAAAATAATTACCCAATTACCTGTAAAATAAATCCTAACCTAAGTTATAAATACACCTACACTATCAATAAATGTAATAAACTACAAACATCTATCTAAAAATACAATTAAATTAACTAAATTAAATTACAAAAAAAACCAAACACTAAATTACAAAAAATAAAAAAAAGATTACAAGATTTTTAAGCTAATTACATCTATTCTAAGCCCCCTAATAAAATAATAAACCCCCAAAATAAAAAAAATTCCCTGCCCTATTCTAAATTAAACAAATTTCAAAGCTCTTTACCTTACCAGCCCTTAAAAGGGCCTTTTGTGGGGCATGCCCCAAAGAATTCAGCTCTTTTGCATACAACAAATACAATCCCCCCCCCCATTACAACCCACCACCCACATACCCCTATTCTAAAACCACCCAAACCCCCCTTAAAAAAGCCTAACACTACCCCCCTGAAGATCTCCCTACCTTGTCTTCACCACACCGGGCCGAACTCCTGATCCGATCCGGGCGATGTTTTCTCCAAGCGGCAAAGAAGAATTCTTCCTCCGGCGATGTCTTCCTCCAAGCGGCAAAGAAGAATTCTTCCTCCGGTGACGTCTTCCTCCAAGCGGCAGCAAAGTCTTCATTCTTCCGGCGGCATCTTCAATCTTCTTTCTTCGCTCCGCCGCCGCGGAGCATCCATCCCGGCCGACTACTGAACTTGGAATGAGGTACCTTTAAATGACGTCATCCAAGATGGCGTCCGCCGAATTCCGATTGGCTGATAGGATTCTATCAGCCAATCGGAATTAAGTTAGAAAAATCTGATTGGCTGATTGAATCAGCCAATCAGATTCAAGTTCAATCCGATTGGCTGATCCGAACAGCCAATCAGATTGAGCTCGCATTCTATTGGCTGATCGGAACAGCCAATAGAATGCGAGCTCAATCTGATTGGCTGATTGGATCAGCCAATCGGATTGAACTTGAATCTGATTGGCTGATTCAATCAGCCAATCAGATTTTTCTAACTTAATTCCGATTGGCTGATAGAATCCTATCAGCCAATCGGAATTCGGCGGACGCCATCTTGGATGACGTCATTTAAAGGTACCTCATTCCAAGTTCAGTAGTCGGCCGGGATGGATGCTCCGCGGCGGCGGAGCGAAGAAAGAAGATTGAAGATGCCGCCGGAAGAATGAAGACTTTGCTGCCGCTTGGAGGAAGACGTCGCCGGAGGAAGAATTCTTCTTTGCCGCTTGGAGGAAGACATCGCCGGAGGAAGAATTCTTCTTTGCCGCTTGGAGGAAGACATCGCCCGGATCGGATCAGGAGTTCGGCCCGGTGTGGTGAAGACAAGGTAGGGAGATCTTCAGGGGGGTAGTGTTAGGCTTTTTTAAGGGGGGTTTGGGTGGTTTTAGAATAGGGGTATGTGGGTGGTGGGTTGTAATGGGGGGGGGGATTGTATTTGTTGTATGCAAAAGAGCTGAATTCTTTGGGGCATGCCCCACAAAAGGCCCTTTTAAGGGCTGGTAAGGTAAAGAGCTTTGAAATTTGTTTAATTTAGAATAGGGCAGGGAATTTTTTTTATTTTGGGGGTTTATTATTTTATTAGGGGGCTTAGAATAGGTGTAATTAGCTTAAAAATCTTGTAATCTTTTTTTATTTTTTGTAATTTAGTGTTTTTTTTTTTTTTGTAATTTAGTTTAGTTAATTTAATTGTATTTTTAGATAGATGTTTGTAGTTTATTAAATTTATTGATAGTGTAGGTGTATTTGTGACTTAGGTTAGGATTTATTTTACAGGTAATTGGGTAATTATTTTAACTAGGTAGATATTAAATAGTTAATAACTATTTAATATCTATTATACCTAGTTAAAATAATTAACAATTTACCTGTAAAATAAATATTAACCCTAACATAGCTACAATGTAATTATTAATTATATTGTAGCTATCTTAGGGTTTATTTTATAGGTAAGTATTTAGATTTAAATAGGAATATTTTAGTTTATAAATGAATTAGATTAATTTAATATAAATTTAGTTAGGGGTGTTAGGGTTAGATAGAGTTAATATAGTTAATATAAATACTATAGTAACTATATTAACCCTAATATAATTAGGGTTAATATAGTTAATATATATAATGTAATAACTATATTAACTATAATATACTTAGGGTTAATATAGATAATATAGCTGGCGGCGGGGTAGGTAGATTAAATTAGGGGTTAATCATTTTAATAGAGATGGCGGCGGTGTAAGGGGCTTACATTAGGGGTTAATAATTTTAATATAGATGGCGGCGGTGTTAGGGGCTCACTTTAGGGGGTTATAGATATAATATAGCTGGCGGCGGGGTACGGGAGCGGCGGTTTAGGGGTTAATAACTTTATTAGGTTGCGGCGGGGTACGGGAGCGGCGGTTTAGGGGTTAATAGCTTTTTTATTGTTAGGCTAGTGAGGGGGGATAGCGGATAGAGGGTTAGACAGTGCGGGCTATGCTAGGGAGGCGTGTTAGACAGTGCGGGCTATGTTAGGGAGGCGTGTTAGACTTGTCGGGCTATGTTTAGGAGGCGTGTTAGACAGTGCGGGTGTTTTAGACTTTAGTCAGGTTTTATAGGCGCCGGCAGTTTCTAACGTGCCGCAAGTCACTGGCGACGCCAGAAATTTGTACTTGCGCAGATTTCTGGACATCGCTGGTTTGTCAGACTTACGGCACGTTAGCATCTGACGGCGACCTATATGGGATAGCTCGAGTTGCGAGCTAAAACTGCGGGCGACGCCGGTTCCCTCGCTTGCGCCGCAAACTGCGATCTATATCGGATCGCGCCCCAGGTGCCCATTAGTGCACAGTTCAGATGTTCTTGATCTGTGCACTGATTGGCACCTGAATTTCAAATGCTCTGAAGCCTGCAAGAGTATAATGTGATGGCATTTTGGAAATATGCTTAACTACGTAAAATATGCTGCATTTAATAAATAAATATATATTTATGTATGCAGCACAATTTTATTTAGAAAAAAGTTATATGATAAATTATTATACGTGTGCTAAACTTAATCTAAATAAAATGTGCTGCATAATAAATATATTTGCTAAATGCAGCAGATAATTGTATTGAGATTATTAAGTTTAGTACACTCACATATAATTCAACACAATAATGCAAATAAATAAAATCTAGTGAGTCCACAGTAAATTTTTTGGAGGGTCAACCCTTATATTTATTTATGCAGCTCATAAAGGTTATATGATAAATTATAATTTTTGCTAAAATGAATCTAAATAAAATATGCTGCATAATAAATATATTAGGGGGAAACATTTTTTTAGATTGAAAGGGGCAAAATAAATTATGAAAGTAAATTTAAATTTTTGTTTAATTAAGCATTAGTAAACTTGTTATGAAGAATTTGTGATTTATTTCCCTTTAATATATATTTACATTTGAGTTGTTTGCTTGCACCTAAAGATCTCAGATGGGAATTTATTATCATGCAATCCTTGTGTATGTTACACTGGATAGAAGAGTGGTGCCTTTCTATTAGCACAGTTACTATTACATACCAATGCACAGATTTATATGGATTTGACATGTGCCTTTTTTGTCATTGCTAATAACTATGCTGTAACCAAAAGCATAGCAATGACTTGTGTAAGTAATTCAGATGCTTCAATAGCTCAGCTGCTATAAAAAATGTCTGTGTAAATCCAATTAAATTCCTGGGTAGATGGGATGTAAAGTAATTGTCCACATACATTAAATATTTGCTGGAGAGCCAGCCAGTCACTCTACCTTCTGTTTTCTAGTGCTTCAGGACTGAGTCTTCTCAATCTGTAGTCACCACAGGAAGGGGCAGAGCGTGAAGCTAAACAATAGTGATGGGAAGTTTGTTTTTTCTAGATGAATCGGTTCATTTTGAACGGTTCATTTAACTGAACCGGTTCATGAACCAATTCATCAGTTCACTTACTGAACATTTGATGCATGTGGGGCAGAGTCACAGATTCCTTGGTTTTACAGACGCTCTGATTGCCGTTGTGTGAGTTGACAGTCCGAATCCTAGACTCCTGTGACTACAAGTTGGTCAAATATAAGTATACATTGAACACACACACACACATATATATATATATATATATATATATATATATATATATATATATATATATATATATATATATATATATTTATTTATATATGTATACATTGATAATAAACAAAACCTGCTGTATTATGTAACCACATGTGGTAATTAACATGCTGCCCTATCTATACATATAATGAGCATGCTGGGCTGTACAAAAGTGTGATGAGATGTGTAATGTATATAAAATATGCTCAATATGGTCCTGTTTATTGTATAGAGCATACCCAACTCTCAATCTTTTGTGTGAGGGGGAGGGGGGGGGAATGCCAAACCAAGCAGCAGGTGGAATCTTATCTTTAATTAATTATAACCCCTTATTCCCCAAATGTGACTACAAGGCATTACAGTTCTCTTTGGCAGCATATACTATATAATTGACAATGTAATAACCCCACGCTGTAACCTTAAAAATGTTTAATTATATTTTAGAGCTAGAAAAAATATCCAGTGTGTACCTCCTAAAGACCACCTCAAGCCCTCTCCTAGCCTTGAAGGCAGGAGTCTATGGAGAACTGTTGTGACCTCATATTTGAATCAGTGAACTGTTAACTGAACGATTCATTGCAAATGAGTTAGTTAACAGCACACTGATTCAGTATACTGATACAACAGCACTAGTAGTATGATCCTAGAGTGAGGATGTCTGATTCTGCTGAGTGATTCATTGCAAAGGAGGAGTTAGCAGAAGCAGAACTCACTCTAGGATCGTATTACCAGTGCTGCTGCAGACTCAGGAAGTGAACTGTTTCAAACAAATCAGTTCAGTCTAGTGATGGGAAGTTCGGTTCTTCTGGGTGAATCGGTTCATTTCGGACGGTTCGATTAACTGAACCGGTTCATGAACCGATTCACCAGTTCACCTACTGAACATGAGGTAGAGGCTCTACCTCATGTTCAGTAGGTGAACTGTAGAGCCGCAGATTTGCAGATCCGTTTCCTGCACAAGCTATCTCTATATCTAAGCTAACTTTTACTTAGCAACAGCTACAAATTATATATATATATATATATATATATATATATAATTTGTAGCTGTTGCTAAGTAAAAGTTAGCTTAGATATAGAGGAAGAGCAACAAATTATATATATATATATATATATATAAACAAACATGGGGTGCTGAATGGGTTATATATATATATATATATATATATATATATATATATATATATATATATATATATATATATATATATATATATATATATATATATAAATAAACAAACATGGGATGCTGAATGGGTTATATATATATATATATATATATATATATATAAAAACAAACATGGGATGCTGAATGGGTTAATGTAAGTTGCAGTTAGGGGGTAAATGCAGGGGTCTGTTGAGAACTGCTGTGAGTGTGACCTGATATTTGAATCAGTGTACTGTTAGCTAACTCGTTTGCAATGAATCAGTCTGTTAACAGTACACTGAGTCGTTTGCAAACAGTTCACTTCTTTTGAATCAGTGAACTGTTAACAGACTGATTCATTGCAAACGAGTTAGCTAACAGTACACTGATTCAACAACACTGGTAATATGATCCTAGAGTGAGATTCTGCTGTGTGATTCATTAAAGGAGGAGTTAGCAGAGCAGAACTCACTCTAGGATCGTATTACCAGTGCTGCTGATGACTCAGGAACTGAACTGTTTCAAACGAATCAGTTCAGTCTGCTGAACTGATTCATGCAGTTCAGTGAAAAGATCCGGTTCAAAAGAACGATTCGTTCATGAACCAGACATCACTAGTTCAGTCTGGTGAACTGATTCACACAGTTCACTGAAAAGAACCAGTTCAAAAGAACGATTCGTTCCAGAACTGGACATCACTACTAAACAAGCATGGTGTGCTGTAATAAATTACAGAACTGCCAGAGTGCCCCTCTTCCTCTCCTCAACAGACCACCTGACCATAACTTTCTCTGATAACAAACAGACACCAGAGGAGGGGAGGAACTTTGAATGAATGTACTTGTGTGACACAAACTCAGAGTACTCAGAAAGACAAACAGTACAATAACTGCAGCGTTCTTCTTACAATGATTGAAGCAGAGGCGTAACTAGAATCCTCAAGGCCCCCGGTGCAAGTATATAAAGCCCCCCCCTAACTTGCAGTACATATATACACACACACACACACACACACACATATACATATACACATAAGAAAATGGGGTTATGTATTGTGCATGTGCTTGAGTTACAGCTGTATGCATCAATCAGCTTCTCTGTATGCACCTAGATCAATGACAGGTACATGCAGAAAGTACATATTTTTAAGTACACAAAGCATGAGCTATTTTAATAAAGATATATAATGAGATAGAAAAGGTACAGCAAACTAATGACAGCTAGAGAGTTGTTACCCCTCAGCCAAAGGAGCTTCTTAGAAAGCCAATATTACACACATACACCACAAACATATACACAACATACACACACAAACATATACATACACACCACACAGACACACACACACACACAAATATATACACACACAGACACACACACACACAAACATATACACACACACAAAAATATATATACACAGACACACACACATATACACACATATATATACACACACATATTTATATACACACACACACATATACAGGGAGTGCAGAATTATTAGGCAAATGAGTATTTTGACCACATCATCCTCTTTATGCATGTTGTCTTACTCCAAGCTGTATAGGCTCGAAAGCCTACTACCAATTAAGCATATTAGGTGATGTGCATCTCTGTAATGAGAAGGGGTGTGGTCTAATGACATCAACACCCTATATCAGGTGTGCATAATTATTCGGCAACTTCCTTTCCTTTGGCAAAATGGGTCAAAAGAAGGACTTGACAGGCTCAGAAAAGTCAAAAATAGTGAGATATCTTGCAGAGCGATGCAGCACTCTTAAAATTGCAAAGCTTCTGAAGCGTGATCATCGAACAATCAAGCGTTTCATTCAAAATAGTCAACAGGGTCGCAAGAAGCGTGTGGAAAAACCAAGGCGCAAAATAACTGCCCATGAACTGAGAAAAGTCAAGCGTGCAGCTGCCAAGATGCCACTTGCCACCAGTTTGGCCATATTTCAGAGCTGCAACATCACTGGAGTGCCCAAAAGCACAATGTGTGCAATACTCAGAGACATGGCCAAGGTAAGAAAGGCTGAAAGACGACCACCACTGAACAAGACACACAAGCTGAAACGTCAAGACTGGGCCAAGAAATATCTCAAGACTGATTTTTCTAAGGTTTTATGGACTGATGAAATGAGAGTGAGTCTTGATGGGCCAGATGAATGGGCCCGTGGCTGGATTGGTAAAGGGCAGAGAGCTCCAGTCCGACTCAGACGCCAGCAAGGTGGAGGTGGAGTACTGGTTTGGGCTGGTATCATCAAAGATGAGCTTGTGGGGCCTTTTCGGGTTGAGGATGGAGTCAAGCTCAACTCCCAGTCCTACTGCCAGTTTCTGGAAGACACCTTCTTCAAGCAGTGGTACAGGAAGAAGTCTGCATCCTTCAAGAAAAACATGATTTTCATGCAGGACAATGCTCCATCACACGCGTCCAAGTACTCCACAGCGTGGCTGGCAAGAAAGGGTATAAAAACAGAATTTATGCTTACCTGATAAATTACTTTCTCCAACGGTGTGTCCGGTCCACGGCGTCATCCTTACTTGTGGGATATTCTCTTCCCCAACAGGAAATGGCAAAGAGTCCCAGCAAAGCTGGTCACATGATCCCTCCTATGCTCCGCCCACCCCAGTCATTCGACCGACGGACAGGAGGAAATATATATAGGAGAAATCATATGATACCGTGGTGACTGTAGTTAGAGAAAATAATTCATCAGACCTGATTAAAAAAACCAGGGCGGGCCGTGGACCGGACACACCGTTGGAGAAAGTAATTTATCAGGTAAGCATAAATTCTGTTTTCTCCAACATAGGTGTGTCCGGTCCACGGCGTCATCCTTACTTGTGGGAACCAATACCAAAGCTTTAGGACACGGATGAAGGGAGGGAGCAAATCAGGTCACCTAAACGGAAGGCACCACAGCTTGCAAAACCTTTCTCCCAAAAATAGCCTCTGAAGAAGCAAAAGTATCAAATTTGTAAAATTTGGCAAAAGTGTGCAGTGAAGACCAAGTCGCTGCCTTACATATCTGGTCAACAGAAGCCTCGTTCTTGAAGGCCCATGTGGAAGCCACAGCCCTAGTGGAGTGAGCTGTGATTCTTTCAGGAGGCTGCCGTCCGGCAGTCTCATAAGCCAATCGGATAATGCTTTTAAGCCAAAAGGAAAGAGAGGTAGAAGTCGCTTTTTGACCTCTCCTTTTACCAGAATAAACAACAAACAAGGAAGATGTTTGTCTGAAATCTTTAGTAGCCTCTAAATAGAATTTTAGAGCACGGACTACGTCCAAATTGTGTAACAAACGTTCCTTCTTTGAAACTGGATTCGGACACAAAGAAGGTACAACTATCTCCTGGTTAATATTTTTGTTGGAAACAACTTTCGGAAGAAAACCAGGCTTAGTACGCAAAACCACCTTATCTGCATGGAACACCAGATAGGGCGGAGAACACTGCAGAGCAGATAACTCTGAAACTCTTCTAGCAGAAGAAATTGCAACCAAAAACAAAACTTTCCAAGATAATAACTTAATATCTATGGAATGTAAGGGTTCAAACGGAACCCCTTGAAGAACTGAAAGAACTAGATTTAGACTCCAGGGAGGAGTCAAAGGTCTGTAAACAGGCTTGATTCTAACCAGAGCCTGAACAAATGCTTGAACATCTGGCACAGCTGCCAGCCTTTTGTGAAGTAAAACAGATAAAGCAGAGATCTGTCCCTTCAGAGAACTTGCAGATAATCCTTTCTCCAAACCTTCTTGTAGAAAGGATAGAATCTTAGGAATTTTTATCTTGTTCCATGGGAATCCTTTAGATTCACACCAACAGATATATTTTTTCCATATTTTATGGTAAATTTTTCTAGTTACAGGCTTTCTAGCCTGAATCAGAGTATCTATTACAGAATCTGAAAACCCACGCTTTGATAAAATCAAGCGTTCAATCTCCAAGCCGTCAGTTGGAGGGAAACCAGATTCGGATGTTCGAATGGACCTTGAACAAGAAGGTCCTGTCTCAAAGGTAGCTTCCATGGTGGAGCCGATGACATATTCACCAGGTCTGCATACCAAGTCCTGCGTGGCCACGCAGGAGCTATCAAGATCACAGAAGCCCTCTCCTGATTGATCCTGGCCACCAGCCTGGGAATGAGAGGAAACGGTGGGAATACATAAGCTAGGTTGAAGGTCCAAGGTGCTACTAGTGCATCTACTAGAGTCGCCTTGGGATCCCTGGATCTGGACCCGTAGCAAGGAACCTTGAAGTTCTGACGAGACGCCATCAGATCCATGTCTGGAATGCCCCATAATTGAGTTATTTGGGCAAAGATTTCCGGATGGAGTTCCCACTCCCCCGGATGGAAAGTCTGACGACTCAGAAAATCCGCTTCCCAATTTTCCACTCCTGGGATATGGATTGCAGACAAGTGGCAGGAGTGATCCTCCGCCCATTGAATTATTTTGGTCACTTCTTCCATCGCCAGGGAACTCCTTGTTCCCCCCTGATGATTGATATATGCAACAGTCGTCATGTTGTCTGATTGAAACCTTATGAATTTGGCCTTTGCTAGTTGAGGCCAAGCTTTGAGAGCATTGAATATCGCTCTCAGTTCCAGAATGTTTATCGGGAGAAGAGATTCTTCCCGAGACCATAGACCCTGAGCTTTCAGGGGTTCCCAGACCGCGCCCCAGCCCACCAGACTGGCGTCGGTCGTGACAATGACCCACTCTGGTCTGCGGAAGCTCATTCCCTGTGACAGATTGTCCAGGGTCAGCCACCAACGGAGTGAATCTCTGGTCTTTTGATCTACTTGAATCGTCGGAGACAAGTCTGTATAATCCCCATTCCACTGTCTGAGCATGCACAGTTGTAATGGTCTTAGATGAATTCGTGCAAAAGGAACTATGTCCATTGCTGCAACCATCAATCCTATTACTTCCATGCACTGCGCTATGGAAGGACGAAGAACAGAATGAAGTACTTGACAAGAGCTTAGAATTTTTGTTTATCTGACCTCTGTCAGAAAAATCCTCATTTCTAAGGAATCTATTATTGTTCCCAAGAAGGGAACTCTTGTTGACGGGACAGAGAACTTTTTTCTTTGTTCACCTTCCATCCGTGAGATCTGAGAAAGGCTAGGACGATGTCCGTATGAGCCTTTGCTTTTGACAGAGACGACGCTTGAATCAGGATGTCGTCCAAGTAAGGTACTACTGCAATGCCCCTTGGTCTTAGAACCGCTAGAAGGGACCCTAGTACCTTTGTGAAAATCCTTGGAGCAGTGGCTAATCCGAATGGAAGTGCCACAAACTGGTAATGCTTGTCCAGAAAAGCGAACCTTAGGAACTGATGATGTTCCTTGTGGATAGGAATATGTAGGTACGCATCCTTTAAATCCACGGTAGTCATAAATTGATTTTCCTGGATAGTAGGTAGGATCGTTCGAATAGTTTCCATTTTGAACGATGGAACCTTGAGAAATTTGTTTAGGATCTTGAGATCCAAAATTGGTCTGAATGTTCCCTCTTTTTTGGGAACTATGAACAGGTTGGAATAAAAACCCATCCCTTGTTCTCTTATTGGAACAGGATGAATCACTCCCATCTTTAACAGGTCTTCTACACAATGTAAGAATGCCTGTCTTTTTATTTGGTTTGAAGATAATTGAGACCTGTGGAACCTTCCCCTTGGGGGTAGTTCCTTGAATTCCAGGAGATAACCTTGAGAAACTATTTCTAGCGCCCAAGGATCCTGAACATCTCTTGCCCAAGCCTGAGCAAAGAGAGAAAGTCTGCCCCCCACCAGATCCGGTCCCGGATCGGGGGCCATCCCTTCATGCTGTTTTGGTAGCAGTGGTAGGCTTCTTGGCCTGCTTACCCTTGTTCCAGCCTTGCATTGGTCTCCAGGCTGGTTTGGGTTGTGAAGTATTACCCTCTTGCTTAGAGGATGTAGAATTAGAGGCTGGTCCGTTTCTGCGAAAGGGACGAAAATTAGGCTTATTTTTAGCCTTAAAAGACCTATCCTGTGGGAGGGCGTGGCCCTTTCCCCCAGTGATGTCTGAAATAATCTCTTTCAAATCAGGTCCAAATAATGTTTTACCCTTGAAAGGGATGTTAAGCAATTTTGTCTTGGAAGACACATCCGCTGACCAAGACTTTAGCCAAAGCGCTCTGCGCGCCACGATAGCAAACCCTGAATTTTTCGCCGCTAATCTAGCTAATTGCAAAGCGGCATCTAAAATAAAAGAGTTAGCCAATTTAAGTGCTTAAACTCTGTCCATAACCTCCTCATACGAAGATTCTTTATTGAGCGGCTTTTCTAGTTCCTCGAACCAGAAACACGCTGCCGTAGTGACAGGAACAATGCATGAAATTGGTTGTAGAAGGTAACCTTGCTGAACAAAAATCTTTTTAAGCAAACCCTCTAATTTTTTATCCATAGGATCTTTGAAAGCACAACTATCTTCGATAGGAATAGTAGTGCGTTTGTTTAGAGTAGAAACCGCCCCCTTGACCTTGGGGACTGTCTGCCATAAGTCCTTTCTGGGGTCGACTATAGGAAATAATTTCTTAAATATAGGGGGGGGGACAAAAGGTATGCCGGGCCTTTCCCACTCTTTATTTACTATGTCCGCCACCCGCTTGGGTATAGGAAAAGCGTCGGGGGCACCGGAACCTCTAGGAACTTGTCCATCTTACATAATTTCTCTGGAATGACCAAATTGTCACAATCATCCAGAGTAGATAATACCTCCTTAAGCAGTGCGCGGAGATGTTCTAATTTAAATTTAAATGTCACAACATCAGGTTCAGCTTGTTGAGAAATTTTTCCTGAATCTGAAATTTCTCCCTCAGACAAAACCTCCCTCATGGCCCCTTCAGATTGGTGTGAGGGTATGTCAGAACAGTTATCATCAGCGTCCTCTTGCTCTTCAGTGTTTAAAACAGAGCAATCGCGCTTTCTCTGATAAGTAGGCATTTTGGATAAAATGTTTGCTATAGAGTTATCCATTACAGCCGTTAATTGTTGCATGGTAATAAGAATTGGCGCACTAGATGTACTAGGGGCCTCTTGTGTGGGCAAAACTGGTGTAGACACAGAAGGGGATGATGTAGTATCATGTTTACTCCCCTCATTTGAGGAATCATCTTGGGCAATATCATTATCTGTGGCATTACTGTCCTTACTTTGTTTGGACACTATGGCACAATTATCACATAAATTTAAATGGGGAGACACCTTGGCTTTCATACATATAGAACATAGCTTATCTGATGGTACAGACATGTTAAACAGGCTTAAACTTGTCAACAAAGCACAAAAAACGTTTTAAAATAAAACCGTTACTGTCACTTTAAATTTCAAACTGAAAACACTTTATTACTGAATATGTGAAAAAGTATGAAGGAATTGTTCAAAATTCACCAAAATTTCACCACAGTGTCTTAAAGCATTAAAAGTATTGCACACCAAATTTCAGAGCTTTAACCCTTAAATTAACGGAACCGGAGCCGTTTTTACATTTAACCCCTATACAGTCCCAGCTATATGCTTTGCTGAGACCCAACCAAGCCCAGAGGGGAATACGATACCAAATGATGCCTTCTATAAGCTTTTTCAGTGATTCTTAGCTCCTCACACATGCATCTGCATGCCTTGCTCTCCAAAAACAACTGCGCATTAGTGGCTCGAAAATGAGGCTCTGTCTATAACTAGAAAAGGCCCCCATCTGAAAAAGGTGTCCAACACAGTGCCTGCCGTTTTTCTAAACAATCCCCAAGATTATAATAACCATTAATAGTTAGAATCTGCAAAATATGCCTAGTAAAGCAATCGTTTTAGCCCAGAAAAATGTCTACCAGTTTTTTAAGCCCTTATGAAGCCCTTTATTCTTTTATTTAACTAAGAAAATGGCTTACCGGTCCCCATAAGGGGAAATGACAGCCTTCCAGCATTACATAGTCTTGTTAGAAATATGGCCAGTCATACCTTAAGCAGAAAAGTTTGCCAACTGTTTCCCCCAACTGAAGTTACTTCATCTCAACAGTCCTGTGTGGAAACAGCAATCGATTTTAGTAACTTCTGCTAAAATCATCTTCCTCTTACAAACAGAAATCTTCATCTTTTTTCTGTTTCAGAGTAAATAGTACATACCAGCACTATTTTAAAATAACAAACACTTGATTGAAGAATAAAAACTACATTTAAACACCAAAAAACTATTAACCATCTCCGTGGAGATGTTGCCTGTGCAACGGCAAAGAGAATGACTGGGGTGGGCGGAGCCTAGGAGGGATCATGTGACCAGCTTTGCTGGGACTCTTTGCCATTTCCTGTTGGGGAAGAGAATATCCCACAAGTAAGGATGACGCCGTGGACCGGACACACCTATGTTGGAGAAAGAAGAAAATCTAATGACATGGCCTCCTTGTTCACCTGATCTGAACCCCATTGAGAACCTGTGGTCCATCATCAAATGTGAGATTTACAAGGAGGGAAAACAGTACACCTCTCTGAACAGTGTCTGGGAGGCTGTGGTTGCTGCTGCACGCAATGTTGATGGTGAACAGATCAAAACACTGACAGAATCCATGGATGGCAGGCTTTTGAGTGTCCTTGCAAAGAAAGGTGGCTATATTGGTCACTGATTTGTTTTTGTTTTGTTTTTGAATGTCAGAAATGTATATTTGTGAATGTTGAGATGTTATATTGGTTTCACTGGTAAAAATAAATAATTGAAATGGGTATATATTTGTTTTTTGTTAAGTTGCCTAATAATTATGCACAGTAATAGTCACCTGCACACACAGATATCCCCCTAAAATAGCTATAACTAAAAACAAACTAAAAACTACTTCCAAAACTATTCAGCTTTGATATTAATGAGATTTTTGGGTTCATTGAGAACATGGTTGTTGTTCAATAATAAAATTAATCCTCAAAAATACAACTTGCCTAATAATTCTGCACTCCCTGTATATATATATATATCTACACACACACACATATATATATATATACACACACACACACACACACATATATATATATATACACACACACACATATATATATATATATATATATATATACACACACACACATGCACATACATACAAATATATATATATGTATATTCAAGGATTAAGCACTCACTGGTCTTCAGCCGTCTGTGGTACAACAAAATTTTATTATTATGACGTTTCGGGACACAAAAACAGTCCCTTCCTCTGACGAACGTCACAATAATAAAAATTTATTGTACCACAGACGGCTGAAGACCAGTGAGTGCTTAATCTTTGAATCTATCTACAATTTTACTATAGCACCCTGGCGGTTGCGGACTGATGGTGAGAGTGCATATACAATACACTGACTATTGGATATATATATATATATATATATATATATGCTCCTCTTTATTAATTGGATACAATAGTGTTGCAAGGTATTGTGGGACTTATAGTACCGCTATCTATCATCATTTTATCATTTTATCCATATTAACAAACTAACCGTTCTCTCTATTGCTGTCCCTTAAAAAAACGACTTTGCATTGCCAGTATGAGCCTGCACGGCTCACTCTCTCTCATGCACAGGCAGATCAATGTTTGTGCTAAAAACATAATTGAAAAAAAAATTAAGCATTTTTTTCTTCTAAAGCTGGTTCCCACAGGACGCTCCTTCTCTCATCTCACTAGCTCCATCTAAGTTTTGCGGCGACCAGGCTCCTCCTCCCGCACGCTGTCACATGCTCTCACTCGCACAACAGAAACTGTGCGATTAACAAGGTATAGGGCTAGGTTGGGGGCGGCGCTGCAGGCACTTTGAAATAAGTGCAAAGGGATTGAAGCCTATACTTCTATCTATCGCAGGTGCAGTTTGATAGATAGAAGTAAAAATGGCAATTTTTTATTTTTTTTAACAAAACTGGTTTACTGGAACCTTTTTGGCTGTTTAAATATACATTTTCCAATAGGGGGGCTATTGGAAAAATTATATTTATTCAGCCAAAAAGTTTTTATTTTCTTTTTCTCACAGGGAGTTCACGTGCGCCTGTGCTCCTATAGAGGAGCCTCCACTTGGTACAAGTACAAATTATCCCTCGATTATAGCTAACACCTTTTAGGTTTTCTATAGCAAACTTTACAATCTCCCATCTAATAATAAAAACAGGACAAAATGACTGAACTTAATATATTTTTAGATACCAGCACACTACCAATCCTTAATAAGGAAGAAATAGACACTTTAAATGCACCAATATCCCTGATAGAAGTTAAATTAGCTATTAAAAACCTGAAGAGCACCAAAGCCCCTGGCCCAGACGGGTACTCTGGTATATTTTATAATACTCTCCAAAATATTTTAGCCCCCCCAACTAACAAATCTATTTAATTTTATTCTACAAGGCAAAGAGATTCCCAAAGATATGTTACTGGCAAGAATAGGTGTCATTTCAAAACCAGGTAAAAATAATCAACACTGCCAAAACTATAGGCATATCTCCCTGATTAATCAGGATATAAAATGATTTACCAAAATCTTAGCAAACCGCCTTAACCTCTTATTAACAACATTAATCCATCCTGATCAGGTGAGATTCATCAAAAACAGACAAGCACCCAATAACACACGTAAAATAATAGATTTAATGGACATAGCTACGATAAAAAGAACGCCTTCTCTGTTCCTATCTTTGGATGCAGAGAAGGCGTTCGATAGAATTAATTGGGAATACATGCACGTCATTCTAAACAAAGTGGGGATTACAGGAGCATTTCACACAGCCCTATATGCATTGCACTCAAACCCCACAGCGTACTTTAAATTATCAGGCTACCAATCAAATCTATAAGTATACGAAACGGCACTCGTCAGGGATGCCTGCTCTCACCACTCCTCTTCGCAGTATGCATAGAGCTATTGTCCATTAAAATTAGAGATAACCCAGATATTTCTGGTATTTTGATAGGAAATACTGAATACAAGGTGTCACTCTTTGTGGATGACGTTATCTTATCCTTGACCAAACCTTTATTATCCCTTCCACCATTATACTGCCTGATACAAAAATTTAGCCAGTGCAAGGTTCTCGACATTAATCTCCCGCAACATACTAAAAAACTCCTTGAAATAAATTTTATTATTCACATGGGTCAAGAAAACACTCACCTACCTTGGTATTAAACTACCATCCAATATACACACCTTATATCAAGCTAATTACACTCCTATGTTTACTCATATTAGAAACCTAATCTCTAAATGGATTAAAATTAAAATATCGTTATATGGTAGGATCATCACAACTAAAATCACTATTTTACCCAGACTTTTATACCTTTTCCGTTCACTTCCCATCTCAATACCTACCTCAGAATCACATAAACTACAAAAGGATATATTATGATTCATTTGGCAAGGTAAAAAGGCTAGAATCAACAAAAAAACAATGTGTCAGCTTAGAAACAAGGGTGGCATAGGATTACCAAATTTAGTACCATATTACTACTCAGCAAGACAGGCCCAGTCCTTAAAATGGTATAGAAGAGATACTTATACCCAATGGATCCACATTGAGTCATCTATGATGAATGTGGACCAGATTTGCAATCTCCTTTGGACAACCAAATCTGAAGATAACCCCCACAAAAACACCTATATAGCGATCAAACACACTGTCCATATTTGGAATACCTTAACAAACAAATATCCTCTACTACATAACAAATCTAGGGTCACTCTATTGGTTTCCCTATCCTCTTCCATAGACCCACATATTCACATCAAATGGGCCAACAAGGGATTGCAGAGTAAACGATAAACTTATTTCTTTTGATAGCTATGCCTCTCTGGGCACTCTAGAAAAGAACCTTTGGTATCATTATTTACAGTTGACATCCAGAGTACGTGAAATAATAGGTACAGGGAAGCTCCCTCCAAATACTACCTTTGAATCCCTTTGTTTGATAACAACTCACTTTAAAAGTCAAATTTCCATCTTGTACCCCATCTTTAATTCTCCCATTAAAGAGACTAAAACCTCACTTATGATAAAATGGGAACTCAAAGAAAACTATATTAAAGTTGCCTTCAGATTGTATTTACATCCAACGAGAGCTAACAGATCTGAGACAGGGACTTCCCACCTTTGCTATAGGGGATGTGGGGAAAAAGGAACATACATGCATATGTGGTGGCAATGTAGAAAAATCACAAACATCTGGGAGCAATCCTCTGCTATGCTAAGCTCTATTTTTCAAAAACAATTAACCCTAACACCAGAACAAGCCTTATTGCATTTTCCAATACCAAGTATTCCCAAAATTTACAATAAGTTGGTAATGACTAGCTGCACCATTATCAGAATAGGTATAGCACAATTCTGGAAGGCAATACCCCCAAGCTTCAACTTCATAAAATAACAAATAGCTTACTATTACGAGATGATCAGCTTAGTATCTGATAAATTAAATACCAAAGAAAGCTTTCTGACCCAATGGCAACCATATATCATGTTCCACGAAGCTGATCTAAGATCAAGACGTACTAGACATGAGACATAGGGGTAATCTCACTCTTGTTTGGGGGGCCCATACCCTTTGACCCACATACCAGCCTATTTTTAAATTCTTTACGTACATCAAAATATGATATCTTTGAGAACTGTTATATATGTTGTCATACCTGTTAAAAAAATGTTTGATGTTTTGGTGAACCAAAATAGAAGATGTTAACACCTATCGTGTAACAATAGAAAGCATAAGACTGACACAAAAGTTTTATTTATTCAATAACTGTATAAAAGAGATAAATGTTGAGATTTCATGAGAATGTTTTAATACTGAAAAGTTATAATTGAATGTGTTTGTAAACATGACAAAAATGCAAATAAAAATGATTTCAAAATAAAAAATGAATTGGTGTCTGCTCACATTGATTACTTGAAACTAGGTACATCTCCAACATATGATCCCATAAACTGTTAATTTCCATTCGCTAACTCTCTTCACGCAGCAGCTGCCTGTAAAATGGTGGGAGCCCCCTCGAGCTTCTGTACCCAGCCTCAGCTCAAGGTACTTCAGAAGAGGTGTACAGAATTGCCAAATGCCGCCGACCGACCACCAACACATTACATTTATTTTCTTCAGTGAGTGACCCACCTGAGAGCTCTAAAAGTCCAGTCCGCTACTCAGCCAGTCTGGACCATCTGCCACTAATGTAGGCTTCGCCTCTTCAGCACCCCTGCCAAATCTGATTGCTACCTGGCTTGCCTGGGAGATCACGTGCGGTGCATGATTCTGTGCAGACTGCATGTTGGCGATAAGCTGTACAGAGTCATTTTTTTTTAAGTACAGTACACACTAGTGCAGCGTTTGGGGACCATGGAAAAAAGTGCCCCCCCCCCCAAATTTGCCATCCTGGGGATGGGCCTTGTTGGCC
Organism: Bombina bombina; assembly: GCF_027579735.1. Lineage (NCBI taxonomy): Eukaryota > Metazoa > Chordata > Amphibia > Anura > Bombinatoridae > Bombina > Bombina bombina. The sequence goes on along the minus strand of NC_069500.1, from coordinate 610,725,812 downwards.
TAGGCCTTAATACACCCCTGCAAGCAGTATATATCTAAATAGGGAGTCTTGATTAAAAGTTATGAGCAAAAGCACCTAAGAGAGGATCACACCACTTGCTTTATTTGTCATATACATTCAGCTTGAAAGCACATATCTGAAGAATACAGCATGTGTTAATGAAATATTCTTAAAAATTGATACATAATTCAGATAGAAAAACATGGAACTATAATAAGCCATCAGCTAGTGGACTTAAAGTATATATGACTGAAAGTCTACATATAGGGGCATATTTATCAAGCTCTAAAGACCACTGCTCCATAATTTATCTGCCTGCTCTGAGGCGGCGGATGGAAATCAACCCGATCGAATATGATTGGGTTGATTGACACCCCCTGCTAGCGGCATTACACCAGTAGTTCACAAGAACTGCTGGTGCAATGATAAATGCCGACAGCATACAATGTTCTCCATGGATCCTTAGACGACATCCTCATACACTCACCCACACTTCAGGCTCATCGTTCTGATGTTACACAGGTTCTTCAGAGACTACGTGAGAACGGCCTGTTTTGTAAACTCGAGAAATGTTCCATCAGACTCAAGTAACCTTCCTAGGTTATGTTATCTCTGTTGCAGTGTTCTCCATGGATCCTGACAAGTTATCTGCAGTTCTGCAGTGGCCTCGCCTAGTTGGTCTTCGGTCTATTCAACGTTTTTTGGGGTTCGCCAATTACTATAGAAAGTTTATTAAAAACTTCTTCCTTGGTCAAACCTATCACAGACATGACCGTAAAGAGAATGATCCACTCCATTGGTCACCTACTGCCATTAAGGTCTTTGATTGTCCAGTTAGCAGGGTTTGTCTAGGATGCTGGTTCCAGCAGCACTTAGCACACCCACTAATGTTACACCTCTCTCCAAAGGGGAGTAACCATTAGTACAATAAAAAAGTGGAAGATCGTGGGTGGCGCTCAAAGAGCAGTCTGCTTCTATATAAATTAAATTAAAAAAACAATTGATTAAAAAATTTATAAAAATTAATAAAAATCTCCTAGTACAATCTGTGTCCTGAAAATTTCAAAATTCCTCTAGAAAGTTACTCACAAACTGTTAAAATAATCTCACTCAAGTTTCAAACACATTTAATTTTATTAAACACTTTAGAGTTAAACACTTCAAAATAAATAAAATCAATTCCTGAATACATAGTACACCGGTGTCTCAACTTACATTAAGTTCTTCATATAAGGATTCCTCAATAAATTACTTCTATTAGAAATTTCAAACATTTAATATAATAAGTACCTTGCTTAATACAAGCAACACAGTTGCTAAAAGTTATCACAAATACTTTTTCAATTGATACAAGTTATCTCAATCAGTTTCAATGTGCAAATATATACTTTGTCTTAAAATGTTCCGTATAGAAAACAGAGAATGAAGCCCAGAAAAAAGATGTTAAAATTTGTTGAATACACCAAGCACTTTTTAGCGTGAATTCAATCTGATGCAATTTGCCCAACAGTTTCTCTTTTTCTCTTACAACCGGAATCAGATTTCCATATTCACAGGTTTAACATTCTCAATGTCTGTGCAATTTTTTATTTTTCAAAGTCCGTTTACCGGTTATATTAATGCATTCCTTTTAGCAAAGCTAAATGTTACACGTAGAGTCCAAGCCTCTTAGTTGCACTTTATATAATAAATTCCTTTTGGCAGAGATAAATATTACATGCAAAGTCCAAGCCTCTTAGTTGCACTTTATATAAGGTGTATAATACCTGTTATCTCCTGATGATAGATGGTTCCTTACTCGGTTTCTAGATATCGCTTCCCATCGATTCACTTAATCACAAGCTGTTGATGTTTGGCTACCAGGAGCCGTTACTCAACAATCAGCTTCAAGGTCGTGTAGTGCGCGCACTGTTTGAATCCGATGCTGTCAAGCTCCTATTGCAGTTTCTTCATACAGCTGTTTCTTTCCTTAGTGTGTGAAGACGTACCTGCAGTTATGGGAGCAGCCCTGGAAAGACTTTCAGTTAGCTTTGGCAGATAGAAACAAGCATATAAATTCTCGGTATATCACCCTCAATCCAATGGGGCTGTGGAACGGTCTAATCAAGCTCTGGAACAGTTCCTCCGTTGCTATGTCTCAGATCACCACAATAATTTGTCTGAACTGTTACCTTGGGCAGAATTTGCTCGTAATAGTGCTATTAATGCTTCCTCCAAGTTATCCCCGTTCATGGCGAACTATGGGTTTCAACCATCCTTGTTGCCCGATTCATTCATGTCTCAGGGTATTCCGGCTTTGGAGGAGCATCTCCGGCAACTGTGGGTGCAGATTCAGGATTGTCTTCATCGTTCTATGCAGCGCCAAAAGTTCCAGGCTGATCGTAGGCGTCTGCCCGCACCTTCCTACCAGGTTGGTGAGAGAGTTTGGCTGTCCTCCCGCAACTTGAACCTTTGTGTGCCTTCTAATAAATTGTCTCCCCGTTATGTTGGTCCTTTTCGAATACTCCGACGGGTTAATCCTGTGGCCAACGCTCTTGACCTTCCTCCTGCTATGCGCATCTCCAATGTATTTCATGTCTCCCTCTTGAAACCATTGGTCTGTAATCGGTTTACCACTGTGTTGCCTCGTCCCCATCCTATCTTTGTTGACAACCATGAGGAGTATGAGGTCAGCAGCATTATTGACTCTCATATGTCCAGGGGCCGTGTACAGTATTAGGTTCACTGGAGGGGCTACGGTCCAGAGGAGCGTTCTTGGGTTCCCTCCTCTGATGTTCATTCTCCCGCCCTCCTACGTGCCTTCCATGCCCGTTTCCATAATAAGCCTTTTGTCCTCCCGCGTTTGCCATGTGCTGCTGGCAGCCATTTTACTCACCTCTCTTCCTGACTATGGTGCATTGTGGGGGATGCTGCTAATTTCCTGCACTTCCTTTTATGGACAGACTGGTGTGCATCATCCATGTGAGACAGGATGCAGACTCAGAATTGTGATGTCATCACTTATTATTTAAAGGGCCTCTGTTCAGAATGCTTTGCCTTTGCGTTGTCTCAGACTTGTTTGTGAGAGTTCCTGTGTATTACCTGGCTGCCTGACGTCCTTCCTGGTTCCTAATCCCTGGTTTGTTCCTGACTTTGCTGTTTTCCTTGTTCCTGATTCCGGCTCATCTGACTTTTCGCTTTGGCTCCTGACTCGACTTGTCTGACTACCGGCTCTGGTTTTGACTCCTGGCTTGTTATTTGACTTGTGGACTTTTTATTATTTTTTGCTATTAATAAAGGTGTGATTATTTTTGCACTTCTCGTCTCAGTCTGATTCCTGGCACCCTGACAGGGGGTTCAGGGGATAGCGATGGAGGAGAGGAACTGGTAACAAGAAAAGTTATCGTAGGTTGTGTGCATCCCTGAACAGTAGAGTCTTTAGGGAGTGCTTGAAGCTTTCAAAACTAAGGGAGAGTCTTGTGGAGTGAGGCAGAGAGTTCCACAAGATGGGAGCCAATCTGGAGAAGTCCTGTAAACGGGAGTGTGATGAGGTAACAATAGAGGAAGAGAGTAGGCGGTCATGAGTAGAGCGAAGGGGAAGGGCGGGAGAGTATTTGGAGACAAGGTCTGAGATATAGAGGGAAGCAGTGCAGTTGAGGGCTTTGTATGTCAGAGTGAGAATTTTGTGTTTGATCCTAGAGGCAAGAGAAAGCCAGTGAAGAGATTGGCAGAGAGGTGCAGCAGATGAAGAGCGACGTGTAAGGACGATGAGCCTGGCAGAGACATTCATTATGGATTGTAAAGGAGCTAGGCGGTAAGTGGGGAGACCAGAGAGGACAGAATTGCAGTAATCAAGGCGGGAAAGGATGAGAGAGTGGATTAAAATCTTAGTTGTGTCTTGTGTAAGGAAGTGTCTAATTTTAGAGATGTTTTTAAGGTGGAAGCAGCAGGCTTTAGCCAACGACTGAATGTGAGGAGTGAAAGAAAGATCTGATTCAAATGTAACCCCAAGACATCGGGCATGCGGGGTAGGGGCAATGATGGAGTTGTCGACAGTTATAGAGAGATTGGGGGTGGAGATTTTGGAAGAAGGGGGGAAAATGAGTAGCTCAGTTTTGGAGAGATTTAGCTTGAGGTAGTGAGAGGACATCCAGGAGGAGATGTGAGAAAGACAGTTAGTGACACGGGTTAGCAAGGAAGGAGATAGGTCTGGTGCAGAGAACTAGATTTGGGTGTCGTCGGCATACAAATGATATTGGAAACTGTGTGACTTTATTAGGGAACCTAGTGATGACGTGTAGATTGAGAAGAGAATGGGACTGAGGACAGAGCCTTGATAGAAAGTGGTGACGGGGCAGAGGAGGCCCCAGAGAAGGCTACACTAAACGTATGGTTTGACAGGTAGGAAGCAAGCCATGAGAGGGCTGTGTCACAGATGCCGAAGGATTGGAGGGTTTGGAGCAAAAGAGGGTGGTCAACAGTGTCAAAGGCTGCAGACAGATCAAGGAGGATAAGCAGAGAAAAGTGGCCTTTTGATTTTGCTGTAAGTAGGTTGTTGGTATCCTTAACAATTACTGTCTCTGTGGAGTGATGGGGACGGAATCCAGATTGCAGTGGGTCAAGGAGTGAGTTTGATGTAAGGAAATGGGATAGGCGTGCATGTACTAGTTTTTCAAAAATCTTTGAGGCAAGAGGGAGGAGGGAAATTGGGGCGGTAGTTGGATGGGGTGGTATGATCAAGGGAAGGTTTTTTGAGGATAGGTGTGACTAGTGCATGTTTCAGAGATGAGGGAAATATACCGGTGCTGAGGGAGAGGTTAAAAATGTGTGTGAATATAGGGGTAATGGTAGCAGAGAGGGAGAGCTGTGAGGGTATAGGGTCAAGGGGACAGGTAGTGAGGTGAGAGCGCAGTATAAGTGCCAAAACTTCTTCCTCAGTAACAGGAGAGAATGAGCTAAGTTTAAGGTTATGTGGGTTGTGGTTAATTGAGAGGATTTGAGGGGGTGAGAGAATGGAATTATGTTGAGAGCTGATTTTGTTTCTGATGGAGTCGATTTTGTAAATGAAGTGGCTGGCAAATTCTTGAGCTGACAGAGAAGTTGTATTAGGAGGTGGGGGAGGGCGGAGAAGAGTATTGAAAGTGGAGAACAGACATTTTGGGTTTGAAGAAAGATTAGAGATAGTAGAGAAGTAGTGTTGCTTATGGAGATTAAGGGCAGAATAGTAGGAGTTCAAGATGAATTTCTAATGAAGAAAATCAGCCGAACTCCGAGATTTTCCCCAGTGCTGCTCAGCAGTACGGGAACATCTGCGTAGGTACCGTGTCAGAGGAGTATGCCAAGGCTGAGAATGAGTATGTGATTTCCGAGCTATGGTAAGAAGGGCCAGATTGTCAAGGACAGATGTAAGGGTGGAATTATAGTGGCAGATAGATTGGTCAGGGCAGGGAAAGGAGGAGAAGGATGAGAGAAGAGTTTCAAGGGAATTAGCAAGCTGTTGCTGATCTAATGACATAATGCTTCTGTGAAGTTTGGTGTGAGGAGTAGGAGGGAGAGTTGTAGGGAGGGATGATATGTTGCAAGTAAGGAGATGGTGGTCAGAAAGAGGAAATGCGGAGTTTGTGAAGTCTGAGAGAGTGCATCGATAGCTAAAGATCAGGTCAAGAGAGTGACCGTCTGTGTGAGTTGGAGAATCAGTCCATTGTAACAAACCGAAAGAGGAGTTGCAGAAGTTGTTTTGCAGATGAGGCAGTGGGATTGTCAAGAGGGATGTTAAAGTCACCAAGAATGAGGGCAGGGGTGTCTGAAGAAAGGAAATAAGGTAGCCAGACAGCCAAGTGATCTAGAAATTGAGTTGAGGAGCCAGGGGGTCGGTATATGACTGCAACACGTATAAAGAGAGGAGAGAATAAGCGACACCCTCAAACAAGATAATAATGACAAAAAAAGAATAAGATCACATAAGGGGACAAGTCAGTCAAATTTAGGAATAAAGGATGATCATAAAAATGTGGGAAAGTTGTTTCATGTGCACGTATGTCCCACATGGCTCCAAGTCAATTAAATCCCATACCACTGGACAAGTGTTTAATATATAAGATAGGTTATCTTGTGATTGCAAATATGTAATTTACGAGATCACCGGAAAATCAGACGGAGATAGTCTGAACATTATAGGAAGATTCACAGGGGATCCCTTAAACATTTCAAATATATCTAGACACCATATTAACAATGATGGAAAGTGAAAATGTCAAATGGTCATAAACCCATTAGAAAGTATACCTGTATGTCCCTCCTCAAATAAGATGTCATTGTTGAGACAGCGGGAGACCTTCTGGATATATAAGTTAAGGTCATTATATCTAGAGGGTCTCAATGAGGTTATAGATACTGGAGCATTTTAAGATTATAGACCATAGTGGATTAATAATTTAATACTTTTTTTTATGATATTCTTCATTATTCATATTTTATTTCACTAGGATTGTTAAGAGCATATATTTATAGATCATATTTATTTCTGGATATTCATTATGTACACAGATTATTAGTTTATTAATATAAATCATGTATCTGGATGTCCGGATAGTTCATCAGCGAAACTTATTATCTATCACAATATGTATAATTTTTTTTATTTATAAACACTTCATAAATTTATAGAAATTATCTAGTACCTGGCCATACTAACATCCACTAAAGAGCCATAACACATTTTTGGGGTTATTCTAAATTGGGTAGATTAGTTAAAGGAAAAGTCTACTCCAGAATTGTTATTATTTAAAAGATAGATAATCCCTTTATTATCCATTCCCCTGTTTTGCACAACCATCACAGTTATATTAATATACTTTTTACTTCTGTGATTACCTTGTATCTAAGCCTTTGCAGACTGCCCACTTATTTCAGTTCTTTTGACATATTTGCATTTAGCCAATCAGTGCCCTCTCACTTGTAAATCCATGGGTGTGGTCACAATGTTATCTGTATAGAACACATGAACTTGCACCCTCTAGCTGTGAAAAACTGCCAAATGCATTGAAATAAGGGGCGGCCTTCAAGGTTTTAGAAATTAGCATGTGACCCTACCTAGGTTTAGCTTTCAACAAAGAATACCAAGAGAACAAAGCAAAGATTTGATGATAAAAGTGAATTGAAAAGTTGTTTAAAATTGCATTTCCTATCTGAATCATGAAAGTTTAATTTTGACTAGACTGTCCCTTTAATATATAACATATTAGTTAATTATCTATATTAGACGTTATTACCACAACTATCATTTACACTGTTCACTGAAGTAATATCAGATAGAGTTAGATGGCAATTAAACGTGTTATATCATAGAGAAGAGAAAAAGAAAGTTTTATCCATCCCACTTTATGATATGGCCCAATAAGTGGGTCTCGTAGATAGTGACGTCATTAGTTCTGCATTCGGGAATGTTTGGAAAGTTGAGAAACATTGTTTTAATATTGTTTGGGGGAAAGCTAATGATGTCACTTTTTGAATATTATTGCTCGAAATTGCATCTCATAGGACATGATAAGGATCCATAATAACCTGTATAAGATAGCTTTATAAAATATGGGAAGTATTAGGTAATTGGATATACATTCCAGCCAATGTTTATACACATTGACTATGTTTTATTTGTTTTAAAGGGACAGTCTAGGCCAAAATAAACTTTCATGATTCAGATAGGGCATGTAATTTTAAACAATTTTCCAATTTACTTTTATCACCTATTTTGCTTTGTTGTCTTGGTATTCTTAGTTGAAAGCTTAACCTAGGAGGTTCATATGCTAATTTCTTAGACCTTGAAGGCCACCTCTTTTCAGAATGCATTTTAACAGTTTTTCACTACTAGAGGCTGTTAGTTCACGTATTTCATATAGATAACACTGTGCTTGTGCACGTGAAGTTATCTGGGAGCAGGCACTGATTGGCTATACTGCAAGTCTGTCAAAAGAACTGAAATAAAGGGGCAGTTTACAGAGGCTTAGATACAAGATAATCACAGAGGTTAAAAGTATATAAATATAACTGTGTTGGTTATGCAAAACTGGGGAATGGGTAATAAAGGGATTATCTATCTTTTAAAACAATAAAAATTCTGGTGTAGACTGTCCCTTTAAATACAGTGTTCTGTATCATCCACTTAGTTCATAGAGTTACAAAAGATTTGTTCCACCTACTTTATGATTAGACCGAATCAGTTGTTTGTTTGTATTGATGTATGTATTGTATTTTACATCATCTTTCAATCCACTCATTATGGGCATGGACTGATTCGAATCAGATAATATTATGTTATAAAGTGAGCATGTTTTGAGTACTATTTTTGAGCTATTATGACTAAAACTTTTTATATGTATGGGATTAATTATGAGTGAATGAGCTGTTCTGCGGCACTCGATATTCAGTGGTTTCATGGACCGAAGTTTAATAACCAGGTGTAATAACTAATTGAGTTGGGATCCGATTGGTTTATGAGCACATGGAATTTGGGTGGTAGTAGAAGCTGTTTTATGCATAATTCACTGGTCTTTTGACCTGATTGGTCTCTTTTCATCATAAAGTCGACTCCATTGATTGTACACAATATGACTGAGAAAATGGCGGAATATCTCTGAGAAAAGCGTAGCACTATGTGTTTTATGTAAACTGCTCATAGAGCATTTTATTGGTTTTATAACAAAAATCATAAAAGGAAAACCAAATAAAGTTCTGAATCAAGGATATGTCTGTGTCCTCTGGATGAGTTTTTCAGCTTGTTAGCATTCCTCAGTGAGATCCCATAAAAAAGAAAACAGAAAATTGCAACATAGTGTGAATCTGTAATGGCACTTTGAGGAAGTAGTTGTTTTGTAACAAATGACTACTCACATTTGTTGGAGCTTTCGACTAAGCTCAAGGATATGCGCACTCCCACTTTATACTGATGGGAAAACAGTACACTAGGCAAAACTTGGATGCAAATTTATTTTAAAATATATAAAAGCGTCACATAAGCCTTGATAACACCACAATGTAAGGGTACAAAAGCAGATATGCTGTAACAAATGCTTCAAATCGCCAAACTTGCAAAGAGGTAAATGGATCAGCAGGAGTGTGACCGCCGAAACCAAAACCTCTTTAGTAGCAAGACGATAGCGCTAAGCCCCCAGGTGTCCTGGCTAGTATAGAGACGCAATAAAACTCAATATAGAACAGTTCAGTAGTAGTATAGGAACTGAACTGTTCTATATTGAGTTTTATCGCGTCTCTATACTAGCCAGGATACCTGGGGGCTTAGCGCTATTGTCTTGCTACTAAAGAGGTTTTGGTTTCGGCGGTCACACTCCTGCTGATCCATTTACCTCTTTGCAAGTTTGGCGATTTGAAGCATTTGTTACAGCATATCTGCTTTTGTACCCTTACATTGTGGTGTTATCAAGGCTTATGTGACGCTTTTATATATTTTAAAATAAATTTGCATCCAAGTTTTGCCTAGTGTACTGTTTTCCCATCAGTATAAAGTGGGGGTGCGCATATCCTTGAGCTTAGTCGAAAGCTCCAACAAATGTGAGTAGTCATTTGTTACAAAACAACTACTTCCTCAAAGTGCCATTACAGATTCACACTATGTTGCAATTTTCTGTTTCCTTTTTTATGGGATCTCACTGAGGAATGCTAACAAGCTGAAAAACTCATCCAGAGGACACAGACATATCCTTGATTCAGAACTTTATTTGGTTTTCCTTTTATGATTTTTGTTATCACATTTATTTCACATTTTTTTCTTTGTGATATTCGGTATATTTATTGTAATTTTATTGGTTTCAAGTCTTATTAAAATTGTACAAGTTTACTTACAGTATGTCTATGGGTCTTATTAAAATTGTACAAGTTTACTTACAGTATGTCTATGGGTCTTATTAAAATTGTACAAGTTTACTTACAGTACGTCTATGGAGACAGATTACTGATGAAGATACTAAGCAGCTGTGCTCGCCATTTCATCCTTGGGGAGCTGACTCGGGGGATCAGTGAGCTGAGACACTGACAGTTCTAAGCATGTGATGATGAACACTCATATGTGCTGATTCCTTTGTGAGTATATTTCGTTTGGGCTTTTTGGTATACACCTGTCTGGTTTTATCTACACTTGGAGTCTCCCTTTCTTCTTTCTTTTCTATATCACTGACCAGGAATTTTGAAGGGTTAAAATTGTTAGAAAAGAAGCAACTCTGCTTGCTTTCAGATTCTAGGGGGAGATAAAGATAACGTATCTTGTTCTTAGTGTATTCCTTTTGCTTCCTTGTGTCTATGTTTTGCTGATCTTTTCTAAAGTCTCTTGCTTCTTGTTCCTACTAGAAAGTTCTCTCAAAGACTGAAGTTGTCTGCTGTGTTGTTAATTTTATCCACAATAACCTGTGCTTACAAAATACAATTTAACAAATAACTGATTTAAAAGGAAGAATAAAGTAAGCCTGTTATCTTGAAGAAATATGCTAAGCTCTGTGACTTATTGCTGTGTTTGGTAAGTTTTCCAAAGCATAAAACATTGCCCTGCTATATTTGGTTTTAACAGATTAAAGAACATGAAATACACATTTTGTCTTTCATGATTCAGATAGAACATACATTTTAAACAACTTTCTAATTTACTTCTATTATCTAATTTGCTTCATTCTCTTGATATCCTTTGTTGAAAAGCATATATAAATAGACTCGTGCTGGTTGGTGGCTGCACATAGATGCGGCTCACCCATGTGCGTTGCTATTTCTTCAACAAAGGATATCTGAAGAATGAAGCAAATTAAATAATAGAAGTAAATAGGAATGTTTGAAATTGTATTCTCTATCTGAATCATGGAAGAGTTTGGGTTTCATGTCCTTTTAAGGGCCAAATTACGAGAGAAGCGCTCACAGTTATGAGAGCAATAAGGTGTTTATCGCAGGTGTTTGCCCTCATCGGGTTTACCACTCGTATTACAAGCTGAAAGTAAATGCGGACCCTTGAGCGCGATCACAATTTATGCTAGAGTGATTACCGCGACCTCAGAGGTCTGGTTAATTGTTTTTACGAAACAAAAAAGTTGTCTCCAGCTATAGTCATTTGGATATCTCAAAACAAAAATCTGACATATTTGTAAACTGCTAGTTTGTAATATTTTTCTTTAACAGCTAGATTAAAGGGACAGTCAACACCCGGCAGAACTTAAAGGGACATGAAACCCAATTTTTTTCTTTCATGATTTAGAAAGAGCATGTCATTTTAAACAACTTTCTGATTTACTTCTATTATCTAATTTGCTTCATTTTCTTGATATCACTTGCTGAAAAGCATATCTAGATATGCTCAGTAGCTGCTGATTGGTTGCTGCACATAGAGGGCTTTTGTGATTGGCTCACACATGTGCATTTCTATTTCTTCAACAAAGGATATCTAAAGAATTGAGCAAATTAGATAATAGAAGTAAATTGGAAAGTTGTATAAAATTGCATGCCCTATCTGAATCATGAAAGTTTCATTTTGACTAGACTGTCCCTTTAATCCCATAATTTAGATCCTCAGAATAAGATGCTCCTTAAGATACCTCTAACGTTACAGGAGTAAGCGTCCACAGCACATACGTTTTTCTGCTGTTGACATGGCTGCAAACTCCTCCCCCTCTTCCTTTGTCCCCTTCTCTATAGATCGCAAAGCTCATTCGTGTTCTTGCTAATGCGCATGCGCATTTAAATTTCTGCCCGCTCGCAAGCAGAAATCTAAAGTTCTGCTGCGAATACGGGTAAAGAATCCTACCGAGGACTCTATTCTGATTGGCTGCTAAGTTTAAAAAGAAGGGTAATACGTTACATTGGGTAAAGTTTGGCGGCCATGTCTACAGCAGAAAAAGGTATATGCTGTGCACGATTACTCCATATCGTTACAGGTATTTAACATGGGAGGCGGTGCAGGCACATCTTATTCTGAGGATCTAAATTATGGGATTAAGTTCTGCTGGGTGTTGACTGTCCCTTTAACAACTACTGATCTGCCGGAAAAAAATAAAAACTACAACAATGTAAATTCTGCCTATTATTAATGAATGTAAGATATGCATGGTCCTTGTGTGACAGCTGCTTGAAAGAGGTGCCGGAGCTGGTAATATCTTGATAATAAAAAATGCATTTTATTTAAATTAAAATGTGGAGCTCATTTAGGGCTAGATTACAAGTGGAGCACTAATTTATTGCCATTACAAGTGGCTGGTTATTGCTACTATAAGTTCCCGGTAGCAATTAGTGGTAATAAAATTAACCAGAGATCAGATCAGTTAATGTTATAACTGTCCACCAAATCCCCCAAAATCAATTGTGATATACTTTATTAAAAAATAATGATATTGGCGGCAAAAGGCAGTTTTTGGGGTCTGGGTCTAAAGGGAGTGGGTCGGGGATGTTAGAAAAAAACGGCACTGAAAAGTATATACACGTATTAACACATAAATATATTTGTATATAATCATATACATATATATAAAAAATTTGATGCCATCGCTGCACTACTTACCCCCTTCACTGCACGAGTTTCTCATGTCTGACGGCATGACAACAAGGCTCCCATTTGAGCCTATTGAAGCGCGCTCTCGTGAGCGCATTGCTTCCGAGCAATGTGAACGTGAGTTAGTGTTCACATTGCGGCTAATTTGTAATACCAGCGCATCTTAGTATTACAAAATGGAGCACAAATGTCAATTTCACAAAAGTGATATTTAGCGCTCCACAAATATCAATTTCATAAAAGTGATATTTAGCGCTCCACTTGTAATCTGGCCCATAATATTTATATGACTAAAAATATTTCATTTATAATCACTAGATATTTTTGCATGTATAACTAGGTAAATTACCATAATCTGTAAAGGAAGATTAGGAGAAACTGGAAGATCTTTATGTATAATGTTTTTAAGAGTGCTCCTTAAATCTGATATCTGTGTTTGCTATGAATTTGGAGAACAGTGTTATGTATTGCATATAAAATGAAGCAAATAGAGAAAGTATGACATTTATATATCAATGTGATATTTAAAATGTGAATGGTACAGTTAATCAGTAGAGCCCCTTTTGGGCAACTATAGATATCAACAAGCACAAAGGGAGATGTATTTATTATATCTTGACTGCTGGGTATTTTGATTATTAATAGTTTTACTCATATGTCTGATCTGTCCATTCTTGTTTAAACCAATCAAGACATCCTCAGATACAAACCTTGTTGTAAAATTTCCTAATTGTACATGTTGTTTTAATCCTATTTATGACATCAAGTTATTTTTTTTTAAACAAGCTTTATTGAGTAAATATACTACACAAAATACAGGATGAACTCAGACATGTTCATAAACAAAACATGAAATAGAAAACAAGGGTAGACCTTCAGTTGTTATTCATATGCTGAAGACAATCTCAAGATTCAGTCCTTTCTTGATTGATTATGGTAATACAAGTCCACAATTTTTATGAGTTGATCAAAAAGGGCACAATGTAAGACAATGTCATTGCCCTACAGTCTCTTTACAAGTGTGAACCTTCAGCTCTTGTGTGTTATATCAAACGTGAGTTTGTCGAAGGAGATTCAAGTTTGTCAATTTTCATAACATTAATCAACTTTTTTTTTTCTTGCTATTTACAAATATATTAATAACATTTGAAAAGAAAAAACTTTCATAGCATAATGGTATAATAAACGTTATGGGTTCCTGGAGAAGAACATAATTAAAAGGAGCATAAAGAGGGGAGGGGAATAAAATAATAAAAATAATAATAAAAAAAATAATTCACATTGGGGGGGGGGGGGTAGATTACTGTGTTCAACAAATCTGAGTAGAAATCTCACTGGGTTCATTCTCTATGGTGTGTTAGTTACTATGAGATAGGTGTCCATTCCATATCTCAATTACGTCCTGAAATAATTCCAATTACCCTGTCTTTAGATAATGGTATCTTTTTAACTGTAATAAGTCAGAGACCTGGTTGTGCCAATCTTTTAGTGAGGGGATTGTGTTAGACTTCCACAGTCTAGGGATACCATCCTTAGCACTGTTGAGCATAATCAATAATAACGTGAATTTTGCTTTATGCTGAATTTTGGGAATTGCTAGGAACAGAATAAGTTGTGGGATTGAGCAAACATTTACCTCTATAATTTCTGATATAGTCTTAGTGATTCCATCCCAGTAGGAGCTCAAATGTGATCACGCCCACCAAATGTGTAACATAGAGCCAACATGAGAACATCCCCTCCAGCACTTGTTACTAATCATCGGGTTGGTTTTATGGAAACTCTCAGGAGTGAGGTACCATCTGCTGATAAACTTAAAATGGACCTCCTGCATAACCGCTGATGAAGAAGCGACCTTAGCTATCTTAAATGATTGTAGCCATTGTTTGTAGTGTACATCCTCCCCCAGTTCCCTGTTCCATGCCCATGTGTAGGAAGGTGTCGATGATTCGCTAGGTAATAGTAGGAGTTTTTATAGGTTGGAGATTGAATGACTGGGAATCGCAGTACTGACACACAGGAGTTCAAAAGGTGTGAGGACTCTTTTCATTTTGGCTTTATGTTTATGTGTAGTAATGTAGTGAACAAGCTGGTGGCATCTTAGCCATGATGAGAATAGTTTCCTATCCCATTCTTGGAGTTTGGTTATAGGAACTATCTGGCCTTGCTCTAGTGCAAAGTGTAAGACTCTGTCTCTGATTTTGTATTTGTTTCTGGAGGAACCCCAATCTGATCGAATAAGGCAGATTGGGGTTTTCTCTAATGGGCAGCAGTGGCGAGTAAGGTGTAGAGATATGTGTACTAGTAGCTATAGATCTGTCCCACTCGCATAGTGCTTTTGCCACCAAGGGGAACATAGGTATGGTGTGTGGGCGGTCTTTTACGTGGAATCCAAGCCAGGGTTCCCATGTTTCCCTTCTCAAATATGTGGTTGTCCAATTGGACCCAAGCCTGTCTCTAGGGAGGCACATAGTGTGTCTACGCACTCTAGTTCGTTTCCCTTGCCATATGAATATTTATATAAGATTTTGTAACTGTGGTATATATTCGGGGGGTGGGGGAGTGGAATGGGAAGTGTCTGAAAAAGGTATAATAAACGTGGAAGGATGTTCATTTTTACTATATTGACTCTCCCTAACTATGAGACTGGTTTCATTTTCCCGAATGCAAGGTCTTTGGCAATTTTATCCTTCAGGAATAGGTCATTGTAAGTGTATCTGTCCTGTGGTTTAGGAGTCAAAAAGATTCACAGATATTTGAGTTTATTATGTGCTGGACATCCAGTTATTTTTAGGTTAAACAATATACACATTTGTGCACACCAATAGCTTGTGCATTACCATTGAAGTTTCATCACACTGTGCTATCAAATTCATGTGGGAAACTTCACATATGAATTAATTTTCAAGAGTCTACGGCCTATAATAAAATGCCAACCTCTTTCACAGTAATATGCAAAATGTCATCTCGTCCTTTGTTCTGCAATTTCCTGCATCTATATATAAGGTGTTCATGACATATTCCTCCAAATCATTAGTTTTCATCTTAGAATAATGGTCATCACAGTTCTCCAGCATTTTCTCTTTTTTCCTTCCCTTCTAACAGAACTAAAAATGTTCTGCAACCTGCTGTGCTTAACTCTTACCAGTTACAGTTTACACACATCAGCGTATATAGCAGCAATGTTTTAGATCATTTCTAAATTGTTTTATGTAGCAAATATATCACAAATTATTTATTTTTATTTATTTTTTAGCATTTTTAACTATGTTGTATTGCAATTAAAGATTAATTATATACATTTTTAATTGTAACTCAGATTCAGATAGAGATTGCAATTTTAAACAACTTTCCATTTTACTTTTATTATTTAATTTGCTTCGTTTTCTTGGTATCCTTTGTTAAAAAGTATAACTAGGTAAGCTTGGCAGATGGGAGCCAGCTGCTGATTGATTGATAATAGAAGTAAATAGGAAAGCTATTTAAAATGTATTCTCTATCTAAATCAACTAATCATTTGGTAGTGCTGAGACCTATAGTTTGTAGGTGATCTTTGAATCAAGTACGATTCTCTGACATGCACTGTAGTCATTCTACACACAAAAGATTGCACAAAATGATGTCTTATAAAGCATACTTATTTTTAATGAAACCTTACAATATCATGTATTACTATGTATTTTATGTTATCAGAATGCAAGGCAAACGAACATATAAGATCTATCATAATTAGTTTACAAGTTTAGTTTTGATTATTTATAAGATTTTTCTCCAGGTACAGAATGTTAATTAAGCACATTTCTATAAAAGACTTGATGAGCTTACCTTACTTGTAGTCATACTGACCAAAGTTTGTGTGTGTGTGTGTGTGTGTATATATATATATATATATATATATATAAATAAATATATATATATAAGTTTATATAGAGAGCACTCTCAATTTCAAAGTCCTTCAGTGCCAGGGTGCCAGCAGGTAAGTATACAAGGTGAAGGAAGGCACTCACTGGTCTTTTCATCAAAAGTTTATTTAATCAAGCGTGACGTTTTCGGGGACACACTCTGTCCCCGTCTGAGGAAGGGGAGTGTCCCCCCGAAACGTCACGCTTGATTAAATAAACTTTTGATGAAAAGACCAGTGAGTGCCTTCCTTCACCTTGTGTATGTATATATATATATATATATATATGTATATATATATATATATATATATATATATATATATATATATATATATATATATATATATATATATATATATATATGTGTGTATAGTAGAAAACATGCAAGAATAAAAGGACACTGACAAACAACGATATTTTTTCTCTTGTAGAATAATGTAAAATCAGCAATCAGTGATTGTGCCATTGTTGAAAATGTTAGTACAGTTCTAATGGAGTAAAATACATTTGGAGAATGATCAAGTTTTTAGTATAGAAAGAGTTAAGCACATACTGATTTTGCACAGTTGGGTGGGTTGCTATGGTGATGTAGGTCCTAGTCTAGAAGCCTGAGTGAGTTGTTAGATACCCTGTAGAGTGCAATAATGTTAAGATATAGTATTGCTCGGTTGCCCAGGAAGCTGACATAAATGTGTATCCAGTTCTGCCAGTTAATGAAAAAACTGAGTCATGACATGGGGAAAACATACTGACAATACAGGGCTGACAAAATATTTTAATCGTAGAATGGTAATGATTATCTGCTAAACATTGCTACTAAACTCAACTATTATACAATATATTATAATATATGTATATCCTGAAGTCTTCTCAGCTTTAGTTATGCATAGAAACTCCACACTTGATTATGTGTGTATGTTACGTGGGGGAATAAAGCTTTGTGATGACTTTTTTTGGAATTCCAATCTAAAAAATACAACAGTACATTCATGATTTGTATAAATTTGAATGTAAACTGTTACATTTTTACAGTTATTCATTTTTAAAGAACTGGATGGTTCACAAAGGCAAAAAAAAGAAAAGAAAATCAGCTATGACTATTTTTGGGTGTGACAATAAGAAAATCTATGGCAAGGGGAGGGTTAATTCCAGGGCTGCAAACATTCAAGGATTCCAAAATTTCTCTGCAGCAGCTTAGCTGTGTCAATCAAAAACACTGGAATAATATATTCACCAGTTACAGGAAGATAGATACTTTAAAAGAATATAAAGCATGTTCATTTGGGAGATGGCTTTTCAAAAGGCTTTGTATTTTTTCTTTAAAATATATTTTTCTGTGCTAAATAAGCCTCCATTTTATTTTCAGGCTATGTAAAGCATGTCCCTATCTGCTGATCTGTTGAAAATATTCGCATTAATTGTGAACAGACATACATTTCCTGTTAATGTCAACAAAGCTTTACACAATGTTGTTTTTTTGTTTTTTAATATTCATGATTTTTGTTTTTTAGAGGCTATTGAATCCTAGTCCATCAATTGTAATAATCATATTATTTAATCTTTTTCAGCCACTGGTAAAAGTGATGCATTATAAATTATTTATACTGCATCACTTTTACCAGTGGCTGAAAAAAGATTAAATAATAACTTGTAGTTTGTTTTCTGTTTAATAAACTAATAATACAAATTACTGTGTGTGTTTGTGTGTAATGGCAGTGATATTCTATGTTATAATTAAATAATAAATTAGGGGGTCGATCCGATAAAAATCGTCGCCCGCAAAAGCCGGCGACTCCAATATTTGCGCTGGTTTGGTATCCTATATACGGCGTAACCTAGAAGTTACGCCCGTATATTTCTGCCGTCGCCCGTAGTTTTTTGGGCTATAGGCAGGTATACCAAACCAGCGCAGTTTGGTATCCAATATGCAGCGTAAGGACTTACGTGGCGAAAATGGAGAAATCTTACTCCATTTTCACTTCGCCACAAAAAGCAGCCGTAAGAAGCCTTACGCTGACTATTGGAGCCCCGTAACTCCCTAAACTAACTAGAAAATAAACCTAACACCTAACGCATGCGCAATGTCTATCTACGTGTCACCCGCGATCTGCTAAATAAAACCTAACACCTAACGCATGCGCAATGTCTATCTACCTGTCAACCGCGACCCCCCCCCCCCGAAATCCCGAATAAAGTTATTAACCCCTAAACCGCCGCTCCCGGACCCCCCCGCCATCTACATAAACTAACCCCCTACTGTGAGCCCCTAAAAGCGCCGCCATCTACCTTATCTATCGCCTAATGTGAACCCCTTACACCGCTGTCATCTATCTTATCTATCCCCTAATGTGAACCCCTTACACCGCTGTCATCTACCTTATCTATCCCCTAATCTGACCCCTTACACCACCGCCACCTATATAAAAAATATTAACCCCTAATCTAATCCCCCTATACCGCCGCCAGCTATATTAATATTATTAACCCCTAATGTAAGCCCCTTACACCGCCGCCATCTCTATTAAAATGATTAACCCCTAATTTAATCTACCTAAACCGCCGCCAGCTATGTTATCTATATTAACCCTAAGTATATTATAGCTAATATAGGTATTACATTATATATATTAACTATATTAACCCTAATTATATTAGGGTTAATATAGTTAATATAGTTACTATAGTATTTATATTAACTATATTAACTCTATCTAACCCTAACACCCCTAACTAAATTTATATTAAATTAATCTAATTAATTTATAAACTAAAATATTCCTATTTAAATCTAAATACTTACCTATAAAATAAACCCTAAGATAGCTACAATATAATTAATAATTACATTGTAGCTATGTTAGGGTTAATATTTATTTTACAGGTAAATTGTTAATTATTTTAACTAGGTATAATAGCTATTAAATAGTTATTACCTATTTAAGAGCTACCTAGTTAAAATAATTACCCAATTACCTGTAAAATAAATCATAACCTAAGTTACAAATACACCTACACTATCAATCAATTAAATAAACTACAAATATCTATCTAAAAATACAATTAAATGAACTAAACTAAATTACAAAAACAAACAAACACTAAATTACAAAAAAATAAAAAAAAGATTACAAGATTTTTAAGCTAATTACACCTATTCTAAGCCCCCTAATAAAATAATAAAGCCCCCCAAAATAAAAAAAATTCCCTGCCCTATTCTAAATTAAAAAAAGTTCAAAGCTCTTTACCTTACCATGCCCCAAAGAATTCAGCTCTTTTGCATTTAAAAACATATACAATACCCCCCCCATTACAACCCATCACCCACATACCCCTATTCTAAACCCACCCAAACCCCCCTTAAAAAAGCCTAACACTACCCCCCTGAAGATCTCCCTACCTTGTCTTCACCACACTGGGCTGAACTCCTCATCCGATCCGGGCGATGTCTTGCTCCAAGCGGCAAAGAAGAATTCTTCCTCTGGCGATGTCTTGCTCCAAGCGGCAAAGAAGAATTCTTCCTCCGGCGACGTCTTCCTCCAAGCGGCAGCAAAGTCTTCTTCCTTCCGGCAGCATCTTCCATGAAGCGGCATCTTCAATCTTCTTTCTTCGCTCCGCCACCGCGGAGCATCCATCCCGGCCGACGACTGAACGACGAATGAGGTACCTTTAAATGACGTCATCCAAGATGGCGTCCGCCGAATTCCGATTGGCTGATAGGATTCTATCAGCCAATCGGAATTAAGTTAGAAAAATCTAATTGGCTGATTGAATCAGCCAATCAGATTCAAGTTCAATCCGATTGGCTGATTGGTTCAGCCAATCGGATTGAACTTGAATCTGATTGGCTGATTCAATCAGCCAATCAAGATTTTTCTACCTTAATTCCGATTGGCTGATAGAATCCTATCAGCCAATCGGAATTCGGCGGACGCCATCTTGGATGACGTCATTTAAAGGAACCTCATTCGTCGGGAAGTCGTCGTGCCGGAAGGATGCTCCGCGGCGGAGGAGCGAAGTAAGAAGATTGAAAATGCCGATTTGCTTGAAGACGTCGCCGATGGAAGAAGACTCTCTGCCGCTTGCTTCAAGACATCGCCCGGATGGAGGAAGACTTTACTGCCGCTTGCTGGAACACATCGCCTGGATCGGTTCGGCCCGGCTGGGTGAATACAAGGTAGGGAGATCTTCAGAGGGGTAGTGTTAGGTTTATTTAAGGGGGGTTTGGGTTAGATTAGGGGTATGTGGGTGGTGGGTTGTAATGTTGGGGGGTGGTATTGTGTTTTTTTTTGCAGGCAAAAGAGCAGTTTTCTTTGGGGCATGTCCCCACAAAAGGCCCTTTTAAGGGCTGGTAAGGTAAAAGAGCTTTGAACTATTTTTAATTTAGAATAGGGTAGGGAATTTTTTTATTTTGGGGGCTTTATTATTTTATTAGGGGGCTTAGAATAGGTGTAATTAGCTTAAAAATCTTGTAATCTTTTTTTTATTTTTTGTAATTTAGTGTTTTGTTTTTTTTTGTAATTTAGTTTAGTTTATTTAATTGTATTTTTAGATAGATATTTGTAGTTTATTTAATTTATTGATAGTGTAGGTGTATTTGTAACTTAGGTTAGGATTTATTTTACAGGTAATTGGGTAATTATTTTAACTAGGTAGCTATTAAATAGGTAATAACTATTTAATAGCTATTATACCTAGTTAAAATAATTAACAATTTACCTGTAAAATAAATATAAACCCTAACATAGCTATAATATAATTATTAATTATATTGTAGCTATCTTAGGGTTTATTTTATAGGTAAGTATTTAGATTTAAATAGGAATATTTTAATTAATAATATTAATATTAGATTTATTTTAATAAGAGTTTAGTTAGGATGTTAGAGTTAGATAGAGTTATTATACTTAATATATATATAATATAGTAACTATATTAACTATATGAACCCTAATATAATTAGGGTTAATATAGTTAATATAGCTGGCGGCGGTGTAGGGGGATTAGATTAGGGGTTAATACATTTATTATAGGTGGCCGCGGTGTAGGGGGATGTAGATTGTAGGCAAAAGAGCAGTTTACTTTGTGACAAAGCCCCGCCAAAAGCCCTTTTAAGGGCTGGCAAAAGAGCTGTTACTTTGGGGCATGCCCCGCAAAAAGCCCTTTTAAGGGCTGGCAAAAGAGCTGTTACTTTGGGGCAATGCCACGCAAAAAGCCCTTTTCAGGGCTATTTGTAGGGTTAGACTTAGGTTTAGTGGTAGGGATAGTTTAGTATTTTAGGGGTTAAATAATTTAATATAGATGGCGGCGGGGTAGGGGGATTAGATTAAGGGTTAATAATTTTAAAATAGATAGCGGCGGGGTAGGGGCTCACTTTAGGGGGTAGGTAAGGTAGATGGCGGCGGTGTTAGGGGCTCACTTTAGGGGGTTATAGATTTAATATAGCTGGCGCCGGTTTAGGGGTTAATAACTTTATTAGGTAGCGGCGGTTAAGGGGTTAATACATATTTTATTGTTAGGCTAGTGAGGGGGGATAGCGGATAGAGGGTTAGACGTGTTGGGCTATGTTAGGGAGGCGTGTTAGACAGTGCGGGCTATGTTTGGGAGGCGTGTTAGACAGTGCGGGTGATTTAGACTTTAGTCAGGTTTTGTAGGCGCCGGCAGTTTCTAACGTGCCGCAAGTCACTGGCGACGCCAGAAATTTGTACTTGCGCAGATTTCTGGACATCGCTGGTTTGTCAGACTTACGGCACATTAGCATCTGACGGCGCCATATATGGGATAACTCGAGTTGCGAGCTGAAACTGCAGGCGACGCCGGTTCCCTCGCTTGCGCCGCAAACTACGATCTATATCGGATCGCGCCCCAAAAGTGGAGTGTGTGTATAGGATGGGTAGCTTTGCTGCAGTTAGTCATAAGAAGATACTGAATAGAAGCCATACTGTAGCCTTGCTGTTAGTAAACCATCTGTATAATAACTGAGAGTTTAGTTTTGAATGCTTGTTTTCAAACATCTGAAAGCTGTACAGAATCCAAATCACATACCTCCAGATTAGAATTTCCAATACTGGATGGGGAAGGGTTAACTATGGACATTCCTATAGAAATCTTAGCAAGTTTACTCTGCACATTTAAGGGCAATTAATGTTTTCTCTTGTATTTCATTGCTTGCCTTCTGCACATGTGCAAGATACTAGACTGCAGTAAAAAAAAAAAAAACAGACCTTCCATGTTGTATATTATACTATTCCTAAGACTTATTTAGGTATAAAACCAAAACATAAAACTAGATTTTGAAGGCTATTGCTCTTTTTGTCTGATGTGATTTACAAAAGATACAGTAACAATATATGGTCTTCACATTAATTAACCGTACCTCTTAATCAACCTGAACATTAGCCCATGCATATGAGCACAACATGAATGATGTCTATACAGTAGTGCAGCCACGGTCTAATTAAAAAACAAGCGAAAAAAACTAACAAAAAAACATATTCTATGTGAAACTCTTTATTTTCATGCTTTTAAGACTTGGATGGCTAAACATATTCAGATATGGCAGTTTGCCCAACTTTGGGGTTTATTATATTCCTTTAGAAAAGCTTATCAAATCATTTATCTACAAAAATACACATAAAAAACTTTAATGGTGAATTAGGAATACAAATCATTAGATACATTTTTCTGAACTATTATAATCGACCCCTTTCTATTTTTGTGTGATAGTTGTCCCTTCCTCCTGCTTGTCACGCCGCTCTGCTTCCTTTCTTGTGGCCGTTGCCACGGACGCAGTCGACTCTTTCCGGTTGCTATGGATGTGGCGGTGCTCCGGGCGCACTTGCTGCGACATCATCCCTCGGAGCCTCCTGGAACTGTTCCTTAGCGCGAACCTGGGGCTATGTAAGTACCTCTGTTCTCTACTTACATTGCCCAAGTGTAGGTGTTGCTTTTCGTGCTCCTGGGTGCTGTGTACTTTTTAACTGGAACTCTGCCTGTCTGACTACTCTGCTTGTTTAGCCCTTAAAGTGCTGGTTTGCCATAACGTTACTGAACTCTGCCTGTCTGACTACTCTGCTTGTTTAAATATCACAAAAAAGTCCAGCACACACTGCAAGGTATTGGGTGCACGCTATAGCTGGGTACTGCACAACCCAGCAACCAGTAATCCAAAAGTGAAAAGAATAGCAGCACACCAATGGCAATTTCTTCAGAATTTATTCCATAGCTAAGAGCACAAACAAGATAGCGACGTTTCGGACTACATGTCCTTCATCATGCCATAATTACATCATTTCCACATCCACCTTAAATACCCATTAAGACACACCCATCACCACAACATTTAACTCTTTGAACACCATAATTAGCAAAATTTCCTAATAACATATATAGATATCCTAACTCTAATTATACCATTTTATACGTCAAACAACTTTTTCACCTATACCAAAAGACAAGAGGTGAAATATTATACAATGATTTGGAGGCAAAACACAATAAAGAAAATTAACAAAGAGAAAAATACTTAAGTATATTCATTTAAATGTCTTCTTATTTCTTTGTTTCTTTTTTCTTAATTCTTTTTTTCTTTTTTCTTTTCTTATTTTCATCACCACAAATTGTGATTAAATAGGGGGAACATCATATTTCTATATATAACACTATATTTTCAGGAAAGAAAAGAGATTAGAGAACCAATCTTAGATATCATTGTTAGAACAAGGCATATTTTACAAAAAAACAGATAAATCATAAACCATATTCATACCTAATGATGATAATGAATTTAACGTAAAAATCCAGAATGCCTCCCTCTGTTTAAGGTGCTGTTCTCTATCGCCACCTCGCCTACTAGGGGCAATGTGCTCTAAAATTTAAAACCTAAGTTGACTAACTCCATGTTGGGCCTCTAAAAAATGAACAGCTACTGGGGACTTCAAATTTTTTCTCCTAATATTTGATTTATGTTCAGTGATCCTGTCACTGACCCTGCGGGTCGTCTCACCTACATAAATTAACCCACATGGGCATTTAAGGAGATATATTGCATAATCTGTATTGCAAGTCAGAAAATCTTTAATCAAAATTTTTTTTTCCAGATTGGGGATGGACAAAAGTAGGCCCCTTTATCATGTTGTTACAATGGGAGCATCCGAGACATGGATAGCATCCCGTATTTTTACTGGTAATATATTTCTGTCTATTCATTCTAGCACTCCCAATATCCGCTTTAACTAGAGTGTCTCTTAAATTAACCCCTCTTTTGTAGGCTGGCATAGGTGCATTCTGAAACTCAGGTATACCTGGATTGCAATTTTTCAAAATATACCAATGTTTATGAATAATTTTCTGGATATGTGTACTCAATTCATTGAATTTAGAGACAAACACAAGCCTGTCAACATTCTTCTCTTTAAACTTAACCTGTGGTTTCAATAAACTTTCTCTTGTCATTTCCATTGATCCAACAATCTCCTTCTGAATACGTTTTTCATCATATCCTCTATTTAATAAGAGATTTCCCATTTCCCTGAGCCTAACCATACTTGTCTTGCCATCTGACACAATGCGTCGTACCCGCATAAATTGGCTCTTGAGAAGGGAGTTCTTTAAAGACTATTTGCCAATAGTAAATCATTTCTATCTGTTTCTTTTTTAAATAAATCCACCCTGATACTCCCATTTTCTTTGACACCAATGTGTTCAAGAAAGTTACCTTCTCCTCACTATGCACCAGAGTGAATTTAATATTCCTAGTAGCTGAGTTAAATGAATCCACAAATTGCAATAGGCTTCCAATGTCGCTCAGCCATATGCCAAACAAATCATCAATATAGCGCCACCAAGTGGCGCCATATTGTTTAAATAAATCATTACTATATACTAGTTTCTCTTCATATATACTCATGAATATGTTGGCATAGGTAGGGGCGACATTGGAGCCCATTGCTGTGCCTTGTTTCTGTATAAAAAAATGATCCTGCAATAAAAAATAGTTGTAGCGAAATGTTTAATAATTCCAAAATAAATTGTTTTTCTTCTTTAGTATATAATTTAGAATCTGCCAAAAAAAAGTCACAGCTCCTACACCCCTATCATGACTGATGGAGGTGTAGAGGCTGGAGACATCCATACTGAAGAGAATACATTTATTTAAAGGGACAGAAATGTCCTCCAATTTATTAAGGAAATCCCCAGTATCTTTAATAAAAGATTGGGCTTCAACTACAAACCCTCTCAAGATACGATCAAGATAGATTGAGACATTCGAGAACACACTGTCAACACTAGCCACAATAGGGCGACCTGGTGCTTTTAGTAAATTTTTATGCACTTTTGGTAGTGCATAAATGACAGGTGTTCTCGGATGTCTGTTAATCAAAACATCTTTTTCTTCCTGTCCCACAATGCCTTTCTGAACAGCAACATCTATACATTTGTTTAATTCTTTTTGAATAGAAAAAACAGGATTATAAGAAATAGGTAAATAAACCTCCTTATCAGACAGTTGGCGAGATATCTCTGCTATGTAATCTTCCTTATTCTGCACTACTGTGGCTCCGCCCTTATCGGCAGATTTAATTATTATCTGATTGTTGTTTTTAATATTACATAAACCAACTCTATCCTTTTTAGAAAAGTTAGAGACCCTATGGTGGGATTTAAACCTCTTAGCACTGACCTTCCTTTTAAGTCTATTCACATCCACATACACTTGTGAAATGAATGTATCTATACTTTTATGATAGTATTGAGGAACAAATTTATTTTTTGTTTTCAATTGTAAATTCCTAATACTTAACATATGTTTATGTCTAGACAATTCAATCCCAACATTATCAACAAGTGTAGTATTCCCCTCATTACTCTTTAGGGAAAAGAATGATTTAAGCTTAATTTTCCTAAACAATTTATATAAATCTTGGTCAAGGTCAAAGAAGTTACACTGATTTTGAGGACAAAATGAAAGTCCCTTTTCCAAAACACACAGTTCGTCTTCTTTAAGGACATGGTCAGAGATATTGATAACCAATTTCTCACCCCTTTCCGGTAACAGTTCGTCTGTCCTGATGTCATTCTGATTACCTATTTCTTGCGCCGAGCCGTACTGCTGCCCTGACGGGCGCTGCGTGTCTTTGTGCCTTTCTCTGTGTCGATGCTTCTTCCCTCCATGGCGGAATCGCTTGCCGCTGTTGTGTCTGAGTCCCCCGTCAACTCACTGGAGGTGTGATGAGGAGTAACCTCCTTCCTCGATCTCTGTTGTCGCCGCCATCTTGGACCGGAAGTACCGCCTCCTGACTTGTTCTGTGGGTCATACTTCCAGCGGTAGACTTGATCAGTCGAGTAGTCTTCCTCATCACGCAGGAACTTGGATTGCTTCCTTTCCTCCAACATTCTGCGCAGCTCAGCCACCTGTGAATTAACCCCTGCAAGGAATTTATCCACCTCTTCCAAGGTAAGTGAGGATTTTAATTCTGCTTCCAGGCAGCCCACCTCAACTTGTTGTAGTTCCAGTTCCTTCTGTAAGCACTCCACAGTGAGCACCATAAGATCGAACAAGCATTTATTTAATATCAGCTCGAATTTTCTGCAGTATTCTGTATTGTCCACCATCAGAGTGGGTCTGGCACTCATGCGTAGTCCACGGGGAATCCTTCTCACCCGGTAATATTCAGATAGTGTAGTTGAATGCAGTTCAAAGGCAACTTGTTTCCTAAGGGCTTTTTCATAATTACTTTCAGCCTTATGGATTGGTAATACCTTGAGAAAGTCCCTAGATCCCAGTGCTAGGGTGGTGATCCTGGAAGCCTCCAAATCAGTATAAGCAAATGTAGTAGTGCTCAGGTCTGTATTTGCATCAGTCTCCATCATGCAGCAGTGCACGTAACTAGTGCAGCAGTAATAATACAAATATCACAAAAAAAGTCCAGCACACACTGCAAGGTATGGGGTGCACGCTATAGCTGGGTACTGCACAACCCAGCAACCAGTAATCCAAAAGTGAAAAGAATAGCAGCACACCAATGGCAATTTCTTCAGAATTTATTCCATAGCTAAGAGCACAAACAAGATAGCGACGTTTCAGACTACATGTCCTTCATCATGCCATAATTACATCATTTCCACATCCTCCTTAAATACCCATTAGGACACACCCATCACCACAACATTTAACTCTTTGAACACCATAATTAGCAAAATTTCCTAATAGCATATATAGATATCCTAACTCTAATTATACCATTTTATACTTCAAACAACTTTTTCACCTATACCAAAAGACAAGAGGTGAAATATTATACAATGATTTGGAGGCAAAACACAATAAAGAAAATTAACAAAGAGAAAAATACTTAAGTATATTCATTTAAATTTCTTATTTCTTTGTTTCTTTTTTCTTTTCTTATTTTCATCACCACAAATTGTGATTAAATAGGGGAACATCATATTTCTATATATAACACTATATATCTCTTTTCTTTCCTGAATATATAGTGTTATATATAGAAATATGATGTTCCCCTAATTAATCACAATTTGTGGTGATGAAAATAAGAAAAGAAAAAAAGAATTAAGAAAAAAGAAACAAAGAAATAAGAATAAATTTAAATGAATATACTTAAGTATTTTTCTCTTTGTTAATTTTCTTTATTGTGTTTTGCCTCCAAATCATTGTATAATATTTCACCTCTTGTCTTTTGGTATAGGTGAAAAAATTGTTTGAAGTATAAAATGGTATAATTAGAGTTAGGCTATCTATATATGCTATTAGGAATTTTTGCTAATTATGGTGTTCAAAGAGTTAAATGTTGTGGTGATGGGTATTTAAGGAGGATGTGGAAATGATGTAATTATGGCATGATGAAGGACATGTAGTCCAAAACGTCACTATCTTGTTTGTGCTCTTAGCTATGGAATAAATTCTGAAGAAATTGCCATTGGTGTGCTGCTATTCTTTTCACTTTTGGATTACTGGTTGCTGGGTTGTGTAGTACCCAGCTATAGCGTGCACCCAATACCTTGCAGTGTGTGCTGGACTTTTTTGTGATATTTGTATTATTACTGCTGCACTAGTTACATGCACTGCTGCATGATGGAGACTGATGCTAATACAGACCTGAGCACTACTACATTTGCTTATACTGATTTGGAGGCTTCCAGGATCACCACCCTAGCACTGGGATCTAGGGACTTTCTCAAGGTATTACCAATCGATAAGGCTGAAAGTAATTATGAAAAAGCCCTTAAGAAACAAGTTGCATTTGAACTGCATTCAACTACACTTTCTGAATATTTCCGGGTAAGAAGGATTCCCCGTGGACTACGCATGAGTGCCAGACCCACTCTGATGGTGGACAATACAGAATACTGCAGAAAATTTGAGCTGATATTAAATAAATCTTCGTTCGATCTTATGGTGCTCACTGTGGAGTGCTTACAGAAGGAACTGGAACTACAACAAGTTGAGGTGGGCCGCCTGTAAGCAGAATTAAAATCCTCACTTACCTTGGAAGAGGTGGATAAATTCCTTGCAGGGGTTAATTCACAGGTGGCTGAGCTGCACAGAATGTTGGAGGAGAGGAAGCGATCCAAGTTCCTGCGTGATGAGGAAGACTACTCGACTGATCGAGTCTACCGCTGGAAGTATGACCCACAGAACAGGTCAGGAGGCGGTACTTCCGGTCCAAGATGCAGCGACAATGGAGATCGAGGAAGGAGGTTACTCTTCATCACACCTCCAGTGAGTCGACGGGGTACTCAGACACAACAGCGGCAAGCGATTCCGCCGCGGAGGGAAGAAGCATCGACACAGAGAAAGGCACAAAGACACACAGCACCCGTCAGGGCAGCAGTACGGCTCGGCGCAAGAAATAGGTAATCAGAATGACATCAGGTCAGAAGAACTGTTACCGGAAAGGGGTGAGAAATTGGTTATCAATATCTCTGACCATGTCCTTAAAGAAGACGAACTGTGTGTTTTGGAAAAGGGACTTTCATTTTGTCCTCAAAATCAGTGTAATTCTTTGAACTTGACCAAGATTTATATAAATTGTTTAGGAAAATTAAGCTTAAATCCTTCCTTTCCTTAAAGAGTAATGAGGGGAGTACTACACTTGTTGATAATGTTGGGAATGAATTGTCTAGACATAAACATATGTTAAGTATTACGAATTACAATTGAAAACAAAAAAGAAATTTGTCCCTCAATACTATCATAAAAGTATAGATATATTAATTTCACAAGTGTATGTGGATGTGAATAGACTTAAAAGGAAGGTCAGTGCTAAGAGGTTTAAATCCTACCATAGGGTCTCTAACTTTTCTAAAAAGGATAGAGTTGGTTTATGTAATATTAAAAACAACAAGCAGATAATAATTAAATCTGCCGATAAGGGCGGAGCCACAGTAGTGCAGAATAAGGAAGATTACATAGCAGAGATATCTCGCCAACTGTCTGATAAGGAGGTTTATTTACCTATTTCTTATAATCCTGTTTTTTCGATTCAAAAAGAATTAAACAAATGTATAGA
Organism: Bombina bombina; assembly: GCF_027579735.1. Classification (NCBI taxonomy): domain Eukaryota; kingdom Metazoa; phylum Chordata; class Amphibia; order Anura; family Bombinatoridae; genus Bombina; species Bombina bombina. Next base: position 610,695,867 of record NC_069500.1, on the reverse strand, counting down.
TGTTGCTGTTCAGAAAGGCATTGTGGGACAGGAAGAAAAAGATTTTTTGATTAACAGACATCCGAGAACACCTGTCATTTATGCACTACCAGAAGCGCATAAAAATTTACTAAAAGCACCAGGTCGCCCTATTGTGGCTAGTGTTGACAGTGTGTTCTCGAATGTCTCAATCTATCTTGATCGTATCTTGAGAGGGTTTGTAGTTGAATCCCAATCTTTTATTAAAGATACTGGGGATTTCCTTAATAAATTGGAGGACATTTCTGTCCCTTTAAATAAATGTATTCTCTTCAGTATGGATGTCTCCAGCCTCTACACCTCCATCAGTCATGATGGGGGTGTGGGAGCTGTGAAATTTGAGAAACTAGTATATAGTAATGATTTATTTAAACAATATGGCGCCACTTGGTGGCGCTATATTGATGATGTGTTTGGCATATGGCTGGGCGACATTGGAAGCCTATTGCAATTTGTGAATTCATTGAACTCAGCTACTAGGAATATTAAATTCACTCTGGTGCATAGTGAGGAGAAGGTAACTTTCTTGGACACATTGGTGTTCAAAGAAAATGGGAGTATCAGGGTATATCTATTTAAAAAAAGAAACAGATAGAAATGATTTACTATTTGCAAATAGTGCACATCCTCTGTCTTTAAAGAACTCCCTTCCCAAGAGCCAATTTATACGGGTACGACGCATTGTGTCAGATGACAAGACATGTATGGTTAGGCTCAGGGAAATGGGAAATCTCTTTTTAAATAGAGGATATGATGAAAAACTTATTCAGAAGGAGATTGTTGGATCAATGGAGATGACAAGAGAAAGTTTATTAAAACCACAGGTTAAGTTCAAAGAGAAGAATGTTGACAGGCTTGTGTTTGTCTCTAAATTCAATGAATTGAGTACACATATCCAGAAAATTATTCATAAACATTGGTATATTTTGAAAAATTGCAATCCAGGTATACCTGAGTTTCAGAATGCACCTATGCCAGCCTACAAAAGAGGGGTTGATTTAAGAGACACTCTAGTTAAAGCGGATATTGTAAGTGCTAGAATGAATAGACAGAAATATATTACCAGTAAAAATACGGGATGCTATCCATGTCTTGGATGCTCCCATTGTAACAACATGATAAAGGGGCCTACTTTTGTCCATCCCCAATCTGGAAAAAAATTTTTGATTAAAGATTTTCTGACTTGTAATACAGATTATGCAATATATCTCCTTAAATGCCCATGTGGGTTAATTTATGTAGGTGAGATGACCCGAAGGGTCCGTGACAGGATCACTGAACATAAATCAAATATTAGGAGAAAAAAATTGAAGTCCCCAGTAGCTGTTCATTTTTTAGAGGTCCAACATGGAGTTAGTCAATTTAGGTTTCAAGTTTTAGAGCACATTGCCCCTAGTAGGCGAGGTGGCGATAGAGAACAGCACGTTAAACAGAGGGAGGCATTCTGGATTTTTACGTTAAATTCATTATCACCATTAGGTATGAATAAGGATTATGATTTATCTGTTTTTTTGTAAAATATGCCTTGTTCTAACAATGATATCTAAGATTGGTTCTCTAATCTCTTTTCTTTCCTGAATATATAGTGTTATATATAGAAATATGATGTTCCCCTATTTAATCACAATTTGTGGTGATGAAAATAAGAAAAGGAAAAAAGAAAAAAAGAATTAAGAAAAAAGAAACAAAGAAATAAGAAGACATTTAAATGAATATACTTAAGTATTTTTCTCTTTGTTAATTTTCTTTATTGTGTTTTGCCTCCAAATCATTGTATAATATTTCACCTCTTGTCTTTTGATATAGGTGAAAAAGTTGTTTGAAGTATAAAATGGTATAATTAGAGTTAGGATATCTATATATGCTATTAGGAAATTTTGCTAATTATGGTGTTCAAAGAGTTAAATGTTGTGGTGATGGGTGTGTCCTAATGGGTATTTAAGGAGGATGTGGAAATGATGTAATTATGGCATGATGAAGGACATGTAGTCCAAAACGTCGCTATCTTGTTTGTGCTCTTAGCTATGGAATAAATTCTCAAGAAATTGCCATTGGTGTGCTGCTATTCTTTTCACTTTTGGATTACTGGTTGCTGGGTTGTGCAGTACCCAGCTATAGCGTGCACCCAATACCTTGCAGTGTGTGCTTGACTTTTTTGTGATATTTGTATTATTACTGCTGCACTAGTTACGTGCACTGCTGCATGATGGAGACTGATGTTAATACAGACCTGAGCACTACTACATTTGCTTATACTGATTTGGAGGCTTCCAGGGTCACCACCCTAGCACTGGGATCTAGGGACTTTCTCAAGGTATTACCAATCGATAAGGCTGAAAGTAATTATGAAAAAGCCCTTAAGAAACAAGTTGCCTTTGAACTGCATTCAACTACACTATCTGAATATTACCGGGTGAGAAGGATTCCCCGTGGACTACTCATGAGTGCCAGACCCACTCTGATGGTGGACAATACAGAATACTGCAGAAAATTCGAGCTGATATTAAATAAATGCTCGTTCGATCTTATGGTGCTCACTGTGGAGTGCTTACAGAAGGAACTGGAACTACAACAAGTTGAGGTGGGCCGCCTGTAAGCAGAATTAAAATCCTCACTTACCTTGGAAGAGGTGGATAAATTCCTTGCAGGGGTTAATTCACAGGTGGCTGAGCTGCGCAGAATGTTGGAGGAGAGGAAGCGATCCAAGTTCCTGCGTGATGAGGAAGACTACTCGTCAGATCAAGTCTACCGCTGGAAGTATGACCCACAGAACAGGTCAGAAGGCGGTACTTCCGGTCCAAGTTGGCGGCGACAACAGAAATCGAGGAAGGAGGTTAATCCTCATCACACCTCCAGTGAGTCAACGGGGGACTCAGACACAACAGCGGCAAGCGATTCCGCCGCGGAGGGAAGAAGCATCGACACAGAGAAAGGCACAAAGACACGCAGCACCCGTCAGGGCAGCAGTACGGCTCTGCACAAGAAATAGGTAATCAGAATGACATCAGGACAGACGAACTGTTACCGGAAAGGGGTGAGAAATTGGTTATCAATATCTCTGACCACGTCCTTAAAGAAGACAAACTGTGTGTTTTGGAAAAGGGACTTTCATTTTGTCCTCAAAATCAGTGTCTCAATCTATCTTGATCGTATCTTGAGAGGGTTTGTAGTTGAAGCCCAATCTTTTATTAAAGATACTGGGGATTTCCTTAATAAATTGGAGGACATTTCTGTCCCTTTAAATAAATGTATTCTCTTCAGTATGGATGTCTCCAGCCTCTACACCTCCATCAGTCATGATGGGGGTGTGGGAGCTGTGAATTTTTTTTTGCAGATTCTAAATTATATACTGAAGAAGAAAAACAATTTATTTTGGAATTATTAAACATTCTTCGCTACAACTATTTTTTATTTCAGGATCAGTTTTTTATACAGAAACAAGGCACAGCAATGGGCTCCAATGTCGCCCCATACATATGCCAACATATTCATGAGTATATATGAAGAGAAACTAGTATATATTAATGACTTATTTAAACAATATGGCGCCACTTGGTGGCGCTATATTGATGATGTGTTTGGCATATGGCTGGGCGACATTGGAAGCCTATTGCAATTTGTGGATTCATTGAACTCAGCTACTAGGAATATTAAATTCACTTTGGTGCATAGTGAGGAGAAGGTAACTTTCTTGGACACATTGGTGTTCAAAGAAAATGGGAGTATACAGGGTGGATTTATTTAAAAAAGAAACAGATAGAAATGATTTACTATTGGCAAATAGTGCACATCCTCTGTCTTTAAAGAACTCCCTTCCCAAGAGCCAATTTATGCGGGTACGATGTAAGTATGGTTAGGCTCAGGGAAATGGGAAATCTCTTTTTAAATAGAGGATATGATGAAAAACTTATTCAGAAGGAGATTGTTGGATCAATGGAGATGACAAGAGAAAGTGTATTGAAACCACATTAAGTTTAAAGAGAAGAATGTTGACAGGCTTGTGTTTGTCTCTAAATTCAATGAATTCAGAATGCACCTATGCCAGCCTACAAAAGAGGCGTTAATTTAAGAGACACTCAATTTAAAGAGGATCTTGGGAGTGCTAGAATGAAGAGAGAGAGAGAGAAAGAGAAGAGGGGGAGAGAGAGAGAGAAGGGGGGGGGTAGAGAGAGAGAGGGGGGAGAGAGAGAGAGAAGAGGGAGAGAGAGAGAGAGAGAGAAAGAGGGGGAGAGAGAGACAGAAGAGGGGGAGAGAGAGAGAGAGAGAGAGAGAGAGAGGGGGAGAGAGAGAGAGAAGAGGGAGAGAGAGAGAGGGAGAGAGAGAGAGAGGGGGAGAGAGAGAGAGAGAGGGGAGAGAGAGAGAGAAGAGGGGGAGAGAGAGAAGAGGGGGGGAGAGAGAGAAGAGGGGGGAGAGAGAGAGAAGAGGGGGGGAGAGAGAGAGAAGAGGGGGGGAGAGGGAGAGAGAAGAGGGGGGGAGAGGGAGAGAGAAGAGGGGGGGGAGAAGAGGGGGGGGAGAGAAGAGGGGGGGGAGAGAGAGAGAAAAGAGGGGGGGGAGAGAAAGAGAGAGAGAAAAGAGGGAGGGGAGAGAGAGAAAAGAGGGGGGGAGAGAGAAAAGAGGGGGGGAGAGAGAGAAAAAAGAGGGGGGGGGGAGAAGAGGAGGGGGGGGGGGGGGGAGAGAGAGAGAGGGGGAGAGAGAGAGGGGGAGAGGGATGGAACCGCTGTACCTAAAATATTGGCCCATGTACACGGGCTTTAGGACTAGTTGTATAATATTTCACCTCTTGTCTTTTGGTATAGGTGAATAAGTTGTTTTAAGTATAAAATGGTATAATTAGAGTTAGGATATCTATATATGCTATTAGGAAATTTTACTAATTATGGTGTTCAAAGAGTTAAATGTTGTGGTGATGGGTGTATCCTAATGGGTATTTAAGGAGGATGTGGAAATGATGTAATTATGGCATGATGAAGGACATGTAGTCCGAAACGTCGCTATCTTGTTTGTGCTCTTAGCTATGGAATAAATTCTGAAGAAATTGCCATTGGTGTGCTGCTATTCTTTTCACTTTTGTACTCTGCTTGTTTAACCCTTAATGTGCTGGATTGCCATAACGTTGCTGAACTCTGCCTGTCTGACTACTCTGCTTGCTTAACCCCTAAAATACTGGATTGTTATACTGCTGCTGAACACTGCCTGTCTCACCCCTCTGTCTGCTTAACCCTTGAACTGTTGGATTGCTATACTGGTACCGAATTCTGCCTGCCTGACCATTCTATTGGTTTATCCCTGACCTGTTATATTACTGGATTTCCTTTTGTTGCTGACTCCTGCCTGTTCATGGTCCTCCTATTGGTTTACCCCTGAACTACTTTCTTCTGGATTTCCTTCCTGTTGCCACTAAGGACTACCCTGCCTACTGTGAGTACTGCTTACCTCATTTTACAAAACTTTCTCTGCTCTGGGATATTTCTATCATTCTACTTGACTCCAACATTCAATTCAATTCCACTTGACTGGCCAAGTTTGGTCTGATAGAGGAATATCCCATGAGCAGTACACTGCTGCTCTAGGTGTCCTATATTTTTTGGGTTTCTCAAAGTGAAACAAATCTAAAACCTATAAAGCGATTCAATCGGACCCCAAGCCTCATCATACCTGTCCGTAGCACATCTTGACTTCACCCCTGGGCTGCCAAGACTGAAAATATTAGCAGGTGAAAAATTACATGATACCCATATGTGGATTTTAGATAACTCTAAACTGCACCATAAATCTTTAATATAGGAGTAAGGGAACAACCCCCATACTGTCTCACTGATATTGTCATATAGTATGGATATGGTATCACAACTAGTACTCTATGTACCAAAAGGTACAACTGCTGTAGATATTAATAAGCACTGGGATAATGACCCAAATGCTATTTTAATCTAGCTAGGTAAACACATAGGACGAGAATACAAGTGAGGCATAAACAGTTTTGCACTAGCGCAATCGTGTTTTGTGAGCCTTTTTTATTTTGCTGATATTACGGGTTGAGCAAAATTACGATTTCTCTAGCACAATTCACCGTTTACGCTTCAATCCTTACTGCAATCTCAGAGCTGTGGTCAACTGTTTTCCGAAACTAAAAAGTTGAACAAAACACTTCAAAAATACATTACAAAGTACACTTATACTCATATTAACACTGTCTGATAAAAATGTTTTAATAGAAATATTGCACAAAAAAGTTGGAAAGCTCAAAGATTGGAGATCTCGGAAATTAAAAAAAAAGGCAGGCAAATGGCTTTAACATTGAGACACATACATACACATTGCTATAGATGTATTTGTATGTGTGTATATACTGTGTGTGTATATATATATATATATATATATATATATATATATATATATATATATATATATATATATATATATATATATGTTTATATATGTGTACATATATTATTATTATTCTTTATTTATAAAGAGCCGACAGATTCCGCAGCGCTGCCCATGGTTACAAGGATAACAGTACAGTGGAGAAACAATACGATAAGACACAAAATTTTACAGACAAATACAGGGGGAATTGAGGGCACTATATTAATGTATGTATGTATTTAGTCATATATACACATATAAAAACATGAATATATGTACACATATATAGACACCCACATATATATATATATATATATATATATATACACACACAGTATATACACACATACAAACACATCTATAGCAATGTGTATGTATGTGTATCAATGTTAAAGCCATTTGCATTTTTAAAATATACGATGATTATCTAACATGAGTAAATAATATAATACTTGTCAGGGGTGAAGTCAAGGAAGCAACTACTTGCACCAGAGTCAATAATTACATCAATCAGATTTCCCACTGAAGACCACGGCAGGAAAAGGGGAATGCATCAATACGATACACCAGGGGCAGATGAGGTATTCAGAAACAATGCTGCTGAATCCCTACTACCATATTTTACGCCTTCTTAGGTGTTAACAGACTGTTTTGCAGAAATAACCACAATTAAAACATAGTTTCAGGTTCTTTAATAGATTGCTCCAAACTGCATGGGTTCATGTTCCACTGAAGAAGAAGGGATTAATAAGGGATGCAATTGTAAATTAATCTCCTATCAATTTGAATGACCTTGATGATCAAGCTTTACAAATCTGCTGGCAGACTAACTCAAGCTTTCAAATGCTCAGTAAGTCCCAGACGAAATTGATTAAGAGCATGCCCATATGTATCAGTAGCAATGCGGCACAAATCAGACGTAGTCCTTTACAGGACTCTTTCCTTTCCTCAAAGCTTATTTAGCAGAATAGGGAATTTGAGGGCCATCATAAGGCCCACTGATAGCATTAACAAATAAGCCCCCAGTGCTATGGATATCATGGTTCTTTTCGTTGTGTGCCCAAGTCTGTGGTTCACCAGTCAGTAAAGAAATACCAGTGTCTGTTGCATAAGTCCCAGGTTTAATAGAGAACAAAATCTGTCAAGCTGAGAAAAAAAATACTAAACAACAGTCTATTTCTACCAAATCATTCTGGCAATGGCAGATTGGGTTTTGGAAAATGTAAATGTCCTGATTGTGCAAACCAGGAGTAGTCAACATACTAGCTCTTTCAGTAGCAGCAGATGATGAAGCGACAACAGGAGCAATGGTGGGAGTCTGTGAGTGAACCTGAAGACCTAAAACTGTTTGCAGTAAATGTAGCTGCATGGCTTGTAGTGCATGGAGTGAGTAAGTGCTGTTAACTGCTGTGACAAAGTGCTAATAACAAAAAAATAGTAGTTATAGCTGTGTGATATCACATTTATATAGAGTGTAATAAATTACCTGTTTTGTATATTTAGAAAATATATTTAATTTAAAACACAAAAAACAACACGAGCAAAAAAAAATAAAAAAATTCAATCTAAATAATTTAAAATGTGCGCACAGGATTTTTAGATTAAATGAAACCTGCTTGGTACTTTTAGCATGTAGAAAGCTAAAGTTCTACTTCCACCTAGTGGCAATTTAAAGAACTGAATATAAAGGTCCGGAAAACAGTCTACAATCGTGTTACTTGATTATTATATCAATGCAGACAATAATCATGATAAATATATTGCAAACTTATTTTCCTGCTACTGTTGAAGCTACTATTTAAAGTTATTTATATATATATATATATATATATATATATATATATATATATATATATATATATATATATATATATATATTCCTATCAGTAAGCTCATAAGAATTATAATCTTAGCATTTATACTTTATATTTATTCATTTCTATTCGGTTTTGAACTTATCACTGTTTAACATTAATCACATATAATGAATGACATTGACTATATCCAACATAAGAATTGATTCCAATCTTTCCATTCATGTTTATCAGCTGTTTCACAACTCCTGATTTGTCTTTTATTTGTCATTAGAATGATCACAATCCAGGCAATAAAAACAACACAGCCTTTTGTGATGAAGATATGTTTGTCCCAAGCAGTAAATGATACTGAAAAGGTCATCATCAATATGTAAATGCAAAAACATATCTACAAGATATTGACAGCTGCAAAAAAACTATCAATAAAAGTTATTTTAAGAAAAAATAAACACTGCTCTATTCAATTGTAACATACACATGGACTCATATGGACTCTAACCCACTATAGAAGGAAGCACTAACTCAGTCTTATTGGGATCAGTACAAATCCACAGAAGAGAATGAACTGTTTAAGGTTGTCCATTCCACTTCCTCAATATTGATTTCTGAGCTTCAGGAGTTAACTCCTAACTTCATCTTCCCTCCACCCTGTTGCCTTCCCTCTCTTTCTTGCCCTTCTACATTTACTTTTTTCTAGATAATTAAGATTGACATTAGAATTATGCACAAAATTCATTGGCAAATGTGTAATAAGAATATTTAAAGCTATATTGTTACAAAGTTAGAGGACCCTTGTTGGGGGGAGGTTTTTTTTGTTTTTGAGGGCCTGTTGGGATACCTTCCTGGCCAATGAGTGTACTGGGGACAGAATTCCACCCCCTGCTTTGTTTTGTTGTGTTCAGCCATGTTTGGAAGTGCACTGAGGACTAGGGCTATTCCCCCTCCTGATCATCAAAACCTGTGTCTAGCTTCTTTTCCCCATGGACTATCCCAGAGGGTGGTAGAGGGGAACCGAGTGCAAAATATGAGGCTGTCTGCAAAGGAAGGCCTGGTGATGAACTGTGAGTGGTTCACAGTATCTATTGTATGCTATTGAACCTGATACAGTTTAAATACCTGTGTGTTGTACCAATAAATTGTGTGTCTGTTACTCTCAACAATTCAGTCTTGGCTAATGTTCTTGGGAGGGTAGTCTTCTCGGTTTTGTGGATCGATTGGTGTTTAGCAGGAGGAAACCTACTTTAGCGTGTATATCCAGTTGGGATACAGAGATTCGCTACAGATATTAAACCCCAACATTTTCTTTTGTGACTAAGAGCTTACAAATGTACTTCCATTATCAAATTTGTTTTATTCCCATAATACTCTATGTTGAGCTGTAGCCTGTGGGAGTTGTCTCTGTATCTATATAATACAATTTGTGTCTACACAATACAATTTCATGCTTGCGTCATTGAAAAAGGGCCCTACACTACAGTAAAATATATTAAATATGAGGGAGTGATGTGAAGCTACACTACAGAAAAAAAGTTGGAATGGGGGGGTGGGCCCTAACTAATGATCGCCAGGAACGGGGAGGTGCAGGGACCACTACACTACAAAAACATAAAGAAAAAAAAATACATATGTATCTATAGGTACTGGCAGTACTAAAGATGGCTGCCATTTGTGGGGGGTCAAAGAGCTATTTGGGGGAATCAGGGAGGTTGGAGGGTTCAGGAGGATCACTACACTGCAGAAAAAATAAATCCTATTATATAAAAGGCCAAGTGTGTTTGTCTGAAGCTGTCATGCGCAGTAGAGGCAGCACAAGGACAAACACACCTGGCCTTTGCGATCCCTACCTGATCTGCGGCAGTGGTGGGTGTGACCGGGCATGATCGGAGGCGTGACCGGGCGTGAAGGGAGCGTGACCGGACGTGAAGGCCCATGAAGGGGGCATGGCCGGGCATAAAGGGGGCGTGGCCGGGCGCGGTCGCTCGCAAGATAAAGGGGAGAGAGATAGAGAGGGGGGAGAGATAAAAAGAGAGGGGTGAGCGGGAGGGGTGGAGAGGGGGAGGGAGAGAGAGGGGGGAGCGAGAGAGGGGGGGGAGAGAGAGAGTAAAAGAGAGGGGGGAGAGAGAGAGCGCAAAAGAGGGTGGGAGAGAGTGCAAAACAGAGGGGGGAGAGAGAGCGCAAAAGAGGGGGAGAGAGAGAGAGTGCAAAAGAGGGGGGAGAGAGAGAGCACAAAAAAGAGGGGAGAGAGCGCAAAAGAGAGGGGGGAGAGAGCGCGCAAAAGAAAGGGGGGAGAAAGAGCGCAAAAGAAAGGGGGGGGAGAGAGAGAGCGCAAAAGAGAGGGGGAGAGAGCACAAAAGAGAAGGGCGCAAAAGAGAGGGGGGAGAGAGAGCGCAAAAGAGAGGGGGGTGTCCCTGTGGAGCGGGAAGTTGGGAGAGAGAAGACCATTAACCATGATATATGTGAAGAGTATTTCTTGCAGAGGAAGTCAAGGAATGGGCCCTCAAAACGGAATTGCAGGAGGGTGTGGAATAGATGGGGCCACTCAACTCTGTCAAAGGCCTTCTCTGCATTAAGAGATAGCAGGAAGCCCTCCTGATCTCTCCTATGTTGTAGATCCTTAGTCTGCAACCAATAGTAGTTAATAGCATGTAGGACCTTACGCAGATTGACTACCAAAGATCTCCCAAATACAAACCCGATCTGGTCAGGATGCAATAGGGAAGGGAGGATTTTTTGTCTATTGGCTAGGATTTTCATGAGTATCTTGCCTCTTGTAGTCGGTATTTAAAAGGGATATGGGGCAATATGATTCTGGGAAGGTATGGTCTTTCCCTGGTTTAGGAATCAAAGTGAAATCAGCCGATACAAAATAGTTTGAGGGGGTCCCTTCTTCATTATATACTTTGGAGAAAATGGGGGATACTTGAGGAGATAAGAGTCTATAGAATTCTGTGGGGAGACAATCTGGACATGAAGTTTTCCCCAGGGATAGGGATTTTAGGACTAGATTGTTACAAATAGTACCTCAGATTAGCAGTATCTCAACAGAAGCCTCTGATATTGCGCTTAGCATGGCCACTTGCCAGGACATGCCCCTAAGTGCATCTCCTGAAGGAGAGCTACGTCTGAATTTAGTTTACGTAAATGAAATAGGAACGATTTTCGTTTGATGGGGGAGTTGATGCAGCCAACATTTCAAGTAAAGATTTTAGGTGCCATTGTCAGGTGTCAGAGGAGTAGAAATGAGGTCAGCAAGCCGTGCTGAGCCAGAGGGAGAGAGGAGAGGGAGGAGGGAGGGAGAGGGGAAAGAGGAGAATGGGATCATACATTGTGCAATAAATTGGGGGTGGCCAGTGTTCTCATCACGTATAGTGGGGAAGAGTTCAATGCAGAGGAGGGTAGTGGGCTCATGTTGGATGACTGTTGGTCCAAAAGGAAACAAAAAGTGGAGGAGACTAATACCAGTATGTGTGTGTTGTGATGTATATTGGTAGTTCCCCACCAAGGGGGGGGGGTGTTCAGGATGTTCATGAGGGCAAGTAAGTACATTATGACAATAAACACATTTCATTTGTAGGACCTTATGTAGGCTCCATGTTGTAAATAACTTGTGTTTTGAGTCTAAGAAATGTAAATAACAGTAAAAACATTTAGAAGCTCTTTGCAGCAAGTTTAGACAACACACAATAACAATTAAACCTGGTGAGAAAAATTCAACAAGCATAATAATCATAATTAAGCTAACTATCACCTGCAGATGGTGTGTAGGGTATGGCCTTTTTTCAGAAATATAGTGACCTAGGGGAGTAGTAAAAGACGGATGGGTCTCCAAACCAGTTAATAGAGCTGGTTTGGAGACCCAGGGGAAATGGGATAGGGGAAATGGGATAGGGATACAACATATAAATTGCGACATTAAGGTCAGTGGGTGTACAGTTCCTGTACAATGTTAGTCGTAATATCCTAGAGAGTATTTCTCCCATAAGTGTAATACTATTTGAATTTAGTTATGAATATGTGGTATGGGGGATAGTAAAATAGGGTGTCGGGTCAAAATACATTATGTGTAGCTTCGACCATGACAACGAGCTGCGGCCATATATATATGAGATAAACATTGTGAAATATAGATGTTCAAGACCTAGGGTAATAGGTTTGTGCAAAAGGAGATAGCAACTAAACCTAAACAAAACATTAATAACAACTAGTATACATACATAAATAGCAACAATAACCAGACTATATATCATCATCAGGAACAGACAGATAGCAAGCAAGAGTAGTAGACAATAAAGTAGCTTATACAGGGAGTGCAGAATTATTAGGCAAATGAGTATTTTGACCACATCATCCTCTTTATGCATGTTGTCTTACTCCAAGCTGTATAGGCTCGAAAGCCTACTACCAATTAAGCATATTAGGTGATGTGCATCTCTGTAATGAGAAGGGGTGTGGTCTAATTACATCAACACCCTATATCAGGTGTGCATAATTATTAGGCAACTTCCTTTCCTTTGGCAAAATGGGTCAAAAGAAGGACTTGACAGGCTCAGAAAAGTAAAAAATAGTGAGATATCTTGCAGAGGGATGCAGCACTCTTAAAATTGCAAAGCTTCTGAAGCGTGATCATCGAACAATCAAGCGTTTCATTCAAAATAGTCAACAGGGTCGCAAGAAGCGTGTGGAAAAACCAAGGTGCAAAATAACTGCCCATGAACTGAGAAAAGTCAAGCGTGCAGCTGCCAAGATGCCACTTGCCACCAGTTTGGCCATATTTCAGAGCTGCAACATCACTGGAGTGCCCAAAAGCACAAGATGTGCAATACTCAGAGACATGGCCAAGGTAAGAAAGGCTGAAAGACGACCACCACTGAACAAGACACACAAGCTGAAACGTCAAGACTGGGCCAAGAAATATCTCAAGACTGATTTTTCTAAGGTTTTATGGACTGATGAAATGAGAGTGAGTCTTGATGGGCCAGATGGATGGGCCCGTGGCTGGATTGGTAAAGGGCAGAGAGCTCCAGTCCGACTCAGACGCCAGCAAGGTGGAGGTGGAGTACTGGTTTGGGCTGGTATCATCAAAGATGAGCTTGTGGGGCCTTTTCGGGTTGAGGATGGAGTCAAGCTCAACTCCCAGTCCTACTGCCAGTTTCTGGAAGACACCTTCTTCAAGCAGTGGTACAGGAAGAAGTCTGCATCCTTCAAGAAAAACATGATTTTCATGCAGGACAATGCTCCATCACACACGTCCAAGTACTCCACAGCGTGGCTGGCAAGAAAGGGTATAAAAGAAGAAAATCTAATGACATGGCCTCCTTGTTCACCTGATCTGAACCCCATTGAGAACCTGTGGTCCATCATCAAATGTGAGATTTACAAGGAGGGAAAACAGTACACCTCTCTGAACAGTGTCTGGGAGGCTGTGGTTGCTGCTGCACGCAATGTTGATGGTGAACAGATCAAAACACTGACAGAATCCATGGATGGCAGGCTTTTGAGTGTCCTTGCAAAGAAAGGTGGCTATATTGGTCACTGATTTGTTTTTGTTTTGTTTTTGAATGTCAGAAATGTATATTTGTGAATGTTGAGATGTTATATTGGTTTCACTGGTAAAAATAAATAATTGAAATGGGTATATATTTGTTTTTTGTTAAGTTGCCTAATAATTATGCATAGTAATAGTCACCTGCACACACAGAAATCCCCCTAAAATAGCTATAACTAAAAACAAACTAAAAACTACTTCCAAAACTATTCAGCTTTGATATTAATGAGTTTTTTGGGTTCATTGAGAACATGGTTGTTGTTCAATAATAAAATGAATCCTCAAAAATACAACTTGCCTAATAATTCTGCACTCCCTGTATAATTGGGTGACAAGGATTACATTTTTTATTTTTTTGGATAATTACTTTTTTATTTTCTGTAAATTTAGACTTTATTATTTTTTGTATTGTTAGGAATTTTTATTTTTTGTAACGTTAGGATTTTTTATTTTCTGTAATGTTAGGATTTTTTTTAAAGGTAAGATTAGGTTTAATTTATTTTTACAGGTAAGCTGTTTTTTTTTTAATAGTAGTTAGGATTTATTTTGGATTTTTTTGTGTATTTTAATTTGGGTTAAGTTATGGGGTGTTAGGTTAAGGGGTTTAGATGTTAGTTTATGACTTTGCGATGTGGGGGGATGGTGGTTTAGGGGTTAATAGTTTTATTTTGTGTTTGCGATGTGTGCGGATGGAGCTTTAGGGGTTAATACTTTTATTTTGTGTTTGCGATGTGGGGGGATGACAGTTTAGGGGTTAATACTTTTGTTTCGTGTTTGCGATGTCGGAGGATGGCGGTTTATGGGTTAATGCTTTTGTTTCGTGTTTGCAATGTGGGGGGTTGTGGTTTAGGGGTTAATACTTTTATTTTGCGTTTGTGATGTGGGGGGATGGCGGTTTAGGTGTTAATATGCTAGGGGATTATGGTAGGGTGCAGAGCTGTAACAACTATTTGATATAATCGATTGGTTGGTCTGCGATTAGTTGGTTTGTGCACGGCACCAGCTGCTTCACCCCAATGGGCTCCTGCACATAGTATTGTGTTTTATGGCTATTCCCTTAAAAAAGACATTTACTCTTCACTTTTTCAGGATAGTATAAGTTTACAACTACTCCTGGCTTATGTGCAACCCATAAATAAAATAGGAGTCATCATTTGGATTATTTATACTAAATCAGGTGATTTGGGACTATAATAGGGTGCCAAGCTTGTTATTTACACTTAGCCCTAGATTGATGGGATTTGTTATTTGAATTGAGGTACACTATTACCTGTTTGCACAATTATTAGCGGATTGCTTGCTATTGCTGATTATATTGACTGTATAGATTAATGTGTATGGCTTTGTACTGTTATTGATATATATCAAGTCCTTAGCGTTTTTGACTTTTTTGTTTGTTTATATTTTTAATTAATTGTAATATGTGCCAAATTCAACTTGTATAAGTATATATCTGTTATTTTAAGGGCGGACTAGATATATTTTCCCTAACCTTATAGCTGGTGATTTACCATTGCATAAGATAAAGATATTTAAGATATTTTTATGTTAGACAGTTGTGTTAATGTAAAGTTTTAGTGGCCGATTTATCAAGGGCCGAACAGCCCCTGAGGCCCTTGTTTCCATGCAAGCTTTTAGGCTCACCGGAAACAGCAGTTATGAAGTAGCGGTCTTAAGACTGCTGCTCCTTAACTGGCCTTCACGCCTCTGAGGCTGCGGACATCAATCCGCCCGATACTATACGATCAGGCTGATTGACAACCTCTGCTAGCAGCCGAGTCTGAAGTTTATATTTGTAACACTCGCTATGTGGATTTTATGTTAAATATAGGACAATATGTTTTTTTTTTAATCCGATTAGTTGATTAATCAAAAAAAATAATTGACCGATTTATCGATTATTAAAATAATCGTTAGTTGCAGCCCTAGTAGGGTGTTAGGTTTTTTTCACTATTTTTTCTCCATTGACTTCTATGGGGAATGAGAAAATGTGAGGTTATTTGCGCGAGTAGGGTGTTTTTCCACTTGACTCCCTTGATTTCTATGGAGGAATACATGCACGTGCATGGGAAAACTCCGCTTAGGATTTTTGCGCTTTTCGGGTTACCGCTAGCACAACATTTATTTTTTTTCAACTTGTAATACCAGCTGAACCCGACAAGCACAAAAAGCTTAACACTAGCTATGTAAAGAAAATTCACAGCAGCACTTGTAATCTAGCCTTAAATAAGTAAAGTATGACATATATAAGCCTATATTACAAGTTGAGCATAATCATTACCATGAGTAGCTCAAATGCAAATCAGAGGCTGAGATATTTTACTGCTAGAGCCTGTATTACAAGTTGGTTGTTTAACAAATATCATTGCTCACTCTTGTATTATGTTCATGGTTAAAGGGACACTGTACTATTTATTCCCCCACTTAGGGCTGAATTACAAGTCAAGCTCTAATTTATTGCGCACCCGTAAATGGGAAAATTCGCCCATTTACAGGTGCACAATTAATAACCAGCAAGTGGCTGGTTAATGCTACCGTGACTTTGCGGTATCCATTTGCACTCCGAAAATTAGCCAGAGGTAAAAAATAAACCAAAGGTCAAAAATAAACTAGCATCTTTCATTTTGTAAAAAATAACTACACAAAGCAGTTTTTAGGGGTTAAAGTTGGCGGGTGGGGTGTTAGAAAATAAACAGCACCGAAAAGTACCTTTACATTGCTGTCTATGGGGACTGTGTTTTCACTCTGTATACATATATATTTATGTGCTAATGTGTGTATATACACATCTGACCAAAAAGAAAGAATTAAGCAGCAACGATGATAGTAAAATTAAAACTTAGCATTTATTGATGCAAAAAAGTAAAACAGTCCATGGAGGGACAGAGGTACAACAAGGAAATACAGTATACGCGTTTCGGCTATCACCGTAATCACTACTGCTGAGTAAAAGTTACATGCATACTCATTTAAAAAGGGTGTGCATAGCCCTGATTGGTTAAGAGCTCAAATAAGGAAACTCCTTACATGAAGTTACAAGTGTACCACTGTTCAACTAACAATATAAGTATCGAAGTTAAATACATATATATATATATCTTTTAATAGATATTACACACAATATGTTCTGTATTACACATTTATACCAGCAACATCGTAAGAACCTGAAAAATGACAACATTAAATAGATGAAGAAATGGAACCCATAAAACATATGCAAATGATACATTTATAACCCTTGTGAGCTAAAGGTGTCTATATCTATGCCTGCATGCACATAAGACACAGAACTAAACTTGATACACAGTTGTAATTTGAAATGCATACAAACATGCCTACATGTACTTAATGGAAAGACACATAGATATCAGCAAAGCATATAGCAAATGCTGGTATTATCAATACCTCGAATGTAAAAAATATAAACATATATATATATATATATATATATATATCTAGCACATATGAGAAATAGGGCTAGCCCAAATATTGTTATGAAAATACACCTCATATAAAAGTAATCCAGAATTTATAACTGCAGATGTATATAAATGTACACCAGTATAGATAAGTATCAAGCGCAAAACCTGCACTTGCTACACACATATGAATTAAGTGTCATGCATGTGTACATACATATACAGCTCAGCTATTCCCAATAATTGATCAAATCGTACTCAGCATTTAGTCCAAAAGGGACTTTAGTGGAAAGTTTAAATATCCACAGCATTTCACGTTTCTCAAGAAGTTTTTGTCTATCTCCACCTCTTTTAGGATGCGGTATGAAATCAATAGCTTGCCATCTGAAGGAGGAGGCCTCCTTATTATGTTTAATACAAAAATGTTGGACTATAGGTGAGGACGACTTCCCTACTCTGATTGTGGATAGATGTTCCCTTATCCGAGATCTTATGTCTCGTGTCGTAAGTCCAACGTATTGGACATTACACAAAATGCAAGTAATGAGATAGATGACATAATGTGAAGTACAATTTAAACAATAGTTAATATCAAATGTGCGTTGAGTGACTGTAGATGTAAATGTATTTGAAATAGTGACGTAGTCGCAAGGTTTGCATCTACTATTCCCACATCTAAACATGCCTTTAGATGTTAGCCATGAACTCAATGTGGCTTGAGGACTGCTCAAAACCGTGGGTGATAGGTAATTGCCCAATGTTTTATTGCGGCGATAAGAACATCTTATACCTTCAGCCACACAGGTAATGAGTCTGTCATCTGCCACAAGGAGTTTGCAATGTTTCTTCACAATGTCACATATTGCCTCATACTCAGTGCTATAATCGGTTACAAAGGTAACCTTATTAGACATCTGTTTCTTAAAGTAGTTCTTTTTTCTCTCTTTTAGCATAGATTTTCGATCCATACCCTGAACTTCACTCGCAGCCCTATTTATCACTTTTTTAGGGTAACCTCTACTACCCAAACGGTCAAATAAGTCTCCTTTGTGTTGTAAGAAACTTTCTTCTGTTGAGCAGTTTCGTTTTGCCCTGATTAACTGTCCCTTGGCTATGGAGTACATGACATTTTTGGGGTGGCAACTCTTTGCGTGTAAAACTGAGTTGCCCGATATGGGCTTCCTATAAATACACGTATCTATCCTGCCTGAGGAATTACCCTTTAAGGAAATGTCTAGAAAGTTGATAGTATCATTATGTGACTCTGACGTGAATTTTAAATTCAGATTGTTTTGATTGATGTAATCAAGAAATTTCATTTTGTCTTCAGTATTACCGCTCCAAATAAGGAGAAGATCATCGATAAAACGACCGTAGTAAATGATATTGAGTCTGAAGGGGTTCCGATCGCCATAGATGTGGGACAGCTCCCACCAACCCAAATACAGGTTGGCATAGGAGGGGGCAAATTTAGCCCCCATAGCTGTCCCACATCTCTGGAGATAGAAAACCCCCTCAAACTCAAAATAGTTATGACATAGAAGAAATTCTGTCACTTCGATTACATACCTTTTAAAATCAGTGTCTAAGTTAGAATAGTGTGTCAGAATACAGTTGAGAGCCTCAAGGCCACGTTCATGGGGTATGGACGAATATAAAGCAGTGACATCAACTGTCAACCAACTGAAAGTGGGATCCCATGTCAGATCATTCATTACTCTCAGGACATGTTTTGTGTCCTGTAAAAAACTGGGTAAAGCCTGGACCAAAGGACATTAAATGGCATCTAGCCATTCTGATGTGTGCTCAAAAAGAGATCCGATCCCACTAACAATTGGTCGACCAACAACGTTAATCAGGGACTTATGCACCTTCAGGAGATGGTGGAACACAGGAGTTACAGGAAACTCAACATATAAATATTCAAAGGTGTTCTTATCAAGAAAACCTTGTTCCATCCCATTGTCCAGAAGGTGCATAAGTTCAACCTGAAAACGTTTGGTGGGATTAGTGGAAAGAATGGTGTATTGTGTGTGGTCATTAAGTTGGCGTAGAGCTTCATTTTTGTAGTCCACAGTATCCATAACCACAACAGAGCCCCCCTTATCCGCATTGCGGATCACAATCTGTTCATTATCCTGTAAATCCTTTAGAGCCTTCCTTTCTGAAATAGACAGATTATCAGGAGGTTTCTTTCTGTATAGGGCTAGATCTTTTAGATCTTTTTCTACCCTATTATAGAATTTTTCTATAAGGGGGCCTCTGCTGTGGATAGGATAGAATGTGGATGCCTTTTTGAAACCCATAAATTTATTTACAGAATGTTGCTCACTCATATCTGTTGGGTTTTCCCTGGCCATTGCATCCAGAGCAATAACGTCACAAGTTTCAGAAAATGACAAATCATTGTTCAAATTTACTCTGGTTATGTTATGGCCAGGTTCTCCCACAGGGATGGATACAGTATCCTGATTACTGTTGGAGAAATGTTTTTTCAGTGTAATATTACGGACTAAGCGATTTACATCCAACATGGTTTTGAACAAATCAAAACCAGTTGAAGGCACGAAACCTAGGCCAAGGCTCAAAAATTTAATCTGTGAATCACTTAACAATGTATTAGACAAATTAATTACACTGAGGGTGCATACTTGTTGGCTCCCTTGGTTCTCCTCTGTGGATAACGGTTCTGTGTATTCTGTGTATTCCCTCCTCCCTTGGGATTCATTGGGGCTACTGAAAAAACCTGTTCTAATTGGGTGTTGCTACTATGAGAATTTGTAGCTTGTATTTCACTTGACTCAATGCTGTTGTGTGTTGTCGGTGTATATTTATTCTTGTTTTTATCTTTAGATTTTACACAGGGTGCAGCTGCACCACTATTTGCTTGCATCCCATGTGTAACAGTGTTTTTCAGGATACCAGGTCTTGTTTCACTGCAGATATCAGTGTCAGAGACATATCTGTCTTCGCCAGAGTCAACGTCACTGTCTGAGAATGTAACTCTCTGGCTACTATTGGATCTATGATTTCTGTTGCGTGACCTACCCCTACTCCTGTTTCTGTTGTGTTGTCTACGAGTGTTGAATCTATGTGTCTTATTCCATACATGAATGGTATTGGTGTCATAATCAGCTTTATCACGCAGGTATTTGACATGCTTAGTACTCATAACAGTTGATTTTACATTTGCTACAGATTTCTTTAAAACATCATCAAATCTGGGATAATCAATTTCATGTTTACGTGTATTCAGTTCTATTTGAATAATATTAATGTTATCTCTAGTTTCATTTAGCAATTTGTTTTTATGGGACACCAACAAAATCATTAATCTGACTGAGCATTCATCAAGTATAGTGTTCCAGTTATCCACAAATTCAGTGTCCTCTGTTTCAAAAGTGGGGTATTTAGAAATTCTAAGGCCTCTGGGTATCATTTTCATATCTAAATACTTCCCCAGTGTCCATATATCCCACTGAAGTCGGGTTTCCTTTGTGCAAAGTTTGTCCATTTCCTGGAACAAATCTGTTAGTGCATAGTCAGATTTACTGGTAGAAAATATTTTGGCAAGTTCTACAGAGGGTTCATCTCTAGATATAACTGGCATCAATGAGTAAAATTGTGTGTCCTCCATGTTAGTAAGAATAATGATAACTTCCCAATACTTGACCCCTCAACCAGCAGTGCTGCCCAAAAGCACTTAATGCCAAAGAGAAAATACCAAAAATACACTGGAAGAGGAGGGAGTAAATGTAATGGCTAGTGACCTGTGTTAAATATAGCAGTCGCTATCCAAATAAACAGGAGAATAAATGATGTAAGCAACCAAGTCCAGCAATATAAACATATAAAAATGTCCAGTAGTGCAAAGTAATGGAGGTATAGTATCACTCGTATTCCGCTTTCCAAGTGAGCAGAAAAACATTTAAAGCACCATAGCTGTAAGTTGCTTGTAGGCACCAAGTACCTGCTGGCTTACCCGATAGCCCCTACGAAGACCAGGCTCCGTCACAAAATCTTGTGACCAGACATCCTCACGAAGACCAGGCTCCGTCACGGATTTCAGGGAGAGAGAGAACCGCAACACTCTGTGCTGTTCCGTCTGCTTCGATCCACGCCGAGACAGTTTGAAACCGGAAGTCTCACTCTCCACCACGTGATCCAATAGGACGCTGAGAAAGAAGGGGCTCGTCTTGCGGCTCGTCTTGCGGCTAATCCCTCTGGGCCAATGCAAGCGCAGGTACTCGGATTCTCCTTGTTAGACAGGAAACTTGAGGTGAAGGCCGAACATAGTGGCTGCCATAGAGGAAGCGTTGCTGCTTAATGGGCAAAAGACATCCAACCAAAAGTTTAGTTCTGTGTCTTATGTGCATGCAGGCATAGATATAGACACCTTTAGCTCACAAGGGTTATAAATGTATCATTTGCATATGTTTTATGGGTTCCATTTCTTCATCTATTTAATGTTGTCATTTTTCAGGTTCTTACGATGTTGCTGGTATAAATGTGTAATACAGAACATATTGTGTGTAATATCTATTAAAAGATATATATATGTATTTAACTTCGATACTTATATTGTTAGTTGAACAGTGGTACACTTGTAACTTCATGTAAGGAGTTTCCTTATTTGAGCTCTTAACCAATCAGGGCTATGCACACCCTTTTTAAATGAGTATGCATGTAACTTTTACTCAGCAGTAGTGATTACGGCGATAGCCGAAACGCGTATACTGTATTTCCTTGTTGTACCTCTGTCCCTCCATGGACTGTTTTACTTTTTTGCATCAATAAATGCTAAGTTTTAATTTTACTATCATCGTTGCTGCTTAATTCTTTCTTTTTGGTTGGATGTCTTTTGCCCATTAAGCAGCAACGCTTCCTCTATGGCAGCCACTATGTTCGGCCTTCACCTCAAGTTTCCTGTCTAACAAGGAGAATCCGAGTACCTGCGCTGGCATTGGCCCAGAGGGATTAGCCGCAAGACGAGCCGCAAGACGAGCCCCTTCTTTCTCAGCGTCCTATTGGATCACGTGGTGGAGAGTGAGACTTCCGGTTTCAAACTGTCTCGGCGTGGATCGAAGCAGACGGAACAGCACAGAGTGTTGCGGTTCTCTCTCTCCCTGAAATCCGTGATGGAGCCTGGTCTTCGTGAGGATGTCTGGTAACAAGATTTTGTGATGGAGCCTGGTCTTCATAGGGGCTATCGGGTAAGCCGGCAGGTACTTGGTGCCTACAAGCAACTTACAGCTATGGTGCTTTAAATGTTTTTCTGCTCACTTGGAAAGCGGAATACGAGTGATACTATAACTCCATTACTTTGCACTACTGGACATTTTTATATGTTTATATTGCTGGACTTGGTTGCTTACATCATTTATTCTCCTGTTTATTTGGATAGCGACTGCTATATTTAACACAGGTCACTAGCCATTACATTTACTCCCTCCTCTTCCAGCGTATTTTTGGTATTTTCTATATACACATCTGAACACACATAAATATATATGTGGATAGGAAAGAGGAAATCAAGAGGGCACACAGCTTGGCACTAGAATAGATATTAGCTATATGTAGAGTAAGTTTGTTACTTTCTAAACAGTGATGTTATCGTAGTGGAATACAGGAAGAGGGCATAAAAAATAATATATAATAAGATATTAGCTATATGTAGAGTAAGTTTGTTACTTTCTAAACAGTGATGTTATCGTAGTGGAATACAGGAAGAGGGCATAAAAAATAATATATAATAATAATGTCCTTAGTTTGTTATTGTAAAAAAGTTCAGTATTATACTTTAGAATATTCGACACTTCTTTGTCTGAGGTAAGTGATTTTGTGCTTATCATATGAGGTAAGTTGTAGACTTGTTTGGGTTAGAGATGTTTCTTTGGCTCTTGTCCGGTCGATTTGGCTTTGTTCTTTACTGAAGGAATCTTTCTTTTGGTGGAACCCTTAGGATCTTTGTTTCCAGGGGACTCCTGTATGAATATTTTTCAAACCAGCCTCAATGTAATTGTTGCAGCGTCTGTGCTTGATGCGTTCAACCCAAATGCAAACAAATCAGGATTGCGTGACAGCTGTCAACCTGGAGCTGCAAGAGTTGCTCTGTGACCACGTGTTCTAGAATTTACCAAAAAGTTCCTTGATTCCTCAGACAAGGGTCACCTTTTTAGGTTTCCAGATAGATTCAGTGTCCATGACTCTGTCTCTAACAGACAAGAGATGAATAAAATTGGTTTCAGCTTGTCGAAACCTTCAGTCTCAATCATTCCCTTCAGTGGCTATGTGCATGGAAGTTTTAGGTCTCATTACTGCAGCATCGGACGTGATCCCCTTTGCTCATTTTCATATGAGACCTCTTCAGCTTTGTATGCTGAATCAGTGGTGCAGGGATTATACAAGGATATCACAATTAATATCCTTAAATCCCAATGTTTGACTCTCTCTGACTTGGTGGTTAGATCACCATCGTATAGTTCAAGGGGCCTCTTTTGTTTGTCCAACCTGGACTGTAATCACAACAGATGCGAGTCTTTCAGGTTGGGGAGCAGTCTGGGGATCAGCACAAGGGGTTTGGAAATCTCAAGAGGCGTGATTACCAATCAATATTTTAGAACTCCGTGGTATTTTCATGGCTCTTCAGGTTTAGCCTCTGTTGAAGAGAGAACCATTCATTTGTTTTCAGACAGACAATATCACAACTGTGGCATATGTCAATCATCAGGGTGGGACTCACAATCCCCTAGCTATGAAAGAAGTATCTTGGATACTTTCTTGGGCAAAATCCAGCCCTTCTCTAATTTCTGCGGTACATATCCCAGGTGTAGACAATTGGGAAGCGGATTATCTCAGCCATCAGACTTTACATCCAGGAGAGTGGTCTCTCCATCCAGATGTGTTTTTTCAGATTGTTCAGATGTGGGGTTTTCCAGAAATAGATCCGATGGCTTCCCATCTAAACAAAAAACTTCCCAGGTGCTTGTCCAGGTCCAGGGATCTTCAGACGGAGTCGGTGGATGCGTTAGCAGTTCCTTGGTTTTACCAACCTGCTTATATCTTCCCGCCTCTAGTTCTTCTTCCAAGAGTGATCTTCAAGATCATCATAGAACAATCGTTTGTGTTTCTGGTAGCAACAGCATGGCCTCACAGGTTCTGGTATGGGGATCTTGTCCGGATGTCCAATTGCCAACCTTGGTCACTTACTTTAAGACCAGACCTTCTGTCTCAAGGACCGTTTTTCCATCAGGATCTCAAATCGTTAAATTTGAAGGTATCGAAATTGAACGCTTAGTACTTAGTCATAGAGGTTTTTCTGACTCAGTGATTGATACTATGTTACAGACTCGTAAATTTGTTTCTAGGAAGATTTATTATCGAGTTTGGAAGACTTATATTTCATGATGTTCTTCTCATAAATTCTCCTGGCATTCGTTTAGATTTCCTAGAATTTTACCGTTTCTTCAGGATGGTTTGGATAAAGGTTTGTCTGTAAGTTAATTGAAGGGACAGATCTCTGCCCTTTCTGTTTTATTTCACAGAAAGATTGCTAAGCTTCCTGATATTCACTGTTTTGTGCAGGCTTTGGTCTGTATCAAGTCTGTCATTAAATCAATCTCTCCTTGGAGTCTTAATTTGGTTTTGAAAGCTTTCAGGCTCCTCCCTTTGAGCCTATGCATTCTTTGGATATTAAACTACTTTCTTGGAAAGTGTTGTTTCTTTTGGCTATCTCTTCTGCTAGAAGAGTTTGCAAATTATCTGCTCTTTCTTGTGAGTCTCCTTTTCTGATTTTCCATCAGGATAAGGCAGTTTTGCGGACTTCATTTAAATTTTTACCTAAAGTTGGGAATTCTAACAACATTAATAGGGAAATTGGTGTTCCCTCTTTGTGTCCTAATCCTAAGAATTCTTTGGAGTAATCCTTAAATTCTTTGGATGTTGTAAGAGCTTTGAAATATTATGTTGAAGCTACTAAAGATTTTAGGAAGACTTCTAGTCTATTTGTTGTCTTTTCTGGTCCTAGGAAAGGTCAGAAAGCTTCTACCATTTCCTTGGCATCCTGGTTAAAGCTTTTGATTCATTGGGCTTATTTGGAGCCGGGTCAGGCCCTGCTTCAGAGAATCACAGCTCATTCTACTAGATCAGTTTCCACTTTGTGGGCTTTTAAGAATGAAGCTTCAGTTGATCAGATTTGCAAAGCAGATTTACTAAATTCTACCGTTTTGATTTATTTGCCTCTTCAGAAGCAGTTTTTGGTAGAAAAGTTCTTTAGGCAGCTGTTTCAGTTTGATTCCTCTGCTTATGTTTTAAGTTTTTTCTTTTCAATTATGAGAAAAACTTATGGCTAGATTACAAATTGTGCGTTAGGCTGAAAAAGCAGCGTTAACAGGTCCTAACACTGCTTTTTCTCTACAGCTGCTGTTACGAGTCTTGCAGGTTTAGAGGTACCGCACACTTCTTTGGCCTTACCGCAAATAGATTTACGTAAACTTCGTAAAGTCTTTTTTCTATGGGACTTCCATAGCGCTGGTATTACGAGTCTGTCCTGAGAGGCTTAAAAGTGAGCGGTACACCCTCTACCTCCAAGATCCCTAACGCATTTTAAAGTCAGTAGTTAAGAGTTTTATGGTACAACGCCATAACATAAAACTCATAACTTAAGTGCTAAAAAGTACACTAACACCCATAAACTACCTATTAACCCCTAAACCGAGGCCCTCCCGCATCGCAAACACTATAATAAAAATTTTAACCCCTAATCTGCGCTCCGGACATGGCCGCCACTATAATAAACATATTAACCAATAAACCAACAGACTCCCGCCTTGCAAACACTAGTTAAATATTATTAACCCCTAATCTGCCGTCCCTAACATCGCCGCCACCTACATTATAATTATAAACCCCTAATCTGCTGCCCCCAACATCGCCGACACCTACATTATTTTTATTAACCCCTAATCTGCCGCCCCCAAATGTCCCTGCAGCCTACCTACACTTATTGACACCTAATCTGCCGCCCCCAACGTCGCCGCCACTATTCTAAATTTATTAACCCCAAAACCTGTCTAACCCTAACCCTAACACCCCCTAACTTAAATATAATTTAAATAAATCTAAATAAAATTACTATCATTACCTAACTAATTCCTATTTAAAACTAAATACCTGTAAAATAAACCCTAAGCTAGCTACAATATAACTAATAGTTACATTGTAGCTAGCTTAGGGTTTATTTTTATTTTACAGGCAAGTTTGTATTTATTTTAACTAGGTAGAATAGTTACTAAATAGTTATTAACTATTTAATAACTACCTAGCTAAAATATATACAAAAGTACCTGTAAAATAAAACCTAACCTAAGTTACAATAACACCTAACACTACACTATAATTAAATAAATTTACTAAATTAAAAACAATTAAATAAATTAAATTAAATTAGCTAAAGTACAAAAAAACAAACACTAAATTACAGAAAATAACAAACAAATTGCAAGATATTTAAACTAATTACACCTAATCTAATATCCCTATCAAAATAAAAAAGCCCCCCCCCAAATAAAAAAAAAACCCTAGCCGTTAAAAGGACAGTTAGCTCTTTTGCGGCCCAAACCCGTAATCTAAAAATAAAACCCACCCAATACACCCTTAAAAAAAAACTTAAAACTAACCCCCTGAAGATCGACTTACAGTTCTGAAGACCGGACATCCATCCTCAAGGAAGCGGCAGACGTCTTCATCCAACCGGGCCGAAGTCCTCAACGAAGCCGGGAGAAGTCTTTATCCAAGCCGGGCGAAGTGGTCCTCCAGACGAGCAGAAGTCTTCATCCAGACAGCATCTTCTATCTTCATCCATCTGACGCGGAGCGGCTCCATCTTCAAGACATCCGACGCGGAGCATCCTTTCTTCAGACGACTACCCGACGAATGAAGGTTTCTTTAAGTGACGTCATCCAAGATGGCGTCCCTTAGATTCCGATTGGCTGATAGAATTCTATCAACCAATTAAAGTAGAAAAAATCCTATTGGCTGATGCAATCAGCCAATAGGATTGAGCTTGCATTCTATTGGCTGATTGGAACAGTCAAATGAATGCAAGCTCAATCCTATTGGCTGATTGGATCAGCCAATAGGATTGAACTTCAATCCTATTGGCTGATTGCATCAGCCAATAGGATTTTTTCTACCTTAATTCCGATTGGCTGATAGAATTCTATCAGCCAATCGGAATCTAAGGGACGCCATCTTGGATGACATCACTTAAAGGAAGCTTCAATTTTCGGGTAGTAGTCGAGAAGAAGAGGATGCTCTGCGTCGGATGTCTTGAAGATGGAGCCGCTCCGCGTCGGATGAATGAAGATAGAAGATGCTGTCTGGATGGAGACTTCTGCCCGTCTGGAGGACCACTTCGCCCGGCTTGGATGAAGACTTCTCCCGGCTTCGTTGAGGTCTTCGGCCCGGTTGGATGAATACTTCTGCCGCTTCCTTGAGGATGGATGTCCGGTCTTCAGGGGGTTAGTGTTAGGTTTTTTTAAGGGTGTATTGGGTGGGTTTTATTTTTAGGTTAGGGTTTGGGCCTGCAATAGAGCTAACTGCCCTTTTCAGGGCAAAGTGAAACTTAAGTTTTTTTAGTTAGCATTTTATTTGGGGGGTTGGTGGTGGGTTTTACTGTTGTGGGGGTTGTTTGTATTTTTTTTACAGGTAAAAGAGCTGATTACTTCGGGCAATGCCCCGCAAAAGGCCCTTTTAAGGGCTATTGATAGTTTAGTTTAGGCTAGGTTTTTTTTTTATTTGGGGGGGGGGGGCTTTTTTTATTTTGATAGGGCTATTAGATTAGGTGTAATTAGTTTAAATATCTTGTAATTTGTTTATTATTTTCTGTAATTTAGTGGGTTTTTTTGTACTTTAGCTAATTTAATTTATTTTATTTTATTGTTTTTAATTTAGTAAATGTATTTAATTATAGTGTAGTGTTAGTTGTTATTGTAACTTAGGTTAGGTTTTATTTTACAGGTACTTTTGTATTTATTTTAGCTAGGTAGTTATTAAATAGTTAATAACTATTTAATAACTATTCTACCTAGTTAAAATAAATACAAACTTGCCTGTAAAATAAAAATAAACCCTTAGATAGCTACAATGTAATTATTAGCTATATTGTAGCTAGCTTAGGGTTTATTTTATTGGTAAGTATTTAGTTTTAAATAGGAATTATTTAGGTAATACTATTAATTTTTATTTAGATTTATTGTAATTATATTTAAGTTAGGGGGTGTTAGGGTTAGGTTTAGACTTAGGTTTAGGGGTTAATACATTTAGTATAGTGGCTGCGGCGTTGGGGGCGGCAGATTAGGGATTAATACATATAGAATGAGGAAGAAAGGAAGCTGAGTCCTGAAGTCAGTAATAAGGGTTTATAAACTTTATAGGTAGGTGGCGGCGATGTTAGGGACGGCAGATTAGGGGTTAATAATATTTAACTAGTGTTTGTGAGGCGGGAGTGCGGTGGTTTAGGGGTTAATATGTTTTTTATAGTGGCGGCGATGTTGAGGGCGGCAGATTAGGGGTTAATAAGTGTAGGTAGGTTGCGGCGACATTGGGGGCGGCAGATTAGGGGTTAATAAATATAATGTAGGTGTCAGCGATGTTGGGGGCAACAGATTAGGGGTTAATACATATAATGTAGGTGGCGGCGGTGTCCAGAGTGGCAGATTAGGGGTTAATAAGTATAATGTGGATGTCGGGGCGGCAGATTAGGGGATAATAAGTGTAAGATTAGGGGTGTTTAGACTTTCCATTGTGAGCCTTCCCGACTAGTTAATGATGTAATTTTGCAATCTGCCTTCCATTGTTTTTCATATTATTTATCTATCAGATGCATCTAGTTAGTACAGCCAATCACAAACTCTAATGAAGATTTATAAAAAAAATTAAAAGTAAAAAAATAAATAAAAAAAGACATTTATTTATATATTATATTTACAGAAACCAAAATTGTATAACCACAATATAATTCAAAATGTGTGATAAAAATGACCAAGAAAATATAGTGTAGGAGTGTAGTTTTAAAATATATAATGTATGGGCTATATTACAAGTGGAGTGCTAAATTATCGCTCTCCTGCAAGATAATTAATCAGCCATTACAAGTGCCTGGTTATTGCTACAGCAAGTTCATGGTAGCAATTAGCGCTTATAAAATTAACCAAAGATTCGATCTCTGGTTCATTTTTATAAATTTGTCACAAATGCCCTCAAAATACAGCCTAGTGTAGTTTATTAAAAAATAAAGATGGAAGCATTTTTGTTTTTTAGTACAATTACTGCACTAGACAGTATTGCATTGCTGACAACTTGTAATACCAGCACACAGTATCATGCGCTGGTATTACAAAGTAGAGTGCTAATATCGCTTTCATGAAAGCGATATATAGCGCTCCATTTGTAATCTAGCCCTATGTGTTTTAATAAAGTGTTATATCCTATATTTGACATTTTACACAATTCTTTTTGTACACAACATATAGAGAATACATTTTTCTTAACCCATTTGAAGTTTACAATGGAAATGTGCCATCTGGGAATGCAAATTAACCACACAAAATCTTCTGTAACCATAAGCAAATAAAAATTTGCACACAAGTAGTTAAGGACAAAATACAAACCTTTGCACAGGACCATGGCTTATAGTCAAATTCACCTCCCTCAAAACCCATGAGGGGATTATGTGTAATCTTTCCAAACAAAACATTTCTCCAATTTGCAGTGTTTTCAATGATTTTTAGAGATTTAACTTGTTTCACGTTTATTCAAACTAGATTTATTTTTTCCATAATAATAGGAGCATATTTCTTTGCTATCATAATATGTTCCCTGTTTCACTGTATTTATTCAGAGTTTTTACATTTGAACGTATGTATGTTTTAATGAACTTTAGATATAAATAAATCTCCAGTGAAATGAAAGGAAACGATGCATAAAATAAATCATTAAGAATTCTTGAGGGTTATTGCATCTGTTGACAGCAAACTGTATTTGAGTCCCTTAGATATTTTTGAATGTATTATTTTACTAATTATCTATCAGTTCTCTTACTAATCTCTATGAAATCCCAAGTAAATGATCAAGTGAGGTTAGAGCAGCACTGCCTGCACCCAATAATGAAATGATGCTCCCCAAATCTCCCTATGTACCACACCTTTTATATACATATATATATATACTGTATATACACACACACACACACACACACACACACAAGTATACACACACCAATGTGAATGCACACTATACACACACACAAAAACAGTTATATGTGAGTACCAGTAGTAGTATTGTTGACACGCAAAATTCTAGGTACAATAGACATATACATATAATATTCCAATGCTATATATGGACAAACCCATTTACAAGCAACAAAGTCCAATAAGATCTGTGTAGTTCAACCAAGGATAGGTGAAGACAATTGTTGTTTTGATCTGATGGCCATGATACAGTAATGCTGCACTCTCCACACATGTGGATGTCAAATAATCTGGAAGATGAAAGAAACAGGAGAGGCGCCTGTGTGTACCAGTAGATAACCAAATGATAATTTTCAAAGAGCCCTAATCAGGGTACTCACATTTGCAAAGAGCACTCAGACAGTGCTATTGGATACAGGCTGGATGTTTGACAGCAACACAGCTCACTGATTGCAGAAATAAAATGACATCAAATCTGGAGAAGAGAAGACAAAACAGGGCGCCTGTGTGTACCAGTAATAAACCAAAAAGATATCATTGTAGATTCTCATTCAGTATACTCACATTTGTGAAAAGCACTCAGATAGTGCTATTAGGCACAAGCTGGATATTTAGCAGCAAACCAGCTTACTGATATGATGGTAACACGGGCACTGGAACACAGGGACACAGGAACACAGGTACTCCAAAATATATAGAAGAGTCTCAGAGGATAGAGACTATAAACTAAAACTGCAGAATAGACTGCAACAAATGCATCCTATAACTTCCTAAGGAGTAACAGGTAGGTAGGAAAGGCACGGTTCCAATGTATAATGAACAAAATTTAAAATTGATTTATTGTAAATTAAAAATACAGATACAAATATAAAACACTGGAACCTGAAGGCAGGGGTTGCTAGCTACCCTCCTTCAAATATGCAACGTGCTTCTCAGTGCTTTACCACACTGTTTCATCAGGCATCTTGAAAACTCTCATCGGGTGTCAACTTGAGGCATGCAGGAGAGAATTCCCTGAGATAGGTTTGCGATAAGTTTTAGATGTTATCTTCTGACCTGCACTACCTTTCAATGTGATATCAAGGGAATTGATAGTGAACTCCTGAATATCTGAAGTGAAACTGATGCCCACAGAATTTTGATTGAGACATTCCACAAAGACCTCCAGATCACACATTGGACCCCTCCAAATGAATCAGAGGTCATCAATGAAGCCTGTACCACACTATTTCTTATTTGAAGGGATTCCTGTCTCCAAAGATGTGGGAAAGCTACCACCAACCCATAAATAAGTTGGCATAGGAGTGGGCAAATTTAGCCCCCATAGCTGTCCCACGTCTCTGAAAAAGGACTCACGCTCAAACTCTAAATAGTTGTTGGTAAGTAGAAAATGAGTTACCCTTGTGATGTACTCCACAAATTTGTCATCTGCATTGTACTTTCTTTCTAGAAAGTATCTAATCTCCTCTAGACCTTTCTCATGGGGTATGGTGGAGTATAAAGATCTCACATCTTCCGTGAGCCATTTGAAATCACTCTGCCAGACCACATCAGAAAGGAGGTTCAGAACATATTTTGTGTCTGATAAGAAACTCCAAAGTACACTTACTAAGGGCTGTAAAATGCCATTGAGCAATTCTGACAGGTGCTCGATCAGGGAACCTATTCCGCCTACAATTAGTCTCCCCTGAATGTTTGAGGCTGATTTGTGGACTTTGGGTAGATGGTTAAACACAGGAATTACTGGATAGTGATGTCGCAAACCTAAAATTTTGCGTTCGCGAACAGTGAACGCGAACTTCCACAAAAGTTCGCGAACGGGCGAACCGGGCGAACCGCCATTGACTTCAATAGGCAGGCGAATTTTAAAACCCACAGGGACTCTTTCTGGCCACAAAAGTGATGGAAAAGTTGTTTCAAGGGGACTAACACCTGGACTGTAGCATGCCGGAGGGGGATCCATGGCAAAACTCCCATGGAAAATTACATAGTTGATGCAGAGTCTGTTTTTAATCCATAAAGGGCATAAATCACCTAAAATTCCTAAATTGCTTGGAATAACGTGCTTTAAAACATCAGGTATGATGTTGTATTGTTCAGGTAGTGTAAGGGTTACGCCCGCTTCACAGAGACAGACCAAACTCCCTGTTTAACGCACCGCAAACAACCGCAAACAGTCCATTTGCACAACTGCAAACTCCCCATTTGCACAAGGTTGGATACCAAGCTAGCCATGTCCCGTTCCTTGTCCTCACTGATGTCACTGCGCGTGCAATCACTTCCTGGGGTAATAGAAAATGCTCCACCCACAAGATGCTCCTATTATATTACTGCACTGAGGATGCTGCCTGTATCTGTGTGTCCTGCTCCCTGGCCGGAGAGCACAGGGGACACCAGGTCGAGCTGCTGAATGAGGCTTCTGAGAAGAAGAAAAAGAAACAGAAATGTTCTGCAGAAACTGACCACAAAGAGAGAGGAGACTGAGAAAAGAGTCCAGAGTCTGCAGAAGCACAGGAGAGGGGTGCAAGAGAAAGCAGCTGGTGTAACAGAGAGACTCACTGCCCTGATTAGGGACATCAGGAAACAGCTGGAAGACCTAGAGAAGCGAGTCCTGAGTGAGATCACCCGGCAGCAGGAGCAGGTTTTACTCACAATCTCTGATCTGATCCAGCAGCTGGGAAAAAGAGAACGACGAGCTAACCATGAAGATTTGTCACATTGAGGAGCTGTGCAACATGACTGACCCATTACCTGTCCTACAAGAACAGGAATCACACAGAGATGAGATGCTTGGTCGGTCCTCCTACTTCCAAGTTCCAATTTGGGGTACTGCGCGTGCAATCTAATGTGCCACCAGATAGGAGTAGGCACAGTATATGCTGTGAGCCTGACACACAGGCTGGCAGTGGCAGACAGGCAACTGCTATTAGATTACACTAGCAGACTGATGTAAAAGTTTTTTTTTTTTAAATTTACACTACTGTTACACCAGATATGACTGGTGGTGGCACTGAGCAAGTAGGCACAGTATATGCTGTGAGCCTGACACACAGGCTGGCAGTGGCAGGCTGGCCTGGTAACTGAAATTAGATTACACTAGCAGACTGATGTAAAAGTTTTTTTTTTTAAATTTACACTAATGTTACACCAGATATAAGTGGTGGCACTGAGCAAGTAGGCACAGTATATGCTGTGAGCCTGACACACAGGCTGGCAGTGGCAGGCAGGCAACTGCTATTAGATTGCACTAGCAGACTGATGTAAAAGTTTTTTTTTTTAATTTACACTACTGTTACACCAGATATGACTGGTGGTGGCACTGAGCAAGTAGGCACAGTATATGCTGTGAGCCTGACACACAGGCTGGCAGTGGAAGGCTGGCCTGGCAACTGAAATTAGATTACACTAGCAGACTGATGTAAAAGTTTTTTTAAATTTTTTTTTACACTAATGTTACACCAGATATGAGTGGTGGCACTGAGCGAGTAGGCACAGTATATGCTGTGAGCCTGACCCACAGGCTGGCAGTGGCAGGCAGGCAACTGCTATTAGATTACACTAGCAGACTGATGTAAAAGTTTTTTTTTTTTAAATTTACACAACTGTTACACCAGATATGACTGGTGGTGGCACTGAGCAAGTAGGCACAGTATATGCTGTGAGCCTGACACACAGGCTGGCAGTGGCAGGCTGGCCTGGCAACTGAAATTAGATTACACTAGCAGACTGATGAAAAAGTTTTTTTTTTTAAATTTACACTAATGTTACACCAGATATGAGTGGTGGCACTGAGCAAGTAGGCACAGTATATGCTGTGAGCCTGACACACAGGCTGGCAGTGGCAGGCAGGCAACTGCTATTAGATTACACTAGCAGACTGATGTAAAAGTTTTTTTTTTTAATTTACACAACTGTTACACCAGATATGACTGGTGGTGGCACTGAGCAAGTAGGCACAGTATATACTGTGAGCCTGACACACAGGCTGGCAGTGGCAGGCTGGCCTGGCAACTGAAATTAGATTACACTAGCAGACTGATCTAAAAGTTTTTTTTTTTTAAATTTACACTAATGTTACACCAGATATGAGTGGTGGCACTGAGCGAGTAGGCACAGTATATGCTGTGAGCCTGACACACAGGCTGGCAGTGGCAGGCAGGCAACTGCTATTAGATTACACTAGCAGACTGATGTAAAAGTTTTTTTTAAAAATTTACACTACTGTTACACCAGATATGACTGGTGGTGGCACTGAGCAAGTAGGCACAGTATATGCTGTGAGCCTGACACACAGGCTGGCAGTGGCAGGCTGGCCTGGCAACTGAAATTAGATTACACTAGCAGAATGATGTCATAGTTTTTTTTTTTTAAATTTACACTAATATTACACCAGATATGAGTGGTGGCACTGAGCAAGTAGGCACAGTATATGCTGTGAGCCTGACACACAGGCTGGCAGTGGCAGGCTGGCCTGGCAACTGAAATTAGATTACACTAGCAGACTGATGTAAAAGTTTTTTTTTTTAAATTTACACTAATGTTACACCAGATATGAGTGGTGGCAGTGAGCAAGTAGGCACAGTATATGCTGTGAGCCTGACACACGCTGACGGGCAGGCAAATGCAATTAGATTACAAAGAAAAAAAAAATAAAAATAAATAAATGATGTTCTAGCCCTAAAAAGGGCTTTTTGGGGTGCTGTCCTTACAGCAGAGATCAGATGAGTCCTTCAGGACTGTAGTGGACACTGAATACACTAGCCTAGCTATTGATTTCCCTGTTAAATTAGCAGCAGCTACACTGTCCCTCCTCTCACTAGCAATGCAGCTTCCGAATGAATCTAAAATGGCTGTCCATGAGATGTAAGGGTCTGGGAGGGAGGGTCTGCTGCTGATTGGCTGGAATGTGCCTGCTGACTGTGAGATACAGGGTCAAAGTTTAGGCAATGAGGAAGAATAGGGGGCGGATCGAACATCGCATATGTTCGCCCGCCGCTGCGAACGCAAACAAGCTATGTTCGCCGGGAACTGTTCTCCGGCGAACTGTTTGCGACATCACTATTACTGGATTCTGTACCAACAAATAAACTTTCATTTCCTGGTTAATATATCCCAACTCTACCCCATCGTCCACTAACTGTCGCCTGAATGCTCTTGTCGGATCATACAGTAATCTGCCATAATCTTGTTAATTCCTCAGATGCCTGTGTGCCTCAAGCATGAAATCTTTCTTATTGAGGACAACAATAACTCTGCCCTTGTCCACTGCCTTGATGACTATTTCTTTGTTGTTCCTTCCAAAGCTCTTCTCTGTTTTTTAGTTTTGTTTGAGGTTTCACCACTTTGAACTACATACTGGAGCTTGGTAAGGTCTTCTTCCACTCTTTTTTGGAATTTCTCCAAAAGAGGCCCCCTGCTCTGTATGGGGTAGAAGGAAGACTCGCAAATTAGGGCAGGAGTCGTGGGTTGTATTTTCCCTTCACAACACTCCTCCTCTTGGAGAGATTCCAAAACCCTGACATCACACATCTCCTGGAAATCTAGATCTGTGTTCTCTTCACGAATAATATTAGTGGACCCTTGACTCTCATTAAATTCATACTAATCATGAGTTTTAAAAACATTTTCAGTGCCAAGTTTTGGACCAGCTTGTTCACATCCAAAAGAGTTCTGAATAGATTAAAGTCAGCTGTCTGTACAAAAGTTAGCCCCAGACTAAGAACGTCCAGTTCATGTTTATTAAGAACATATTGTGACAAATTCATAACGTTTATTCTCTGTAGTTCCCCCTCCTTTGGCCTCTCCTTTGTGGGTAGTGTCTCTGTTCTCTTGGTTGATGCTGTGGTTCTGGGTTTCCTCTCCCCCCCCTTCGAGTGCTTTTGGGGGTATCTGAAAAACCTGTTCCAATTGGGCTCTTTCGGTTTCTCCAGTGTTCCCTTGTCCTCCTCCTGTAGATGTGGGTACTTCTCTGTAATGTGAGGTTGAGGTAATGAGACCCATTACTTTGTTCTTTTGTATCGGGGGTAATCTATTAGATCCCTCCTTCGATCTCACCAATTGATCCTGGGTTACTTGTTCATCCCCTCCTGACGCTGATCCCTCATCCCATGATTCTCCCTCGCTCTCGTAGAAATTGACCCTTCTGCCCCTGTTCCTTCTATGTCTATTCCCTCCCCTCTGTTTGTTGGGGTAGGGAGCTAACTTGTTTTGTTCTTTTCTCAGGGCAAATCTGTCTTTTCTGTTCCAGACATAAACCCTGTTTAGATCATAGTCCTGTTGATCCCTTAGCTATTAGTACGTTTAGCCTCCAATAGTAGCGTTTTTGCTTCTGCCAATACCTGTTGCAGAGTGGAATCAAATTTCAGGTAGTTTGGTTTATTACTTCTCCTGTTCAACTCATCCTGTATCTACTTTATTTTAATGGCTATGTCCTCCAATGCCTTTAATTTATTTTATTGCAACCTATACTTTCAATGGGTTATTTTAGCACAACCTATACTTTTAATAGATATTGTGACAATGCTAAATAGTGCTCATATTCAAGTTGAAAGTTATAGGTTACACTCGAGTGAAAGTCGAAATTGTGCTAGATGAATTAGCGCAACTTTAGACCTGAATTAAAGTGTAAGGATTAAAATAAATTTTACACATCAAAGCATATTAAAATAAAGTATTACACACATACATACAGTATACATATACTTTTCAATAAAAAAATCATTTTAATATTGATATTTTTTTTTAAAGGGGTTTAAAAAGGATATGATAAATGGCAAGGTGTTTGACTCCAATTTATATATGTAAATATGTGTATGCATACATATCTATGTATTCTATATATGTGTACACATGTGTATTTATGTGTTTATATGTGTTAACATGTATGTGCACACATATATACATATATACACATAAATACAAATGTATACACTTACATACACACACACACACACACACATATATATATATATATATATATATATATGTACTTTTGAGCCCTTCACAGTCAAATATTTTAAAATATGCAATATAATTGTTATTAATTTTTAATCTGTTTGAATGTGTTTTGAACAGAAATTTTTGAAATTCCTATGCTCTTCACTTAGAAAATTTTTTTTCTAAGTGAAGTTTCCTCTCTCTCTCTCTCTCTCTCTCTCTCTCTCTCTCTCTCTCTCTCTCTCTCTCTCTCTCTCTCTCTCTCTCTCTCTCTCTCTCTCTCTCTCTCTCTCTCTATATATATATATATATATGTATATATGTGTATGTATATACAATATCCATCTGTCTGTCTATCTATCTACAGGTATACCCCGCTCATACAGCGGGTTAGGGACCGGAGCCCCGCTGTAAAGTGAAAACCGCCTTAAAGTGAAACAAGGCAGTTTTAGCTTTCTTTTCACTTGCCAGTGTGTTTAAAAACTTGAAAACATGTTTGAACTATCATATATTAGGGGTGCAATAGTGCTAGGTTTAGTTTAACACTAGCACAGCACAGTATTCAATAAATACCGTACCTGTAAAATAGTGACAATGACTTTAGTAAAAATTTGTCAGACTATAGCACTGAGACACAGATTGCACTGTAATGATGTAAACAGAGTGAACTAAGCATAACAAAATGGTGCCAGTCACTTGTCTCGCAATCTCACGATGATTACAGCACTGTTTCAAAATCACTGGAGGATGAACTTCAGCTCCACAAAGTGCTGTATTAGCGAAGCGCTGTAAAGTGAAGCGCTGTAAAGTGAGGTATACCTGTATCTATCTATCTATCTATATTTGCATATATTCATATAGATATATAGGTAAAGATATATATATTTTTTTAAAAATCCCACACAGGCACATATATATATATACATATATATATATATATATATATATATATATATATATATATATATATATATATATATATATATATATACACATATATGTATATAAAAGTATTCCTAACTCACTTTTGGATTTAGCACAGTGCTGGGATAGCGTGCGAGCAATAAATAGATAAAGTTAGTGTGGATGCAATATCCAAAGTCCTGAAGCGCACCTGGGTCTTTTGCTCTCACTCTAACTTATTTTTTTCAACTTGCAATATATTCACTAATCCGGCTGCACACATTTTTATACTTTGAGCGCAGTTAGCGCTTGTGCAAAAAAATAAATAAATTAGCTAGCCACTTTTAATCGAACTCTAATTAGGGGTAAATGTATCAAATGGCGGGCGGACATGATTTACTGTAGCAAATCATGTCCATCCGACATAACTATATGCCAACAGCATACGCTGTCTGCATTTATCATTGCACAAGCATTTCTTGTGAAATCCTTGTGTAATGCCGCCCCCTGCACATTCGCGACCTGCTAGCAGGGGGTGTCAATCATCCCAATCGTATCGGGATGCTTTGCAGTCTGACACCTACTGTAAAAGGTAGCGGACAAGTTAAGGAGCAGTGGACCTGAAACCTCGGGCGGACACAGCAGCATCCGCTGCTTGTTAAATCCGGTCCTTAGTGTTCTAGTGATAGCTCCCCCATAGAAGTCTATTATGTGAGGGATGTAGCGCACCCACACTATACAACAACCAGATGCTAGAGCATCCTAGACTTTAGCTCAAGCGCTAATATATTACTTGTAATATAAACACAAAAATAAATGCACTAATTTTAAACTTTTAGGAACACAATAGAGCTAATATTTTTGTGCTCCATTTTTTCTGTTTTAAATAAAATATGTAATCTCAAAAGTTTTTTTTTAAAAATGCACATTCCAGCCCTGAATAAACAAAACGTTGCATGCCAGGCTTGTAGAGATGTGTCCTTTTCCAACAACAGGGCCTTAGGACTGACACATATTAGCCAATGAGCTTTTGCAGCAACATATTGCTCCTTTATGGGTAATAGAACATCTTTGAATACCAAGCACATTTCTAGAAGCCACATTTTCAATTTGTTAAGCTTGGACTAACGGCAAAACATCATTGAATGGCTGGTATTCCAAAATGTACCTTCTGGATAGGAAAGGGGTTTTAAAATCCAACCTCTTTTTTGGCACCAGGTGAGACCACCAAGCCTGGCAAAGTGAGCTCAACAAATGGGCCTTTCATCTTTCCATTCTGTACCTCCTTGTCTCCTCTACTGCCTCAGAGCACCCATAAAGCAAATGCAGATTGCAAACCATTGCTTTCCTTACAGGCATAATGAAACTGTTGACCAAGTCTGCACCCTTTCACCCTGTTCCCAAGCAGCAAATAACCCTGAACATGACCTTTCATCAGTACAGTTAAAGGGACACTAAACCCAAATTTTTCATTCGTGATTCAGATAGAGCATGCAATTTTAAGCAACTTTCTAATTTACTCCTATTATCAAATTTTCTTCATTCTCTTGGTATCTTTATTTGAAATGCAAGAATGTAAGTTGAGATGCCGGCCCATTGTTGGGGAATAACATGGGTTATTCTTGCTGATTGGTGGATTAATTCATCCACCAAAAAAAAAAAGTGCGCTCCATAGTCTGAACCAAGAAAGAAGCTTAGATGTCTTCTTTTTCAAATAAAGATAGCAAGTGAACGAAGAAAAATTGATAATAGGAGTAAATTAGAATGTTGCTTAAAATTGCATGCTCTATCTGAATCACAAAAGAATTTTTTTTGGTTCAGTGTCCCTTTAAGCATAACTGCTTCTGATCTGCTCCCTCAAAAATATTCCAATCACTGCAACAACTTACCTTTAAACCAAATCCCCTTAAACAGTTCACATTTAGGGGCCAATCTATGAAGGCCCGTATTCAGCCTAATGCTGCTGTTTCCGCTCGAGCCTTCAGGCTTGCCGGAAACAGGAGTTAAAAAGCAGTAGTCTTAAGACCACTGCTTCTTTACTTGTCTGCTGCCTTTTAAAGCTGTGGATATCAATCCTCCTGGTCATATACAATCAGGTTGATTGACACCGCCTGAAGGCCCGTATTCAGCCTAATGCTGCTGTTTCCGCTCGAGCCTTCAGGCTTGCCGGAAACAGGAGTTAAAAAGCAGTAGTCTTAAGACCACTGCTTCTTTACTTGTCTGCTGCCTTTTAAAGCTGTGGATATCAATCCTCCTGGTCATATACAATCAGGTTGATTGACACCGCCTGCTAGCGGCCGCAAATCTGCAGGGGGCGTCATTGCACAAGCAGTTCACTAGAACTGCTTGTGAGCGATGTCTGGCGGACATGATACGCTACAGCGTATCCTGTCCGTCAGACACTGATAAATCGGCCCCCGTGTGTCATAAATAAATTGTAACTGGGCCTAGGTAGTTTTTATCTATCTAGGGCGCAATTACATATGCGGCGTCGCCCACAAAAGCCGGCATTGGCGGTTTTTAGTTGGGTATTGCTACCACATAAATGGCGCAGCATATAAATGCAGCGTGTATATTTCACCCATTGCCCACAGTTTTTACTCCCATAAACTAACATAGAACCGCGTCGCAAATCGGTATCACATATTCAGCGCAAGGACTTACGCGGCAAAAATGGAGAAATCTTACTCCATTTCCACATCACCACACATACGCAGGTGCAGCAAGCCTTGCGCTGAGTATATAAGCACCCTAACTCTAACACCTAACGCCTGCACAATATCTACTTGTCAACCACAATCTCCCCACCGCAGTAACTATTAAGATATATTAACCCCTAATCCGCCAACCCACACATCGCAAACTACCTAATAAACAGCTAGATTACGAGTTTTGAGCGCTATAGGGAAATTAACGAACGTAACAAAAATGGCGTTATTTCATTCCCTACAGCGCTGCCATTACAAGTTTTAAAAAAACAGTATTGTGCGGGCGATATGGGGTTTTTAAGCTCCATACCACATCAAAAACAAGCGCTGATTTGATGTGCTTGTGCACGCTTTCCCCATAGACATCAATAGGGAGAGCGGGTCAGAAAAAGTCTAACACCTGAAATCGCAGAAAGAAAAGCTCCGTGAAGCAGCCCATTGATGTCTATGGGGAAAATAAAAATACGGTTTAAGCCTAATACCCTAACATAAACCCTATGTCTAAACACCCTAAATCTGCTGCTCCCAACATCGCCGACGCCTGCCTAAGTTATTAACCCCTAATCTGCCACTCCCGATATCACCACCACCTAAATAAAGGTATTAAAACCTAATCTGCTGCTCCTGATATCGCTGCCACTATACTAAAGTTATTAACCCCTATTCCTCCGCACTCCATTGCCCACACTATAATAAATATATTAACCCCTATTCCGCCGCTCCCCGACATCGCTGCAACTAAATAAAGCTATTAACCCCTAAACCGTCAGCCCCCCACATCGCAATAACCTAAATGAACTATTAACCCCTAACCCTAACGTAACCCTAACGTAACCCCAAACCTAACACCCCCTAACTTTAACATTATTAAAATAGAGCTAAATTAAACTTACAATTATTAACTAAATAAACCTATTAACCCCTAAACCGCCAGCCCCCCACATCGTAACAACCTAAATTAAACTATATTAACCCCTAAACCTTACCCTAACCCTAAAGTAACCCTAACCCTAAACTTAACACCCCCTAACTTTAACATAATTAAAATAGAGCTAAATTAAACTTACAATTATTAACTAAATAAACCTATTAACCCCTAAATCGCCAGTCCCCCACATTGCAGCAACCTAAATTAAACTATATTAACCCCTAAACCTAACCCTAACGTAACCCTAACACCCCCTAACTTTAACATAATTAAAATAGAGCTAAATTAAACTTACAATTATTAACTAAATAATACCTATTTAAAACTAAATACTTACCTGTGAAATAAAACCTAAGCTAGTTACAATATAACTAATAGTTATATTGTAGCTAGTTTAGGTTTTATTTTTATTTCACAGGTAAGTTTGCATTTATTTTAACTAGGCAGACTAGTTATTAAATCGTTATTAACTATTTAATAACTACCTAGTTAAAATAAATACAAAATTACCTGTCAAATAAAACCTAAGCTACCTTACACTAAAACCTAAAATTACAAAAAATAAAAAAACTACCATTACAAAAAGTAAAAAAACCTACCATTACAAAAAACAAACAAAATTATCCAAAAAAATTATTCTTATTCTAATACCCTTTAAAAAAAAAAAGCCCACTCCAAAATAAAAAACCTAATCTAAAATAAACTACATAGGGCCCTTAAAAGGGCCTTTTGTAGGGCATTGCCCTAAGTAAAACAGCTATTTTGCTACAAAAAAACAAATACCCCCTAACAGTATACAAACCCCCACCCCAAACTACCAAGGGCCCTTAAAAGGGCCTTTTGGGGGGCCCTTAAAAGGGCCCTTTGTAGGACATTGCCCTAAAGATAATAGTTATTTTCCTACAAAAGAAAAACAAACATCCCCTAAAAAAATACATTGCACAAAATAACAAACAAATTATAGAAAAAATAAAAATTATTCCTATTCTAATACCCATAAAAAAACACCCCAAAATAAAAAACCTAATCTAGAATAAACTACCAATGGCCCTTAAAAGGGCCTTTTGTATGGCATTGCCCTAAGTTAAACAGCTCAACAAAGTCCCACTAACATTACAAACCCCCACCCCCCAAACACACAAAATTAAAAAACTATCTAAAAAAAACCCTGCATACCAATTCCTGCGAGGCCACGGTGGGGCTAT
The DNA here is from genome assembly GCF_027579735.1 of Bombina bombina. Lineage (NCBI taxonomy): Eukaryota > Metazoa > Chordata > Amphibia > Anura > Bombinatoridae > Bombina > Bombina bombina. The sequence goes on along the minus strand of NC_069500.1, from coordinate 610,652,766 downwards.
GAGAATTACAGACACCCTCTCCTGCTTGATTCGAGCAATGACTCTTGTAAGGAGAGCGAACGGAGGAGACAGGCATGCTAGACTGAAGTTCCAAGGAACTGCCAGAACAACGATCAGAAATGCCTGCAGATCTCTTGACCTTCGGCCATATCGTGGAAGTTTGGCATTCTGACGAGAAGCCATGAGATCCAACTCTGGCTGCCCCCACAAGCTGGAAAACACATCCAAATGAAGTTCCCACTCCCCGGGATGAAAAGTCTGTCTTCTCAGAAAATCCGCTTACCAATTGTCCACTCTTGGGATGTGGATCGCAGAAAGACAGCAGTTGTGGGTCTCTGCCCACTGAATAATTCAGGCCACCTCTGTCATCACCACGGAACTCCGAGTTCCCCACTGGTGGTTGATGTAGGCCACCGAGGTTATGTTGTCCGACTGGAATCTGATAAACCGGGCTAAGGCTAACTGAGGCCAGGCCAGAAGAGCATTGAAGATTGCTCTCAGCTCCAAGATGTTTATGGGCAGGACTGACTCCTCCTGGGTCCATAAGCCCTGAGCCTTCAATGAGCCCCATACTGCTCCCCAACCTAGAAGGCTGGCATCCGTGGGTCACAACCACCCAGGAGGGTCTGTGGAAGCAAGTACCCTGGGAGAGATAATCCTAAGAAAGCCACCATGGAAGAGAGTCTATTGATGCCTGATCTAGATCTACACATGGAGACAGGTCCGTATAGTCACCGTTCCATTGACTGAGCATTCATAACTGCAGAGGTCTGAGATGGAACCAAGCAAACTGAATGATGTCCATGGAAGCCACCATCTTTTTTCCCGATTCACCTTCCATCCGTGGGATAAAAAAAAGACAACAAGATCGCCGTATGAGATTCTGCTTGTTGAAAAGATGGCACCTGAACCAGAATGTCATCCAGATAAGGTGCCACTGCAATGCCTCCAGATCAAAGCACAGCTAAAAGAGCCCCCAGAACCTTTGAAAACATTCTGGGAGCTGTGGCAAGACCAAATGGAAGGGCCACGAACTGGAAATGATTGTCCAAAAAGGCGACTCTCAGAAACATGTGATGGTCCCTGTGAATGGGAACATGACGGTATGCATCCTTTAGGTCTATCGTTGTCATAAACTGACCCTCTTGTACCAAGGGAAGAATGGAGCATATAGACATATAAACATTTTAGATCTAGGATTGGTCAAAAAGTTCCCTCCTTTTTGGGAACTACAAACAGATTCAAGTAAAATCCCAGACCCCTTTCCTGAAAGGGAACTGGAACTATTACCCCCAGGGCGGCAAGGTCCTTGAGACAATGTAAGAATGCCTCTCTTTTTATCTGGTCTACAGATAATCTGGAGAAGAGAAACCTGCCTCTGGGAGGAAAAGATTTGAAGTCTATTTTGTATCCCTGGGAGACAATGTCCACTACCCAGGGATCCGGTACATCTCTTATCCAAGCCTGGGAAAAAAGAAAGAGTCTGCCCCCTACAAGATCCGCTCCAAGATTGGGGGCCAACCCTTCATGCTGACAGGACTGGTTGGGCTTCCAGGAAGGCTTGATCTTGCTTGGAGGAAGGGGAGGAAGACTTGCCTTTAAAGTTACGAAAGGAACGAAAATTACTCTGACGTCCCTTCTACTTATTCTTTTTATCTTGAGGAAGAAAAGAACCCTTCCCTCCAGTAATATCTGAGATAATTTCCACCAAACAAGGTCCAAACAAGGTCTTACCCTTGTAAGGAATAGCCATGAGCTTAGATTTAGATAAAACATCCGCAGACCAGGACTTCAACCACAAGGCCCTGCGGGCTAGGACCGCAAAATAGAAATTTTGGCTCCCAGTTTAATAACCTGTAAGGAAGCATCTGTAATGAAGGAATTGGCTAACTTGAGAGTCTTAATCCTGTCCTGAATCTCATCAAAAGGGGTATCCGTCTTAAGAGATTCAGACAACGCATCAAACCAGTAAGCCGCAGCGCTGGTAACAGTGGCGATACACACCGCAGGTTGCCATTGTAGACCCTGGTGGACATACATCTTTTTTAGTAAAGCCTCCAATTTTTTATCCATTGGATCTTTAAAAGAACAAGTATCCTCTATGGGAATAGTAGTCCTCTTGGCTAAAGTGGAGATCGCTCCTTCTACCTTAGGAACCGTCTGCCACGACTCCTTAATAGAATTCGCTATAGGAAGCATCTTTTTAAAAATAGGAGATGGAGAAAAGGGAATACCAGGTCTTTTCCATTCTTGAGCAATAATCTCCTCAGCACGGTCAGGAACCGGAAAAACCTCCACCGCGGAGGGAACATCAAAGTATTTATTCAATTTACTAGACTTTTTAGGATTGACTATGATAGTTGTGTCGGAGTCGTCCAAAGTAGCCAAAACCTCCTTAAGTAATAAGCAAAGGTGTTCTAGCTTAAATCTGAAGGATACCACTTCAGCATCAGAAGAAGGAATTACACTGTCTGAGTCTGAGATTTCCCCCTTAGATGCTACTGACATGTCATCTTCCTCAGGCTTATGGGAATGGACACTCTGGATAGCCAGAACTTGATCAGGAACCTTACTAACTGTTTCCTTAAATTTCCTTTTACGCCTTCCATGCAACATGGGGAAAGCTGACAAGGCCTCAGATACCGCAAGTGATACCTGGGAAAAAGAAAATCCTACAGGATTGCATGAAGAAACACAGGGCACTGTATGTGGAGACTGAAAAAGTTGGGACGCTTGAGGAGAAAGCTGCGGCATATCTGCAGGAGGAGACACCTGAACAGCATTTGCCTGGGATAATGGTGGCTCGTGGTCAAATATTTTATCTCTATAAATTAAAAAGGAACTGTGGGTTTCACCTGAGCATCAAAACATAACTGACAAGCAGCAACTTCGCCTGGGAAAATGGTTTGAAAAGCCTCTTGATCCATCTTATGTAATAAATAAGGATAAAGTGTAAAAAATCTTTATTTGAAAATAAAAAATAAATGTGTACTGTGTCTTTAAATAGAAATGTGTGTTAGCGCAACAAACTTAATAGACCTCAGGCTACCTATACACCTCAGTAGCTTTACTGAGGTGCTTACCTGTCCTGCAGCTCGCAGAGTGACTTCCCTCACAGAAGAAACAATTCCCTTTTCAAATACAGAGCGGTTACAGAGCCCTAACTGCCAAAAAAAAACGGCTTACAACAGTAATCTCCATGACCAAAAGTTAAAGTATAAAAACTACTGAGCCACCATAAATCACCTCATAGTCTCAATGCCCAAACTGCCTAAAAGAAACCCCAAACATGAAGGTTTAATAAAGTCCCATATTAAATAAGTGCCAGCAATCTCCTTGCAAAAGAAAATTAAAATGGCACTTATCTGAAAGTGCAGTCCAGCAGCAGGACAGCTCACCTGGTTTGAGAAGATGCAGCACCTCACATGGACATGTGAAGAGAGAAATACTGAGTAAACCTATTGAGGTTTTCTAGTTAGGGCAGCAGATTCTTGAGAAAATGCAGTGAGGATTGTACCTCACAAGTTCTCAAGTGCTCAAAAGCCACCACTGCCCTACTGAAGAGACTGGTGTAGACTAGGCTAGACCCCAGAAAGTAAGAGAGTAAGCTTACTCTGCTAAAAAAATAATAAAATCTTGATTGAAGAAAACCTCATCCGACACCTAAAATTCACCTCTTTCTTGCACTACAGGCAAAAGAGAATGAATTGGGGATTGTGGGAAGGGGAGTGATATTTAACAGCTTTGCTGTGGTGCCATTTGCCTCATCCTGCTGGCTTGGAGTGATATTCCCAACAGTATTTGATGATGATCCAGGGACTCACCATGTCAAGAAATAAATAAATTTATCAGGTAAGCATAAATTAAATGTTTCCTAGAAAAGAAAAACAAACACCCTCTAAAAAATACATTACTCAAAATAACAAACAAATTATAAAAATTTTTTAAAAATTATTCCTATTCTAATATCCATAAAAAAAAATAAAAAATAACCCAAAATAAAAAACCTAACCTAGAATAAACTACCAATGGCCCTTAAAAGGGCCTTTTGTAGGGCATTGCTCTAAGTTAAAAAGCTCTACAAAGTCCCACTAACATTACAAACCCCCACCCCCCCAAACCCACAAAATAAAAAACCTATCTAAAAAACCTAAGCTACCCATTGCCCTGAAAAGGGCATTTGGATTGGCATTGCCCTTAAAAGGGCATTTAGCTCTTTTACTGGCCAAACCCTAATCTAAAAATAAACCCACCCAAAACAAACTTAAAAAAACACTAACCCCAAGATGATCCACTTACACTCTTCAATCTTCATCCCGGTGGAGAAGTCCTCATCCAAGCGGCGAGAAGTCTTCATCCAGGCGGCCTCTTCAATTTTCATCCAGGCGTCATCTTCTATATTGATCCCGGCAGCGCAGAGCGGGTCCATCCTGAAGACATCCGGCGCAGAGCATCCTCTTCATACGGTTGCCACCATATACTAAATCTTCAATGCAAGGTTTGTGATCCAAGATGGCGTCCCTTGCGTTCCTATTGGCTGAAACATTTGAATCAGCCAATAGGAATTAGAGCTGCTAAAATCCTATTGGCTGTTCAAATCAGCCAATAGGATTTAAGCATCTCTAATTCTATTGGATGATGAATCAGCCAATAGAATCAGAGCTGCTTAAATCCTATTGGCTGTTCAAATCAGGGACTTCAAAAACTGTAAGTGGGTCGTCTGGGGTTAGTGTTAGGGTAATGCCCATCCAAATGCCCTTTTCAGGGCAATGGGTAGCTTAGGTCTTTTTAGATAGTTTTTTTATTTTGTGGGTTTGGGGGTGGGGTGGGGGTTTGTAATGTTAGTGGGTTTTTTTTTTTTTTCAGGCAAAAGAGCTGTTTAACTTAGGGCAATGCCCGAAAAAAGGCCCTTTTAAGAGACATTGGTAGTTTATTCTAGATTAGGTTTTTTATTTTGGGGTGGTTTTTTTGTATGGGTATTAGAATAGGAATGTGTAATGTATTTTTTTAGGGGGTGTTTGTTTTTCTTTTGTAGGAAAAGAGCTATTATCTTTAGGGCAATGCCCTACAAAGGCCCTTTTTAGCCCCCCCCAAAAGGCTCTTTTAAGGGCCCTTGGTAGTTTTGAGAGTGGGTGTTTGTATACTGTTAGGGGGTGTTTGTTTGTTTTTGTAGCAAAAGAGCTGTTTAACTTAGGGCAATGCCCTGCAAAAGGCCCTTTTAAGGGCCCCCAAAGGGCCCTTGGTAATTTATTTTAGATTAGGCTTTGTTTATTTTGGGGTATTTTTTTAAGGGTATTAGAATAGGAATATTTTTTTTTTGGGGGGGGGATAATTTTATTTGTTTTTCTTCATAATGGTAGGTTTTTTTATTTTTTGTAATGGTAGTTTTTTTGTTGTTATAATTTTAGGTTTTAGTTTAAGGTAGCTTAGGTTTTATTTGACAGGTAATTTTGTATTTATTTTAACTAGGTAGTTATTAAATAGTTAATAACTATTTACTAACTAGTCTACCTAGTTCAAATAAGTACATACCTGTGAAATAAAAATAAAACCTAAGCTACCTACAATATAACTATTAGTTATATTGTAGCTAGCTTAGGTTTTATTTCACAGGTAATTATCTATTTAGTTTTAACTAGGTATTATTTAGTATTTAGTATTGAATGTCAATTTTGACGAATTAGTGCCCGATTTTTAATAATCCTATTTAAAACAAGGGCACTTTAATTCATCAAAATTGACATTTCAAGCATTATCTTCAAAAACTTACCTTTTAATCCTGAGAGCCGCTGCAGCGCTTCCTCTGCCCATCGCAAGTCCTCTTTGCGGGTCCAAAATGACGAATCCGGCTTATCCAATCACGGTGTTCCCTCAGGCCATGATCCCCCCGGGGGGAACGCCGGGATTGGAGGAAGCCGGATTTGTCATTTTTGACGTAAGCAGAGGCTTCCAAAGGCCGGGGGAATCGATGAAGCAGCTTTCAGGATTAAAAGGTAAGTTTTTTAAGAAAACGCTTGAAATGTCAATTTTGATGAATTAGGTTTTTTTGGGCACCGTAAAAGAGCTGAATGCTCTTTTAAGGGCAATGCCCAAACAAATGCTCCTTTAGGGGCAATGGGTAACTTAGGTTTTTTTAGTGTTAGTTTTTTTATTTTGGGGGTTTGGTGTGTGGGTGCTTTTACTGTTAGGGGGGACTAAGTATTTATTTAATGTAAAAGAGCTGTTTAATTTAGGGCAATGCCCTATTGGTAGTTTAGCTTAGATTAGGGGGTGTTTTTATTTTGGGGGGCTTTTTTATTTTCATAGGCATTAGGTTTATTTATTTTTTATTTTTTATAATTTAGTTTATTATTTTCTGTAATGTTAGACTTTTTTATTTCTTGTAATTTTAGATTAATTTAAACTTATTTTTTTAATTTTTTAAGTAATGTTAGTTTTTTTTATTTAAATTGTAATTTAGTATTTTTTAATTGTAGGTAATTGGGGTGTTAGGTTCGGGGACTTAGTAATTAAATTAGCTATTTGCATTGTGGGGGTTGGCGGTTTAGAGGTTAATAGGTTAAATAGGTTTAATGCGTTGTGAGGGGTTGGCGGATTAGGGGTTAATAGGTTAATTAGGTTTAATGTGTTGTGTGGGCTTTGCGGATTAGGGGTTATTAGTGTTGATAGGTAGTTGGCATTGTGGGTGAATGGTGGATTAGGGGTTAATACATATATTAGGTAGATTGCGATGTGGGTGAATGGCAGGTTAGGAGTTAATACATTTATTAGGTATATTGCGTTGTGTGGGGTTGGCGGTTTAAGGGTTAATACTTTTATTATTAGTTGCGATGTAGGGGTATTGTGGATATAGGGGTATTGACGTGTCGGCTTTGTTTTTGGGAGGCGGGTTAGACTTTTACGGGCGATTTAGCTTTTTTAAAATTTTCTTAGGCGCTGGCAGTTTCTAAACTACCGTAAGTCACTGGCGGCTCCAGAAATGTGTATTTATGCACATTTCTGGACATCGCTAGTTTATCCGACTTATGGTAGTTTATGAATTCCCGGGGCCATATATGTGATTCCCCGATGTGCGAGGTGAATTTACAGGCAGTTACGCTGAAGCCTGCGCCACCTATGTAATCTCGCCCCTAATATCTCACTCTCATCAATCTATATCTATATAGCTCATTGTTATTTCTTTCTTTTTTGTTTCACAAATCTTAGCATAAATATCTGTTTGGTGTAGTTGTTAACAGTATGTGTGGTTTAGTGTTTGCATGCAAGGTAAAGAACAATAAATAGCAACATCTGTACATTCACTAACACATTTTACTGGGGAATATATTTGCTACATCCCACGTATGATCCACGTATAAACAAAATCTGTGTTGTTACTGGACTCTTTATTATTCAGGAAAATTTGCAATTTGAATGCAGGTCTAGTATGAAAAAGCCCAGAACTCAACCTGCTGTTAGCATTTCATCACAAGACATTTGCACACGTGCTCAGTGCCTGCAGCCTCCTCTGGTTATTAATAGCTATCCTATGAAAACAATTGTGTGCTGTAATCCTAAGAAGAAAAGTTCTGGTTTGCATGTTTATAATAGATACATAGTATGAGGTAGTAGCAGATAAAATGTGTTGAGATTTGCATGCAGGTGCACAAACCTTCTGTTACTGTGTCTCTGTATCTGTGACATCTGTCAGTTTACTAAACCTCTAAATTACCAAAGATTATTAGTGAGTGGTTTAGATATTAGGTCAAAAGGTAAAAACAGCTGACATTTTTTTGATTGAGTGGATAGGAACTATATTATGAGAATGAATACTTAAAGCTATAGTACACTTAAAAAATAAAAAAGCAATATAATGAAACTTCATGTACACACTAAAATATTTCAAAATACATTGCTGTTTTAAAAACCATTCCTTTGCTCACAATCTGTTAATTAAATTTGATGTCTTTCCAAACCCACTGTGGGATTCATTATGCAGTTCCTACCTTGGTAGGAGCCGGCACCATAGAACCTGCTTATACGCATGCGCTGTTTCTTACTGTGACATCACGCTCTTTGCTATAGCGAACGCAGTAGATCATAAACAGCTTGTCATTGCTGAAAATTGATGTGCACCTGCGCTTTGCCGACACAACACAGTCTGTCCGCAGTACACACTTTGAAAATGCGCATGCTCTATGCCCAATTCTAGTGACGATAACAATTTCTTCACATACTATGTAGCGCATGTGATTCCCTTAATTGTCTTTTGCGCATGCGTTAGAGGACAATGACTGCTAATTAAAATATTCATTATGGAGTTCATTGATTGGGCGCCGTTATTAGCATTTGAACAGTCTTTTATGATGTAAATCATAAAATAAAAATTGTATTTCAAACATAAAAAGAAGCTTCATTTTCAAAAAGTAGTATGGCATTTTTATTTATACTAACTTGATAAATGTTTATGTCTTGTTTGTATGCATTTTTTAGTATTGAATTCTATTCCTTTAAACAATAGGGGGCCGATTTATCAAGGGCCGAACGATGCCCCTGTTTCCGCACGAACCTTCAGGCTCGCCGGAAACAGTAGTTATAAAGCAGCGGTCTTAAGACCGCTGCTCCATAACTGGTCCACTGCCTCTGAGGTTGCGGTCTGCAATCCACCTGATCCTATACGTTCGGGCTGATTGACAACCCTTGCTAGTGGCCGCAAATCTGCAGGGGGTGGCATTGCACAAGTAGTTCACCAGAACTGCTTGTGCAATGTTAAATGCCGACAGCGTATGCTGTCGGCATTCAGTGATGTCTGTCGGACATGAAACGCTACAGCGGACAGTGATAAATCGGCCCCTAGGACTTTACTTTGGATGATATAATAGTTCATTCACTTTGAGTAGTAATAATTTACTAAAATATGTTAGATATGTGGAACAACCTTTAAAAAAATGCTCTTGTAATGGCTGGTTATTTATTACGCTCCCGCAACGGGCAATCTAGTAGTAATAAGTTAGTGCTCCACTTGTAATCTAGCCCTAGATAGGGTAAATGGTTCTTATGTTATTCCAAACTATTGAATTACATTTATTTTTACTAACCGAGAAGATTAATATTGTTCATTCTTCATTATTCAGATAGAGCATGCAATTTTAAACAACTTTCTAATTTACTTCTCTTACCAATTTTCCTTTGTTCTCTTGGTATCTTTTGTTGAAAAGTAGGAACGGAAGCTCAGGAGCAGGCACATGTCTGGAGCACTATATGGCATCAGTTTTGCTACAATTTTATCCATTTGCAAGAGCACTAGATGGCAGCACTATTTTAAAGAAACTAACGGCTAGATTTAGAGTTCTGCGGCCAAAGGGGTGCATTAGCTACGCGTGCTTTCCCCCCCGCACCTTTTAAATACCGCTGGTATTTAGAGTTCACAGAAGGGCTGCGTTAGGCTCCAAAAAGGGAGCGTATAGCATATTTACCGCCACTGCAACTCTCAATACCAGCGGTGCTTACGGACGCGGCCAGCTTCAAAAACGTGCTTGTGCACGATTCCCCCATAGGAAACAATGGGGCCGTTTGAGCTGAAAAAAAACCTAACACCTGCAAAAAAGCAGCGTTCAGCTCCTAACGCAGCCCCATTGTTTCCTATGGGGAAACACTTCCTAAGTCTGCACCTAACACCCTAACATGTACCCCGAGTCTAAACACCCCTAACCTTACACTTATTAACCCCTAATCTGCCGCCCCCGCTATCGCTGACCCCTGCATATTTTTTTAAACCCTAATCTGCCGCTCCGTACACCGCCGCAACCTATGTTATCCCTATGTACCCCTAATCTGCTGCCCCTAACACCGCCGACCCCTATATTATATTTATTAACCCCTAATCTACCCCCCCCCACGTCGCCGCTACCTACCTACACTTATTAACCCCTAATCTGCCGACCGGACATCACCTACTATAATAAATTTATTAACCCCTAATCCGCCTCACTAACCCTATAATAAATAGTATTAACCCCTAATCTGCCCTCCCTAACATCACCAACACCTAACTTCAAGTATTAACCCCTAATCTGCCGACCGGACCTCACCACTACTCTAATAAATTTATTAACCCCTAAAGCTAAGTCTAACCCTAACACTAATACCCCCCTAAGTTAAATATAATTATTATCTAACGAAATAAATTAACTCTTATTAAATAAATTAATCCTATTTAAAGCTAAATACTTACCTGTAAAATAAACCCTAATATAGCTACAATATAAATTATAATTATATTGTAGCTATTTTAGGATTTATATTTATTTTACAGGCAACTTTGTATTTATTTAAACCAGGTACAATAGCTATTAAATAGTTAATAACTATTTAATAGCTACCTAGTTATAATAATTACAAAATTACCTGTAAAATAAATCCTAACCTAAGTTACAATTAAACCTAACACTACACTATCAATAAATTAATTAAATAAACTACCTACAATTATCTACAATTAAACCTAACATTACACTATCAATAAATTAATTAAATAAACTACCTACAATTATCTACAATTAAACCTAACACTACACTATCAATAAATAAATTAAATACAAATAAATACACTAACTAAAGTACAAAAAATAAAAAAAGAACTAAGTTACAAAAAAAAAAAAAAAAGAACTAAGTTACAAAAAAATAAAAAAATATTTACAAACATTATAAAAATATTACAACAATTTTAAGCTAATTACACTTACTCTAAGCCCCCTAATAAAATAACAAAGCCCCCCAAAATAAAAAAATGCCCTACCCTATTATAAAATAAAAATAGAAAAGCTCTTTTACCTTACCAGCCCTTAAAAGGGCCTTTTGCGGGCCATGCCCCAAAAAATTCAGCTCTTTTGCCTGGAAAAAAAAACATATAATACCCCCCAACATTACAACCCACCACCCACATACCCCTAATCTAACCCAAACCCCCCTTAAATAAACCTAACACTAAGCCCCTGAAGATCTTCCTACCTTGTCTTCACCACACCGGGTATCACCGATCGGTCCAGAGGAGGCTCCGAAGTCTTTATCCAAGCCCAAGTGGAGGCTGAAGAGATCCATCATCGGGCTGAAGAGGTCCATCATTGGGCTGAAGTCTTGATCCAAGCGGCGGCTGAAGAGGTCCATCATCAGGCTGAAGTCGATCCATCTTCATCCCGCCGACGCGGAACATCCATCCTGCCCGACGACTTCCCAACGAATGACGGTTCCTTTAAATGACGTCATCCAAGATGGCGTCCCTTGAATTCCGATTGGCTGATAGGATTCTATCAACCAATCGGAATTAAGGCAGGAAAATTCTGATTGGTTGATGGAATCAGCCAATCAGATTGAGCTCGCATTCTATTGGCTGTTCCGATCAGCCAATAGAATGCAAGCTCAATCTGATTGGCTGATTGGATCAGCCAATCGGATTGAACTTGAATCTGATTGGCTGATTCCATCAGCCAATCAGAATTTTCCTACCTTAATTCCGATTGGCTGATAGAATCCTATCAGCCAATCAGAATTCGAGCTACGCCATCTTGGATGACGTCATTTAAAGGAACCGTCATTTGTCGGGAAGTCGTCGGGCAGGATGGATGTTCCGCGTTGGCGGGATGAAGATGGATCAGGAAGAAAGAAGATTAAAGATGCCGCTTGATAGAAGACTTCAGCCCGATGATGGACCTCTTCTGCCGCCGCTTGGATCAAGACTTCAGCCCGATGATGGACCTCTTCAGCCCGATGATGGATCTCTTCAGCCCCCGCTTGGGCTTGGATGAAGACTTCGGAGCCTCCTCTGGACCGATCGGTGATACCCGGCGTGGTGAAGACAAGGTAGGAAGATCTTCAGGGGCTTAGTGTTAGGTTTATTTAAGGGGGGTTTGGGTTAGATTAGGGGTATGTGGGTGGTGGATTGTAATGTTGGGGGGGGGGTATTGTATGTTTTTTTTCCAGGCAAAAGAGCTGAATTCTTTGGGGCATGCCCCGCAAAAGGCCCTTTTAAGGGCTGGTAAGGTAAAAGAGCTTTTCTATTTTTATTTTATAATAGGGTAGGGCATTTTTTTATTTTGGGGGGCTTTGTTATTTTATTAGGGGGCTTAGAGTAGGTGTAATTAGCTTAAAATTGTTGTAATATTTTTATAATGTTTGTAAATATTTTTTTATTTTTTGTAACTTAGTTCTTTTTTTATTTTTTGTAACTTAGTTCTTTTTTATTTTTTGTACTTTAGTTAGTGTATTTATTTGTATTTAATTTATTTATTGATAGTGTAGTGTTAGGTTTAATTGTAACTTAGGTTAGGATTTATTTTACAGGTAATTTTGTACTTATTTTAACTAGGTAGCTATTAAATAGTTAATAACTATTTAATAGCTATTGTACCTGGTTAAAAAAAATACAAAGTTGCCTGTAAAATAAATATAAATCCTAAAATAGCTACAATATAATTATAATTTATATTGTAGCTATATTAGGGTTTATTTTACAGGTAAGTATTTAGCTTTAAATAGGAATAATTTATTTAATAAGAGTTAATTTATTTCGTTAAATAATAATTATATTTAACTTAGGGGGGTGTTAGGGCTAGGGTTAGACTTAGCTTTAGGGGTTAATAAATTTATTATAGTAGCGGTGAGGTCCGGTCGGCAGATTAGGGGTTAATACTTGAAGTTAGGTGTCGGTGATGTTAGGGAGGGCAGATTAGGTGTTAATACTATTTATTATAGGGTTAGTGAGGCGGGAGTGAGGCGGATTAGGGGTTAATAACTTTATTATAGTAGCGGTGAGGTCCGGTCGGCAGATTAGGGGTTAATAATTGTAGGTAGGTGGCGGCGACGTTGGGGGGGGGCAGATTAGGGGTTAATAAATATTATGTAGGGGTCGGCGGTGTTAGGGGCATCAGATTAGGGGTACATAGGGATAACGTAGGTTGCGGCAGTGTGCGGTTGGCAGATTAGAAGTTAAAAATTTTTATTAGAGTGGCGGCGATGTGGGGGGGCCTCGGTTTAGGGGTACATAGGTAGTTTATGGGTGTTAGTGTACTTTAGAGCACAGTAGTTAAGAGCTTTATGAACCGGCATTAGCCCAGAAAGCTCTTAACTCCTGGCTTTTCTCTGAGGCTGGAGTTTTGTCGTTAGATTTCTAACGCTCACTTCAGCCAAGACTCTAAATACCGGCGTTAGAAAGATCCCATTGAAAAGATAGGATACGCAAATGGCGTAGGGGGATCTGCGGTATGGAAAAGTCGTGGCTGCAAAGTGAGCGTTAGACCCTTTCCTGACTGACTCTAAATACCAGCGGTAGCCCAAAACCAGCGTTAGGAGCCCCTAACGCTGGTTTTGATGGCTAACGCCAAACTCTAAATCTAGGTGATAGAATTTGACGGTAGATAAGAACCAAAAAGGCCCATCACGTCTACCCATATTACATGTTACTGTTTTCTTAGGATATCCTTTTGCATGTCCCAGGCATTTGTGAATTCCTTAACAGTCTTTGTGTTTACCACCTCTATTGAAGTTTATACCATGAATCCACCACCCTTTCTGTAAAAAAATGCTTCCTCATATTTTTCTTGAATCTGTTACCCTCTAACATAAGTTTGTGACCTCTTGTTTTGACATTTGTTTTTTGTGGAAAATGCTTTCAGCTTCAGTCCCTTCATATATTTGAAGGTTTCTCTCATGCCCCCTCATTCCCTTCTCTTCCCTAAACTATACATGTTTAGATCATTGGGTCTTTATTTCTACATTTTATATTTAAGACTGTGTACAATTTTAGTAGCCCTCCTTTAGACACTTTCTAGTTTATTTATATCTTTCTGAAGATATGGTCTCCAGAACTGTACAGGGAATTCCAGATGAGGCCTAACAAGTGATCTGTAAAGTGGCATAAGAACCTTGCTATTTCTGCTACTAATACCTCTCCCAATGCAACCAAGTATTCCACTGGCCTTACTGGCTGTACTGCTGCATTGTGAAAGCACAAGAAGGAGAAAAAGCGCAAACCTGATTCAAGTGTAGTCGTACAAACTTTAATAATAGCCCCACACGCTAATGTGGCTACTCACAAAATATCAGATAAAAAACAGCTCATCAAACAATCCCAATGATGTAACATGCGGCACCTAGCTCCTGGTCCCAGACCGGATAGGATGTCTATCGTGTCAGACAGTTCCAAAGTACCACTGATAGGGTCGCCAGTTCCACCCCTCTGTGCAGACTTCCAAAGATCCCGTTAAGTGTTTCAAACACAAAATCCCCCGGTGTAGCCCAATAGAATCCTCTGTGATGCAGGCATCTACGAAAGCAGGTAAACCGGATTAATCAGTTGCCAACAAAAAACTGCTGCATTGTGTACCACATTTTAAATCATCTGAAATATTAATTCTCAAGTCCAGTTCTTCTTTAGTTACAGTCAGTAATGTACCATTGAGACTATAATTTATCTTTTGGGTTTTTGGATACTATATGCATAATTTTGCTCTTGGTAATATTAAATTTCAGATCCCGTTTATTTGCCCTGTCCAGTTTTTTTAATATCACTGTTCATTTGATCAACCCCTCCTGGAACATCAACTCTGTGTAAGGCTCTCACCTTCACAATGATTAAATATATAGAGGCCTATTTATCATTAAGCCGTCAACTATGCTGCATTTGCTCACCTAACATCGCCTAACATCGCGGTCACGGACCTGAATACTCTCTCCTTATTTATTAAAAAAGCTGTCAAAAAGCTGCGCACCAAGTACGGGGCGATGAGCAGCGGACTGTTGTTAACTAAAAGTCATCGATCTCGCTGCTCTTCGGCTTTTTCCCAACTTTATTTATACCCTGTCCCGGAGCCCACCGCAACTAACTAAATGTATTAACCCCTAAACCCCTGGCTTCCCACATCACTACCACTTACTAAACCGATTAACCCCTAAACCTAAAGCCCCCCACATTGCCATAAACGAAATTAAGCTATCAACCCACTAACTTTACATTAAATATTAACTCATCCCTATCTTATAATAAATTTAAACTTACCTTTAGAATTAAACTATATTAAACTACTAATTAACCTACCCTAACTATTATACTAAAATTACATTAAACTATATTAACTATTAATTAACCTACCCTAACTATTATACTAAAATTACATTAAATTACATTAAACTATATTAATCTATTAATTAACCTACCCTATTATACTACAATTACATTAAACTACAAATTAAATTAACTATATTACATATTTAAAAAACTAACCCTACTCAAGTTATTTAAATCTACAATAGAGAATTACTAAGTTACAAAAAAATAACAACTAAGTTACACAAAATAAAAAACATTGTTACACAAAATAATAAACACTAAGTTACACAAAATAAAAAATAAATGATCAAATATTTAAACTAATTACACCTAATCTAATAGCCCTATGAAAATAAAAAAGCCCCCCACAAAATAAAAAAACCCTAGCCTACAATAAACTACCAATGGCCCTTAAAAGAGCCTTTTGCGGGGCATTGCCCCAAAGCTCTTTTATCTGTAAAAAAAAATGCAAACACCCCCCCAACAGTAAAACCCACCACCCACACAACCAAACCCCCCAAATAAAAACCTATCTAAAAAACCTAAGCTCCCCATTGCCCTGAAAAGGGCATTTGTATGGGCATTGCCCTTAAAAGGGCATTTAGCACTTTTTTCGCCCAAAGTCCCTAAGCTTAAATTAAAACCCAGCCAAATACCCATAAAAAAACCTAACACTAACCCCCGAAGATCCACTTACAGTTTACGAAGACCCGACATCCATCCTCATCCAAGTGGCAGAAGTCCTCAGCGAAGCCGGCAGAAGGCTTCATCCAAGCGGACCGAAGTCTTCATCCAACCGGGCAGAAGTCTTCATCCAGACGGCATCTTCTATCTTCACCCATCCGGCGCGGAGCGGCTCCATCTTCAAGACATCCGGCGCAGAGCATCCTCTTCTTACGATCGCCGCTGAAGAATGAAGTTTCCTTTAAATGACGTCATCCAAGATAGCGTCTCTTACATTCCAATTGGCTGATAGAATTCTATCTGCCAATAGGAATTAAGGTGGAAAAAATCCTATTGGCTGTTGCAATTAGCCAATAGGATTGAGCTTTCATCCTATTGCCTGATCCAATCAGCCAATAGGATTGAGTTCGCATTCTATTGGCTGATTGGATCAGCCAATAGGAGGAAAGCTCAATCCTATTGGCTGATTGCAACAGCCAATATGATTTTTTCCACCTTAAATCCTATTGGCTGATAGAATTCTATCAGCCAATCGGAATGTAAGAGACGCCATCTTGGATGACGTCATTTAAAGGAAACTTCATTCTTCAGCGGCGATCGTAAGAAGAGGATGCTCCATGCCGGATGTCTTGAAGATGGAGCCGCTCCGCTACAGATGGATGAAGATAGAAGATGCCGTCTGGATGAAGACTTCTGCCCAGTTGGATGAAGACTTTGGCCCGCTTGGATGAAGACTTCTGCTGACTTCGCTGAGGACTTCTGCCGCTTGGATGAGGATGGATGCCAGGTCTTCGTAAACTGTAAGTGGATCTTCGGGGGTTAGTGTTAGGTTTTTTTAAGGGTTTATTGGGTGGGTTTTAATTTTAGGTTAGGGACTTTGGGCGGAAAAAGAGCTAAATGCCCTTTTAAGGGCAATGCCCATAAAAAATGCCCTTTTCAGGGCAATGGGGAGATTAGGTTTTTTAGATAGGGTTTTATATGGGGGGGTTGGTTGTGTGGGTGGTGGGTTTTACTGTTGGGGGGGTGTTTGTATTTTATTTTACAGGTAAAAGAGCTGATTTCTTTGGGGCAATGCCCCACGAAAGGCTCTTTTAAGGGCCATTGGTAGTTTATTGTAGGCTAGGGTTTTTTTTAATTTGGGGGGACTTTTTTTATTTTCATAGGGTTATTAGATTAGGTGTAATTAGTTTAAATATTTGGTAATTTATTTTTTATTTTGTGTAACTTAGTGTTTATTATTTTGTGTAACTTAGTGTTTTTTTGTGTGTAACTTAGTTGTTATTTTTTTGTAACTAAGGCCTAGATTTGGAGTTTGGCGTTAGCCGTGAAAACCAACGTTAGAGGCTCCTAACGCTGGTTTTAGGCTACCTCCGGTATTTGGAGTCACTCAAAATAGGGTCTAACGCTCACTTTTCAGCCGCGACTTTTCCATACCGCAGATCCCCTTACGTAAATTGCGTATCCTATCTTTTCAATGGGATCTTTCTAACTCCGGTATTTAGAGTCGTGTCTGAAGTGAGCGTTAGACATCTAACGACAAAACTCCAGCCGCAGGAAAAAAGTCAGTAGTTAAGAGCTTTCTGGGCTAACGCCGGTTTATAAAGCTCTTAACTACTGTGCTCTAAAGTACACTAACACCCATAAACTACCTATGTACCCCTAAACCGAGGTCCCCCCACATCGCTGACACTCGAATATTTTTTTTTAACCCCTAATCTGCCGACCGCCACCTACGTTATCCTTATGTACCCCTAATCTGCTGCCCCTAACAACGCCGACCCCTGTATTATATTTATTAACCCCTAACCTGCCCCCCAAAACATCGCAGCCAGCTACCTACACTTATTAACCCCTAATCTGCCGACCGCAAAGCGCCGCCACCTACGTTATCCTTATGTACCCCTAATCTGCTGCCCCTAACACCGCCGACCCCTATATTATATTTATTAACCCCTAATCTGCCCCCCTCAACGTCGCCTCCACCTGCCTACACTTATTAACCCCTAATCTGCCGTCTGGAGCTCACCGCTATTCTAATAAATGTATTAACCTCTAAAGCTAAGTCTAACCCTAACACTAACACCCCCCTAAATTAAATATAATTTACATCTAACGAAATTAATTATCTCTTATTAAATAAATTATTCCTATTTAAAGCTAAATACTTACCTGTAAAATAAATCCTAATATAGCTACAATATAAATTATAATTATATTATAGCTATTTTAGGATTAATATTTATTTTACAGGTAACTTTGTATTTATTTTAACCTGGTACAATAGCTATTAAATAGTTAAGAACTATTTAATAGTTACCTAGTTAAAATAATTACAAAATTACCTGTAAAATAAAGCCTAACCTAAATTAATTAAATAAAATACCTACAATTACCTACAATTAAACCTAACACTACACTATCAATAAATAAATTAAATACAATTCCTACAAATAACTACAATGAAATAAACTAACTAAGTTACAAAAAATAAAAAAATATTTACAAACATAAGAAAAATATTACAACAATTTTAAACTAATTACACCTACTCTAAGCCCCCTAATAAAACAACAAAGACCCCCAAAATAAAAAATGCCCTACCCTATTCTAAATTACTAAAGTTCAAAGCTCTTTTACCTTACCAGCCCTGAACAGGGCCCTTTGCGGGGCATGCCCCAAGAAGTTCAGCTCTTTTGCCTGTAAAAAAAAAACATACAATACCCCCCCCAACATTACAACCCACCACCCACATACCCCTAATCTAACCCAAACCCCCCTTAAATAAACCTAACACTAAGCCCCTGAAGATCTTCCTACCTTATCTTCACCATACCAGGTTCACCTATCTGTCCTGAAGAGCTCCTCCGATGTCCTGATCCAAGCCCAAGCAGGGGGCTGAAGAGGTCCATGATCCGGCTGAAGTCTTCATCCAAGCGGGAGCTGAAGAGGTCCATGATCCGGATGAAGTCTTCATCCAAGCGGGAGCTGAAGAGGTCCATGATCCGGATGAAGTCTTCTATCAACGGCATCTTCAATCTTCTTTCTTCCGGATCCATCTTGCAGACCTCCGACGCGGAACATCCTCTTCTCCCGACGCCTACTAGCCGAATGACGGTTCCTTTAAGGGACGTCATCCAATATGGCGTCCCTCGAATTCCGATTGGCTGATAGGATTCTATCAGCCAATCGGAATTAAGATAGGAATATTCTGATTGGCTGATGGAATCAGCCAATCAGAATCAAGTTCAATCCGATTGGCTGATCCAATCAGCCAATCAGATTGAGCTTGAATTCTATTGGCTGATCGGAACAGCCAATAGAATGCAAGCTCAATCTGATTGGCTGATTGGATCAGCCAATCGGAATTCGAGGGACGCCATCTTGGATGACGTCCCTTAAAGGAACCGTCATTCTGCTAGTAGGCGTCGGGAGAAGAGGATGTCCCGCGTCGGAGGTCTGCAAGATGGATCCGGAAGAAAGAAGATTGAAGATGCCGTTGATAGAAGACTTCATCCGGATCATGAACCTCTTCAGCTCCCGCTTGGATGAAGACTTCATCCGGATCATGGACCTCTTCAGCTCCCGCTTGGATGAAGACTTCAGCCGGATCATGGACCTCTTCAGCCCCCCGCTTGGGCTTGGATCAGGACATCGGAGGAGCTCTTCAGGACGGATTGGTGAACCTGGTATGGTGAAGATAAGGTAGGAAGATCTTCAGGGGCTTAGTGTTAGGTTTATTTAAGGGGGGTTTGGGTTAGATTAGGGGTATGTGGGTGGTGGGTTGTAATGTTGGGGGGGGTATTGTATGGTTTTTTTTTTACAGGCAAAAGAGCTGAACTTCTTGGGGCATGCCCCGCAAAGGGCCCTGTTCAGGGCTGGTAAGGTAAAAGAGCTTTGAACTTTAGTAATTTAGAATATGGTAGGGCATTTTTTATTTTGGGGGTCTTTGTTGTTTTATTAGGGGGCTTAGAGTAGGTGTAATTAGTTTAAAATTGTTGTAATATTTTTCTTATGTTTGTAAATATTTTTTTATTTTTTGTAACTTAGTTCTTTTTTATTTTTTGTACTTTAGTTAGTTTATTTCATTGTAGTTATTTGTAGGAATTGTATTTAATTTATTTATTGATAGTGTAGTGTTAGGTTTAATTGTAGGTAATTGTAGGTATTGTATTTAATTAATTTAATGATAGTATAGTGTTAGGTTTAATTGTAACTTAGGTTAGGATTTATTTTACAGGTAATTTTGCAATTATTTTAACTAGGTAGCTATTAAATAGTTCTTAACTATTTAATAGCTATTGTACCTGGTTAAAATAATTATAAAGTTGCCTGTCAAATAAATATTAATCCTAAAATAGCTATAATATAATTATAATTTATATTGTAGCTATATTAGGATTTATTTTACAGGTAAGTATTTAGCTTTAAATAGGAATAATTTATTTAATAAGAGATAATTAATTTTGTTAGATGTAAATTATATTTAACTTAGGGGGGTGTTAGTGTTAGGGTTAGACTTAGCTTTAGGGGTTAATACATTTATTAGAATAGCGGTGAGCTCCAGTCGGCAGATTAGGGGTTAATAATTGAAGTTAGGTGTCGGCGATGTTAGGGAGGGCAGATTAGGGGTTAATACTATTTATTATAGGGTTAGTGAGGCGGATTAGGGGTTAATAACTTTATTATAGTAGCGCTCAGGTCCGGCCGGCAGATTAGGGGTTAATAAGTGTAGGCAGGTGGAGGCGACGTTGTGGGGGGCAGATTAGGGGTTAATAAATATAATATAGGGGTCGGCGGTGTTAGGGGCAGCAGATTAGGGGTACATAGGGATAATGTAAGTAGCGGCGGTTTACGGAGCGGCAGATTAGGGGTTAAAAATAATATGCAGGGGTCAGCGATAGCGAGGGCGGCAGATTAGGGGTTAATAAGTGTAAGGTTAGGGGTGTTTAGACTCGGGGTACATGTTAGAGTGTTAGGTGCAGACGTAGGAAGTGTTTCCGCATAGCAAACAATGGGGCTGCGTTAGGAGCTGAACGCGGCTTTTTTGCAGGTGTTAGGTTTTTTTTCAGCTCAAACAGCCCCATTGTTTCCTATGGGAGAATCGTGCACGAGCACGTTTTTGAGGCTGGCCGCTTGCGTAAGCAACTCTGGTATCGAGAGTTGAAGCTGCGTTAAAAATGCTCTACGCTCCTTTTTTGGAGCCTAATGCAGCCTTTATGTGGACTCTCAATACCAGAGTTATTTTTATGGTGCGGCCAGAAAAAATGCGGCGTTAGTTTTTCGGGTCGTTACCGACAAAACTCCAAATCTAGCCGTTAGTAATTCTTTATTGTAGATTTAAATAACTTGAGTAGGGTTAGGTTTTTAAATATGTAATATAGTTAATTTAATTTGTAATTTAATGTAATTGTAGTATAATAGGGTAGGTTAATTTATAGTTTAATATAGTTTAATGTAATTTAATGTAATTTTAGTATAATAGTTAGGGTAGGTTAATTAAAAACCCCTTGATTGCTAACGACGACTCAGATCCGTCGCTAGCACTCAAATAACTTTTTGGCAATCTGGGGGCTCCTACTCCTGCGATCAGTCCTGCATAGTGACAGGCATCGCCGGGGCTTCCCATTACGTGCGGTAACGTCACGCGCAATGACGTGATGACGTCACCGCGCAACTTTATTTAAAATTGACAATACAAAGTATAGGGAAAGGGGGCATGCCGCTTAGAAACCTGTATCCCAAGGATCTGACCAGCTACAGATCCCCAAGACCCACCATTGGAAAGGTAATCACCTAACCTTTCCAATGGTATGAGTCTTGGGGATCTGGGGGGGGGGGAGTCAAAACATTTTTGTTTGTTAAAAATCGTAAAAATCAGAAAAATATTAAATCCAGCTTAGCACTCAAAGGGTTAATAGTTTAATATAGTTTAATGTAATTTTAGTATAATAGGGTAGGTTAATTAATAGTTTAATATAGTTTATTTTAATTCTAAAGGTAAGTTTAAATTTATTATAAGATAAGGATGAGTTAATATTTAAAGTAAAGTTAGCGGGTTGTTAGGTTTAGGGGTTAATAGCTTAATTTCGTTTATGGTGATGTGGGGGGCTGGCGGTTTAGGGGTTAATCGGTTTAGTAAGTGGTAGTGATGTGGGAGGGTTTAGGGGTTAATAAATTTATTTAGTTACGGCGGTGTCGGGTAGTGGCAGAATAGGGGTTAATATATTTATTTAGTTGCGGCGGGGTCCAGGAGCGGCGGTATAGGGGCTAATAACTTTATTTAGGTGGTGGCGATGTCGGGGCGGCAGATTAGGGGTGTTTAGACTCTGGGTTTATGTTAGGGTGTTAGGTGTAAACGTAACTTTTATTCTACCATAGAAATCAATGAGATATCGGGCAGCAGCGAACATAAGCTTTCGCTGCTTTCAGACTCCCATTGATTCCTATGGCATCCACAGCCTCCAGGGTGGCAGAATGAAAATTAGGTATGCTGGGCCAGAATAGTGGCGAGTGTACCTGTTAGAAATTTGATAAATGGCAAAAGGTGTCAGATAGTGCCGAATTTGTATTCGGAACATCTGTAATGACGTAAGCATCGATCTGTGTTGAACTGAGACTGGCAGATCATATGTTACGTCACAAATTTCAACTTTTGCCAGTCTGTAGGCTTTGATAAATGGGGAGAATCAGGCTCGCCACAATTACGCTGCGGAATACCAGCGTATTTGCGGTTGACGGCTTGATAAATAGGTTTTGAATTCATAGTTTTGAATTTATGGTTTTGTAGCTAGCTAAGCAATCCCAGATAAAATGTAAATAAATCTGGGTGATACTTATATAGCAAAATACTAAATCGTAGTATGTTGAAGTATAATAAAAACATATCAGTTAAATATGTCCAATATAAAAGTCTGAAGGCAGAGAACATGTGCTTACCAATTGTAACAGTTTGACTGTGAATCAAGATTAGTATATTTAGTATTGATAGGATGAACTGCAATTTAGCTTATGGTTAAGTTCAAAAAGCAAGTTGATACAAACACACTGATTATGCAGGAGCTTAGATATGTAGAAATCGTTATGTGAATGATCAGGTGTAAACAAAACAATTGACATACAACAGCTGATATATTCACTCAGAGCTGGTTAATACGGTAATGTCCAATGGTTATAAGCAATAGTAAAGATACTTGCGGTTGCAGTGATACAAACATTAAGTTTACAATGTGTTGATGGATTCAAAGCAATTGGGAATGTATCTGCAGATGACGAAGGTACTGTACTCTGTAGAAGCAGCGTTCAGGTCAGAGCAGCAGAAGTATCCGTAAAGCTTCAGGAGTGAGAAGCAACTGATTCGATGTGAACAATGGTTCATAGGTCACGCAGTGGAGAGCAGCTGAGCACACAGGTGTGGTAGATCCAATAAAGAGATACTGAAGAGTAGTTCCTTAGAAAGCAATATATTAACACAGCATACAAAGTACAAAGTCAATAAACGATAAAGAGAATGAGATAAATTCTCAGAGAGACAAAAGTTAGGCTTGAGTTGAAAATGAAAGATAACACCAAACAGACTTCAATAATCAGGCAACATGGTAGTGTTGCTATTGGCTTTAAATAAGGTGTACCTGATAATGGGAAGAGTGAGATTTAAAGAGACATGACACTGTTATTTTTGTATCATCAGCAAACAAGCAAACCTTCCCCTGAAGCTCACTTCCAATATCACTGATGAACATATTAAACAAAACATGCCCAAGAACTGACCCTTGGGGAACACTGCTAGTAACTGACCCCTTAATTGAAAAACCTGCCTTTTTTCCTTAAGCCAGCATTCTCCCCACTTAACAATCTTAGCATTTACTCCAAAGCAATACATTTTGTGAATAAGTTTGTTGTGTGGGACATTGTGAAATGCTTTGCTAAAGCCTAGATATGCAACATCTACATCTCCTGTCTGGTCTATTAATTTAGTTTCATGGTCAAAGACATCAATTAGATTAGTCTGACATGATCTTCCAGCAGTAAAAACATGCTGTCCTTTGTCTTCTAAGTTGTTTGCCTGAAGGTAAGACACAAGTCTTTCCTTTAAAAGAGTTTCCATTATTTCCCCTGTAATTGAAGTCACACTGACTGGCCTATAGTTATCAGAATCTTCCCTACCACCCTTTTTATGAAGAGGGACTACATTGACAATTTTACAGTCTTTTGGAACTTCTAGTTCTTGAAGCTTATGGAAGTAAAATGTACATAAGACTAAATGTGACATCAGTAAATCTGAGCATTTAAAAAAAGCTAGGCTTTACCATCACTAAAAATAGTGGACTTTCAGTGACACCTCACTAAAGTCAGCAGCTCCAGGCACCCAATGCACAGCTCTCTTTACAATGAGTTAATGTTTCCACCTCTAAAACAATAGCCATGCTAGCATACAGAACACTGTCAGATAACTAGCATGGCTATTGGTTTAGAGGTGGTAACATCACCTCATTGAGAGAAGAGCGCTGTGCCATGGACGGCCAGAGCTGCTGAGTTTAGTGAGGAGCCGTGGCACAGAATGGGTGAGTTTAGTACCCTTTTTTTACTAAGTGATCGCTGAAAGTTCACTTTATTTTTAGTGATGTGCAAATAACTCTCCCTGCTCTGTTCATTAAATGTATAGAGCTTGCTAAAAAGGTCTCAGTCATGTGTAATCATCCACTTCTAAATACATATAGTCTAGGCAGTGAAGTTCTTATTGACTGCTCTGCCCACTTGGCTTCTCCGACCACTGTATGTATGAGTTTGTATATAATGTGTTTATGTACTGTATGTATGTATGAGTTTGTATGTATGTGTGTGTGTGTGTACTGTATGTATGAGTTTGTATATAATGTGTTTATGTACTGTATGTATGTATGAGTTAGTAGGTATGTGTGTGTACGAACTATATGTATGCATGAGTTTGTATATAATGTGTTTATGTACTGTATGTATGTATGAGTTAGTAGGTATGTGTGTGTACGAACTATATGTATGCATGAGTTTGTATGATATTTGTGTGTGTACTGTATGTATGAGTTTGTATGTATGTGTGTGTACATATTATATGTATGTATGAGTTTGCATGTATGTATGTGTGTGTACATATTATATGTATGTATGTGTGTGTACGTACTGTATGTATGAGTTTGTATGTATGTGTGTGTACGTACTGTATGTATGAGATTGTATGTATGTGTGTGTACGTACTGTATGTATGAGTTTGTATGTATGTGTGTGTACGTACTGTATGTATGAGATTGTATGTATGTGTGTGTGTACGTACTGTATGTATGAGTTTGTATGTATGTGTGTGTACGTACTGTATGTATGAGATTGTATGTATGTGTGTGTACGTACTGTATGTATGAGTTTGTATGTATGTGTGTGTACGTACTGTATGTATGAGTTTGTATGTATGTGTGTGTGTGTACTGTATGTATGAGTTTGTATGTATGTGTGTGTACATATTATATGTATGTATGAGTTTGTATGTATGTGTGTGTGTGTGTACTGTATGTATGAGTTTGTATGTATGTGTGTGTACATATTATATGTATGCATGAGTTTGTATGTATGTGTGTGTGTGTACTGTATGTATGAGTTTGTATGTATGTGTGTGTACATATTATATGTATGTATGAGTTTGTATGTATGTGTGTGTGTGTACTGTATGTATGAGATTGTATGTATGTGTGTGTACATATTATATGTATGTATGAGTTTGTATGTATGTGTGTGTGTGTGTACTGTATGTATGAGTTTGTATGTATGTGTGTGTACATATTATATGTATGTATGAGTTTGTATGTATGTGTGTGTACGTACTGTATGTATGAGTTTGTATGTATGTGTGTGTACGTACTGTATGTATGAGATTGTATGTATGTGTGTGTACGTACTGTATGTATGAGTTTGTATGTATGTGTGTGTACGTACTGTATGTATGAGTTTGTATGTATGTGTGTGTACATATTATATGTATGTATGAGTTTGTATGATATTTGTGTGTGTACTGTATGTATGAGTTTGTATGTATGTGTGTGTACATATTATATGTATGTATGAGTTTGCATGTATATGTGTGTATGTACTGTATGTATGAGATTGTATGTATGTGTGTGTACGTACTGTATGTATGAGTTTGTATGTATGTGTGTGTACGTACTGTATGTATGAGTTTGTATGTATGTGTGTGTACATATTATATGTATGTATGAGTTTGTATGTATGTGTGTGTGTGTACTGTATGTATGAGTTTGTATGTATGTGTGTGTACATATTATATGTATGTATGAGTTTGTATGTATGTGTGTGTGTGTACTGTATGTATGAGTTTGTATGTATGTGTGTGTACAAACTATATGTATGTATGAGTTTGTATGATATGTGTGTGTACATATTATATGTATGTATGAGTTTGTATGTATGTGTGTGTGTGTACTGTATGTATGAGTTTGTATGTATGTGTGTGTACAAACTATATGTATGTATGAGTTTGTATGATATGTGTGTGTACATATTATATGTATGTATGAGTTTGTATGTATGTGTGTGTACATATTATATGTATGTATGAGTTTGTATGTATGTGTGTGTGTGTACTGTATGTATGAGTTTGTATGTATGTGTGTGTACATATTATATGTATGTATGAGTTTGTATGTATGTGTGTGTGTGTACTGTATGTATGAGTTTGTATGTATGTGTGTGTACAAACTATATGTATGTATGAGTTTGTATGATATGTGTGTGTACATATTATATGTATGTATGAGTTTGTATGTATGTGTGTGTGTGTACTGTATGTATGAGTTTGTATGTATGTGTGTGTGTGTACTGTATGTATGAGTTTGTATGTATGTGTGTGTACATATTATATGTATGTATGAGTTTGTATGTATGTGTGTGTGTGTACTGTATGTATGAGTTTGTATGTATGTGTGTGTACAAACTATATGTATGTATGAGTTTGTATGTATGTGTGTGTGTGTACTGTATGTATGAGTTTGTATGTATGTGTGTGTACATATTATATGTATGTATGAGTTTGTATGTATGTGTGTGTGTGTACTGTATGTATGAGTTTGTATGTATGTGTGTGTACAAACTATATGTATGCATGAGTTTGTATGATATGTGTGTGTGTGTACTGTATGTATGAGTTTGTATGTATGTGTGTGTACATATTATATGTATGTATGAGTTTGTATGTATGTGTGTGTGTGTACTGTATGTATGAGTTTGTATGTATGTGTGTGTACATATTATATGTATGCATGAGTTTGTATGTATGTGTGTGTGTGTACTGTATGTATGAGTTTGTATGTATGTGTGTGTACATATTATATGTATGTATGAGTTTGTATGTATGTGTGTGTGTGTGTGTACTGTATGTATGAGTTTGTATGTATGTGTGTGTACATATTATATGTATGTATGAGTTTGTATGTATGTGTGTGTGTGTGTACTGTATGTATGAGTTTGTATGTATGTGTGTGTACGAACTATATGTATGCATGAGTTTGTATGATATGTGTGTGTGTGTACTGTATGTATGAGTTTGTATGTATGTGTGTGTACATATTATATGTATGTATGAGTTTGTATGTATGTGTGTGTGTGTACTGTATGTATGAGTTTGTATGTATGTGTGTGTACATATTATATGTATGCATGAGTTTGTATGTATGTGTGTGTGTGTGTGTACTGTATGTATGAGTTTGTATGTATGTGTGTGTACATATTATATGTATGTATGAGTTTGTATGTATGTGTGTGTGTGTACTGTATGTATGAGTTTGTATGTATGTGTGTGTACGAACTATATGTATGCATGAGTTTGTATGATATGTGTGTGTGTGTACTGTATGTATGAGTTTGTATGTATGTGTGTGTACATATTATATGTATGTATGAGTTTGTATGTATGTGTGTGTGTGTACTGTATGTATGAGTTTGTATGTATGTGTGTGTACATATTATATGTATGCATGAATTTGTATGTATGTGTGTGTGTGTACTGTATGTATGAGTTTGTATGTATGTGTGTGTACATATTATATGTATGTATGAGTTTGTATGTATGTGTGTGTGTGTACTGTATGTATGAGTTTGTATGTATGTGTGTGTACATATTATATGTATGTATGAGTTTGTATGTATATGTGTGTACGTACTGTATGTATGAGATTGTATGTATGTGTGTGTACGTACTGTATGTATGAGTTTGTATGTATGTGTGTGTACGTACTGTATGTATGAGTTTGTATGTATGTGTGTGTGTGTACTGTATGTATGAGTTTGTATGTATGTGTGTGTACATATTATATGTATGTATGAGATTGTATGTATGTGTGTGTACGTACTGTATGTATGAGTTTGTATGTATGTGTGTGTGTGTACTGTATGTATGAGTTTGTATGTATGTGTGTGTACATATTATATGTATGTATGAGATTGTATGTATGTGTGTGTACGTACTGTATGTATGAGTTTGTATGTATGTGTGTGTGTGTACTGTATGTATGAGTTTGTATGTATGTGTGTGTACATATTATATGTATGTATGAGTTTGTATGTATGTGTGTGTGTGTACTGTATGTATGAGTTTGTATGTATGTGTGTGTACATATTATATGTATGCATGAGTTTGTATGTATGTGTGTGTGTGTACTGTATGTATGAGTTTGTATGTATGTGTGTGTACATATTATATGTATGTATGAGTTTGTATGTATGTGTGTGTGTGTACTGTATGTATGAGTTTGTATGTATGTGTGTGTACATATTATATGTATGTATGAGTTTGTATGTATATGTGTGTACGTACTGTATGTATGAGATTGTATGTATGTGTGTGTACGTACTGTATGTATGAGTTTGTATGTATGTGTGTGTACGTACTGTATGTATGAGTTTGTATGTATGTGTGTGTGTGTACTGTATGTATGAGTTTGTATGTATGTGTGTGTACATATTATATGTATGTATGAGATTGTATGTATGTGTGTGTACGTACTGTATGTATGAGATTGTATGTATGTGTGTGTACGTACTGTATGTATGAGTTTGTATGTATGTGTGTGTACGTACTGTATGTATGAGTTTGTATGTATGTGTGTGTACATATTATATGTATGTATGAGTTTGTATGTATGTGTGTGTGTGTACCGTATGTATGAGTTTGTATGTATGTGTTTGTACATATTATATGTATGTATGAGTTTGTATGTATGTGTGTGTACTGTATGTATGAGATTGTATGTATGTGTGTGTACGTACTGTATGTATGAGTTTGTATGTATGTGTGTGTACGTACTGTATGTATGAGTTTGTATGTATGTGTGTGTACATATTATATGTATGTATGAGTTTGTATGTATGTGTGTGTGTGTACTGTATGTATGAGTTTGTATGTATGTGTTTGTACATATTATATGTATGTATGAGTTTGTATGTATGTGTGTGTGTGTACTGTATGTATGAGATTGTATGTATGTGTGTGTACGTACTGTATGTATGAGTTTGTATGTATGTGTGTGTGTGTGTACTGTATGTATGAGTTTGTATGTATGTGTTTGTACATATTATATGTATGTATGAGTTTGTATGTATGTGTGTGTGTGTACTGTATGTATGAGTTTGTATGTATGTGTTTGTACATATTATATGTATGTATGAGTTTGTATGTATGTGTGTGTGTGTACTGTATGTATGAGATTGTATGTATGTGAGTGTACGTACTGTATGTATGAGTTTGTATGTATGTGTGTGTGTGTGTACTGTATGTATGAGTTTGTATGTATGTGTTTGTACATATTATATGTATGTATGAGTTTGTATGTATGTGTGTGTGTGTACTGTATGTATGAGTTTGTATGTATGTGTTTGTACATATTATATGTATGTATGAGTTTGTATGTATGTGTGTGTGTGTACTGTATGTATGAGTTTGTATGTATGTGTTTGTACATATTATATGTATGTATGAGTTTGTATGTATGTGTGTGTGTGTACTGTATGTATGAGTTTGTATGTATGTGTTTGTACATATTATATGTATGTATGAGTTTGTATGTATGTGTGTGTGTACTGTATGTATGAGATTGTATGTATGTGTGTGTACGTACTGTATGTATGAGTTTGTATGTATGTGTGTGTACGTACTGTATGTATGAGATTGTATGTATGTGTGTGTACGTACTGTATGTATGAGTTTGTATGTATGTGTGTGTACGTACTGTATGTATGAGATTGTATGTATGTGTGTGTACGTACTGTATGTATGAGTTTGTATGTATGTGTGTGTACGTACTGTATGTATGAGTTTGTATGTATGTGTGTGTACATATTATATGTATGTATGAGATTGTATGTATGTGTGTGTACGTACTGTATGTATGAGATTGTATGTATGTGTGTGTATGTACTGTATGTATGAGTTTGTATGTATGTGTGTGTACGTACTGTATGTATGAGATTGTATGTATGTGTGTGTTCGTACTGTATGTATGAGATTGTATGTATGTGTGTGTACGTACTGTATGTATGAGATTGTATGTATGTGTGTGTACGTACTGTATGTATGAGTTTGTATGTATGTGTGTGTACGTACTGTATGTATGAGTTTGTATGTATGTGTGTGTACGTACTGTATGTATGAGATTGTATGTATGTGTGTGTACGTACTGTATGTATGATTTTGTATGTATGTGTGTGTACGTACTGTATGTATGAGATTGTATGTATGTGTGTGTACGTACTGTATGTATGAGATTGTATGTATGTGTGTGTACGTACTGTATGTATGAGTTTGTATGTATGTGTGTGTACGTACTGTATGTATGAGATTGTATGTATGTGTGTGTACGTACTGTATGTATGAGATTGTATGTATGTGTGTGTACGTACTGTATGTATGAGATTGTATGTATGTGTGTGTACATACTATGAGGCCCATTTATCAAGCTCTGTACGGAGCTTGTGGGCCCGTGTTTCTGGCGAGTCTTCAGGCTTTCCAGAAACAGCAGTTATGAAGCAGTGGTCTCCATAACCCTGTCCGTCTGCTCTGAGCAGGCGGACAAGAATCGTCACAATTCAACCCGATCAAGTACGATCGGGTTGATTGACACCTCCCTGCTGGCGGCCCATTGGCAGCTCTTGTGATCAGGATCAGGTCTGCAAGACCTTTGATACATAGGCCCCTATATGTATGTATGTATGTATGAGTTTGTATATCTGTGTGTGTACATACTATATGTATGTATGAGTTTGTATGTATGTGTGTGTATGTATGTATGTGTGTATGTACTATATGTATGAGTTTGTATATATGTGTGTGTACATACTATGGGGCCTATCTATCTAGCTGCAAATGGAGCTTGACGCCCCGTGTTTCTGGCTCCATAACCCTGTCCGCCTGCTCTGATGAGGCGGACAGGAATCGCCGGAATTCAACCCGATCGATTGGCCGCAAGTCTGCAGGGGGCGGCGTTATGCCAGCAGCTCTTGTGAGCTGCTGGTGCAATGCTAAATACGGAGAGCGAAATTGCTCTCCGCATTCAGCAAGGTCTAGCAGCCTTTGGGGCCTATCTATCAAGCTCCGTATGGAGCAGTTATGAAGCAGCGGTCACAAGGACCGCTGCTCCATAACCTGTCCGTCTGCTCTGAGGAGGCGGACAAACATCACCACAATACAACCCGATCTAGTACGATCGGGTTGATTGACACTTCACTGCTGGCGGCCTATTGGCCGCGAGTCTGCAGGGGGCGGGATTGCACCAGCAGCTCTTGTGAGCTGCTGGTGCAATGCTGAATACGGCGAGCGTATTGCTCGCCATATTCAGCGAGGTCTGGCGGACCTGATCCGCAGTGTCGGATCAGGTCCGCCAGACCTTCATAACTAGAGGCCTTTATCCGCACTGTGGATCAGGTCCGCAAGACCTATGATAAATAGGCCTAAATATGTATGTATGAGTTTGTATGTATCTGTGTGTACGTACTGTGTGTATGTGTTTGTATGTATGCGAGTCTTCAGCAGTTATAGGGGATATTTATCAAAGCATCAACTGAAAATACACTTGCATCCAGGGTCGTATTTTTAACGAGATTGATTCGCCATAGTTATCAAGCATCAAGATCATCAAATGTGTGACTAAATATACGCTCCCACGATCTTAATCAAACGCAGATCAATGCTTGCGTCATTACAGATGTTTCAAATTCACATTCGACTCTATTTGACCCTTTTCCCAATTTAGCAAACATTTAACAGGTACGCTTGCGTCTATTCCAATGCAGCGTACCTAGTTTTCAAACCGCCACCCTTGAGGCTGCAGATGCCATAGAAATCAATAAGAGTCTGAAAACACAGAATGTATGAAAACACAGATATGTTCGATGCTGCAAGAGAATGAAGTAGATTACATAATAAAAATAAATTGGAAACTTTATTAAAATTGTATACCCTTTCTAAATCAAACAATATTATTGCTCCACATTTGGTGCACTAGTAGATGTAGGAATAAAAATGAAAAATACATTACTACTTATGGATTATATTACAACTTTATCTCTCATTACAAAGCAAGGAGACAATATTATTTCTCCAAATTTGATGCAAAGTTTTGCCCCAAACTTGTTGCACTAATATATATAGGGACAAAAATGAAATAAATACACAACATAATATAGCTAACTTCCATTTCTATTTTTTGGAAAAAATCTATTTGCACATGTTTAAGCCATGCAATACAAGTCCCACTCTCTACTTCACCCCAAATTTGATGCAAAACACTTTTTGCACCAATATGACGCAAACTCCTAAAGAACCCACACACTAGTGAATTTTTCAACCACTTGATTGGTATATGCATAATCACATGATTTATGACATCAGCCAATCTGATTAAAATATACATTTTAAACTATCACTAATGAATTAAATTGCTCAATACTTGTGTCATTGATCACAATTTGTTACATTGCGTATTATACTGTATATATGTATATGTGAAATTAGTATTAAAGATAAACTTTGATGCTGACATTAGGACACACAGTGTAATATTTTAGACAATGATTTTAAAATTCGAATTCATGTTTGATTCGATATAATCTTAAAATGATAGCTATAAGAAATAGCCCACCTAACATTAAACTGTCAAGTCCAAGCTACAGTGTTGCCCTCCAATGGTCATCTGCCTGGGTGCATAAATATAGTAAATATTCCTCAAAGCAAATGCACTCTCAGGACTTTTTGGTAAAGAAAAATCTCAAATTTATTGGAACGTTTTCGGGGAGAACTTCTGATGAAGGGGAAGTTCTCCCTGAAAACGTTCCAATAAATTTGTGATGTTTCTTTACCAAAAAGTCCTGAGAGTGCATTTGCTTTGAGGAATATACATATATATATATACATACAAGTATGTACAAAGATATATGTACAAATTCTAGCATTAATAATCATTTATAAGAAATACAAATACACATTATTTTATGTGAAAGTATCATATAACAGATTTTTTTTGTGTAATACATAAATACAAAAATAACTTTCTGTGAGATATTGTTTATTCAGGTATAAATCTAGCTATTTCTTGGACATTAACAGATGAAAAAAAAATAGCTTCAGAGAAATGTGCTTGTTTGTGGACAGTAATGAAATGGTATAAATAAAGTTGGGAAAAACCCGAAAAACCGTGACATCGTTAACAACAGTCCGATGCTCATTGCGCCGTACTTGACGCGCGTGTTTTTGACATTTTTTTTATAAATAAGGTCATCGTATGTGGATCCACGTTAGCGATGTCTGGCAAGCATATTGACGCCGGCGAATGCACCGAGATTGACTCTTTGATAAATATCCCCCTTTATGTAAGTATGAGTTTGTATGTATGTGTGTACGTACTATATGTATGTATGAGTTTGTATGTTTGAAGTGTTTAAAATAGTATACCACAGAATGTCATGTAGTTCTGTGCTATAATATTTTATAGACATGTGCATGTTTCCCTGAATACAGGGAGTGCAGAATTATTAGGCAAGTTGTATTTTTGAGGATTAATTTTATTATTGAACAACAACCATGTTCTCAATGAACCCAAAAAAACTCATTAATATCAAAGCTGAATAGTTTTGGAAGTAGTTTTTAGTTTGTTTTTAGTTATAGCTATTTTAGGGGGATATCTGTGTGTGCAGGTGACTATTACTGTGCATAATTATTAGGCAACTTAACAAAAAACAAATATATACCCATTTCAATTATTTCTTTTTACCAGTGAAACCAATATAACATCTCAACATTCACAAATATACATTTCTGACATTCAAAAACAAAACAAAAACAAATCAGTGACCAATATAGCCACCTTTCTTTGCAAGGACACTCAAAAGCCTGCCATCCATGGATTCTGTCAGTGTTTTGATCTGTTCACCATCAACATTGCGTGCAGCAGCAACCACAGCCTCCCAGACACTGTTCAGAGAGGTGTACTGTTTTCCCTCCTTGTAAATCTCACATTTGATGATGGACCACAGGTTCTCAATGGGGTTCAGATCAGGTGAACAAGGAGGCCATGCCATTAGATTTTCTTCTTTTATACCCTTTCTTGCCAGCCACGCTGTGGAGTACTTGGACGTGTGTGATGGAGCATTGTCCTGCATGAAAATCATGTTTTTCTTGAAGGATGCCGACTTCTTCCTGTACCACTGCTTGAAGAAGGTGTCTTCCAGAAACTGGCAGTAGGACTGGGAGTTGAGCTTGACTCCATCCTCAACCCGAAAAGGCCCCACAAGCTCATCTTTGATGATACCAGCCCAAACCAGTACTCCACCTCCACCTTGCTGGCGTCTGAGTCGGACTGGAGCTCTCTGCCCTTTACCAATCCAGCCACGGGCCCATCCATCTTGCCCATCAAGACTCACTCTCATTTCATCATTCCATAAAACCTTAGAAAAATCAGTCTTGAGATATTTCTTGGCCCAGTCTTAACGTTTCAGCTTGTGTGTCTTGTTCAGTGGTGGTCATCTTTCAGCCTTTCTTACCTTGGCCATGTCTCTGAGTATTGCACACCTTGTGCTTTTGGGCACTCCAGTGATGTTGCAGCTCTGAAATATGGCCAAACTGGTGGCAAGTGGCATCTTGGCAGCTGCACGCTTGACTTTTCTCAGTTCATGGGCAGTTATTTTGCGCCTTGGTTTTTCCACACGCTTCTTGCGACCCTGTTGACTATTTTGAATGAAACGCTTGATTGTTCGATGATCACGCTTCAGAAGCTTTGCAATTTTAAGAGTGCTGCATCGCTCTGCAAGATATCTCACTATTTTTTTACTTTTCTGAGCCTGTCAAGTCCTTCTTTTGACCCATTTTGCCAAAGGAAAGGAAGTTGCCTAATAATTATGCACACCTGATATAGGGTGTTGATGTCATTAGACCACACCCCTTCTCATTACAGAGATGCACATCACCTAATATGCTTAATTGGTAGTAGGCTTTCGAGCCTATACAGCTTGGAGTAAGACAACATGCATAAAGAGGATGATGTGGTCAAAATACTCATTTGCCTAATAATTCTGCACTCCCTGTATTCATTGGCTGCACTTTTCGGAGTTAGTGCAAGAGTAGTACGCGATAAATAGTGTTCCATTTGTAATGTAGCCCTTAAAGTTATATTAAATAAAAAATAAAAAAAAATCAGAATCCTAATGCTGCAGATTAATACCTAGCACTATCTTAGTCCATGTAGTAAATCCACATTGTTTAATACAAACCCCCAAAACTTACATTGTCTAGCTTGTTTAATTTAAGGGGTTAAATAATACAGTTTTACTACAGTGACTACAATAGTCCTGACTCCTGATGCATTAATCTGCAGCATTAGGACTATGAAAGCTTTTTAAAAAAAAATTACCATCACTTTAAGCAACCAAAATGTTTTTTAAACTAGGATTGTTTTATCTGAAATGGTCCTGTCGTTTAGTTTATCTTGATAAATACTATTATATTCTATAGAACGCATTTCATTTTGATTCATATACTTATTATGGTGCAGGATTCATCAGATTTTTTGGTTACTGGATGAAAAGCATTCATAGGGACCGAATTATCATTGTCTGTCGGCAATTATCATTATGCTGTCGGCAATTCCAAAAAAGTTGGGACAGTATGGAAAATGCAAAAAAACAAACAAAAAGAGTCATTTGAAAATTCAATTCACCCTGTACTATATTGAAAACACATTATTAACACATTATTTGATGTTTTACTTTGTGAATGTAATGTATTTTTTAAAATA